>NW_026000113.1:44870-56667 GCF_001458135.2 Marmota marmota marmota | reverse complement strand
GTCTCTTATGAGGACACTCTCAATGGTCTGAGGCCTGATCCAGAGTTATCTCCTCTTGAGGTGCTTCCTTTATATCTGCAGAGACACTATTGCAAATAAGATCCCACTCTGAGGGTACAGGTGGGCACATCTTTTGGGGGCCACTGTTCAACCCACTTTGGGGAAACAGGTGTAGGAAGGTGTAGCAACTTCTCTAGGCCACTCAGCTCTGGTAGCCCAAGTCTGCCCCTGTCACAGGGTGTTGATGAGGGTGAAGGTGAGGGGGCAGCCTTGGCCCATCTGGTTGGAGGGACAGGGTTCCCATGTCAAGGGAGCAGACTCTGGCTTCCACAGAAGGGGTCTGGAGCCCAGCTTCCAGGAAGCCAGTGGGTGCTATGTATAGACTGGGTGGTCTGAGGGGGCATCGGCCTGGGTACCAGCCACTGTGGGGACCTCCAGTTTACCAGGGTACCCCGTTAGGGCCTTGCTCACCTAGAGGTTCAAGTTTAAGCTCCAGCCAGGCTGCTGAAGGCCTGACACCCAGTGACTCTCCAGTGGCTGCAGCCTGTCCCCACTGTGGCAGGTGGGGGCAGGGATTCCACAGCTTCTTTCTAATAACCAGAGTTAGAGTCCAACATGGACCTTTTCTCAGTTTCTGAGTTTTTTACTCCCAATAAGAAAAACTTTAGAAATGGCACATCAGAGGGGTCACCTTTTGAGCCCCGATCTACCTGCAGGAATTTACGCCAAGGCGGAAGACAGCCGATACCTGCATAATGACCTGTAGAAACAGGGTTGCTTATCAGTTATCATAACAAACTGGAATTGGGATAAATCAAAATGTCCTAAAGCAGACGACTCTCTATATAATATCCCTGAGGCAATATTTGGCATATGCTGCTGACTGGTGGCTAATGACAGAGAGGCTAAGTGACATGACCCCGTTAGAGTGGACTATGTGGTGGGAATCCCTTTAAAAATGTATTTCAGTGTGGAGGAAAAAAAAATTGTCAGGAGGCAGCCTGACAAGTTTTATTCTTTAGGAATTCCCGAACTGTCTGCCATGGATATTTACTGTTGTATCATCATTTCTCGAGGCTTAAGGAAAATTCCTTTGCAGTGTGGAGGACGGTGGTGACACATCCTTCAGCCATGCATGGGGGAGTTTTTGCAGAATGATGCAGAAGGTGGGCGGGCTGCTTGCAAAGGCCCCAGGAGGCTGGTGATGATCCAGAGAGCAAAGGAGTGGCTTGGGGAAAAGGCTTTTGGACACCAGCTAGAGCCATGATGCCACTAAACACAGGCTTTACCCTGCAAATAGAGTCCCTTCCACCTCTGGGGTGCCTGACAGGGGGCCAGGGCCAAGCTTATAGCTGACTGTAGGGGGCATTGGAATGCACGGTCTTTTTTTTGTGGGGGGGTACTGGGGATTGAACTCAGGGGCACTCGACCACTGAGCCCCATCCCCAGCTCTATTTTGTATTTTATTTAGAGATAGAGTCTCACTGAGTTGCTTAGGGCCTCACTTTTGCTGAGGCTGGTTTTGAACTTGTGATCCTCCTGCCTCAGCCTCCCGAGCTGCTGGGGTTACAGATGTGTGCCACTGCACCTGGCAGGAATGCCTATTCTGATGACCACTGACTATGGCACTAACAAGAGGCTGCTGACCAGTTGTGACACATGGACACTGGAGTTTGAGGCCGAGGGAAGGTGGCTTTCCCGTGGACCTTGAGAATCCAGCTCATTGTCTGGCCAGCACCCCCAACCTGCCTGACTCTAGATAACACTGGGGAGAGACATAGTCCTTTGCTGGCAGTGGCCAGTATATTAGGTCATCAGAGAAGGGACTCCCACCTCCCAAAGCACAGGGTACATATTGGGAAAGCTCCCAGAGGGGACCAAGCGGGTGGGCTGGACCATCCAGGTGACCTTGGCACAGTGTGGAGTGCCCACCCCCAGCCCTTACCTGTTCTTAACCTGGGACTTAGCATAGAGATGGGGCTGATTGCTCCCTGAGTTAACAGCCCCAACAGATGCTCAGGAGGAAATTGAGAGCAGAACAGTATAGGCTTATTGTCCTAACAGTGTTCCCTAGGGGCTCTGTCCCCTCCCAATTCTGGCATTCTAACTTTCCTTCCTAAGGAGTGCCTCTGGGAGCCTCTGGCCCACCTGCTTGTCATCCAGGGTGGCTGCGATGGGCACAGAGATGGCTCAGATCCTCTGTCCTGTGGATGAGACACGGCAGGGTTGAGGACCATGGCCCTGGGGAGCAGGGAGCAGAGCCACTGCTCCTGCCTCCAGGACTGTCTCCTTTGCCTACTGAGTTGGGCTCAGCTATAGCATCTGCAACGAAAAGCAGAGGATAGGACTGGGACACTGGGCCTGGGTGAGGGTGGGGAGGCCAGACTCTCTGGAGCCTCGGGGGTCCATGTGAAATCCCCTGACCAGTCCTTGTCTGTGGACTGGCTTAGTTCTAGGGGACCCAGAGCCCTTGAGTGGCTAAGTCCAAGGGCTCCTCCACACCCTACCCTGGGGGTTGCCTGGAGCCACGCTAGCAGGGTGGCCCTTTAGAGGAAGGCCAGGAAGGGGAGCAGGGCCCACCTGGACAGGCAGGTGTTCACAAGACCCTCCGGCCTTCCCTTCTGGAGGGGAGGGAACTGTAGAGGGCCTCAGGCTCTGCACTAGTGGCCTCCGATGTGTTTTCCCCCCTCAGCTGTCTTGTCTGTCTCTGAGACCAGCCCTCCTCGGGGACGCAGCACATTAGTTGAATACCAACAGCCTCCCCTCACCATTTATCAATCTGAGCTCACACATGAGCCCTGTCTTCAAGCAAGGCGGCTCCCAGGACTCCAGACCCCAGGAAGAAGGTCTACACAACCATACTGAGGTTTGGTGTGGTGGGCCCTGTGAGGGAATGGTGAATTGTTGCCAGAATGCTGCCCAAGTCCCTGCAGGGGGCTCCCTGGGGCATCCTGAACAGCTGGCCTTAGAGGAGCTGAGGGTTGGGCAGGACTAAGGATCCATGTGGCCCGCAAGCAGACCAGAGCTGCCCCATACTCCTCCTTCCTAGGGTGGCGGACTAAATAGGTGCTTCTGATTCCCCAGTCTTGGGGTCCCAGAGGCATCCAGGGGCCCCACTGAGCCTCATGCCTCTTCCAGTCCTGGAATAAATGACCATGATTGGAGGTCAATGAAAGCACTACAGCAGGTCCATAAATTGATCCAAAGGGTTCACGTCTTCTCCTCTTGCCACAGTGAGTGAACGCCCACCATCTCCCAGGCATGGGTACTTGTTGGCCCATTCCAAGTACCCACGCTTGGGGGTCATGGACCTACCAAGTTGCTGCCTGTGCTTCTGATGCAGTGGGAGGGGTGGCGGGTGATGAGCACAAACCCCAGGGGCTGCATTCAGCCCAGTGGTGATGGCAGTTGCAGGAGGCCAGGGGTGGCCTTCTGAAGCCAAGAGAGTTCTGCCTTGGGAAAGAAGGTTCCAGAAGGTGAACAAGAGCCTAGGGGGCTGATGAGGGTCTGTAGCTCTGCACTTTTCCTGCCTACCCTTTTCTCACCAATCCAATGGGCACCAAAAGGGTGGCTCTCAGGCTTGTCAGGAGCCCACCAACATGAGATAAGGCGTCCTCAGCACTGAGCATATTGGGTGTGGCGTGGAGAAAGCGCTACAGCGAATCATTATTACACGAGATGCCCGGGACAGATAAATGAGGGGAAGTGCCAGGGGCACTGATGAGGGACTAGATTGTAGGTCCTATGTCAGGTCACACCTCCACATTCAGGACCTTACCTGTCCCACCTGGGGGGGTGCTGGCTTAGCGCTGTCGCCTGGGGGTGAATCCACGAAGCTTCCTCCCCTCGCTGCTTGGCTTTCTAAGATCTCAGGTCCCGCTCCAGGTATTTCGGGGAGAATTAGGTCGGCCTCGCAGCTTTCCCAGCGCGGGATGGCGAGGGAGCGCAGGGAGGGGTGTGGCTCCGCCCTGACTGGCCCTCGTCTCACACTTTGGAACCGGTCCCGCCTGGATCCCTGCCCCGCGTGCTGACGTCACGCCGGGACTTCTTCGGTCTTGTTGGCCCATTCCAAGTACCCACGCTGTCCTCCGGCAGCTCAGAGAGCGCGGGGCTGCGAGGTAGGGGCGCGCGGACAGGACCCCGGGACCGAGAGCGCACCCCGCGCGGGGTGGGCAGGGCGGCGCCGGGCACCGCCAGACTGCACCGCAGCGTCGTCTCCACCCGCGGTGTGTCCGGGTGGTTTGGGCGTGAGGGGCGCACTTGGGCAGGGATGGGGAGCCCGAGGACCTGGTGCACCCAGGGAGGGTTTGGTGCAGTGTCGCGCTTGGTGCCTGGGCGGGACAGCCCGGGTCCCAGAGAGAAAGCCCAACGAGGGAAGGGGCACAGCGTTCACTTCCCGCTAGCGATGTCCCAGGCTGGGGTGACAGTGCTGTTGACCTTTCGATGAGAGCACACAGGCAGTGGGAGAGGCCAGGGCAAGGCTCCCAAAGAAGGCGTTTCCTGGCCGCGCCGAGCCGGGCGGTGTGGGATGGCCCCCGGAGGCGCGCGGAGAATCTTGCATCTTGCGCGGGTGGGGTTGGGTGCCCTCTTACTGACCTGTGTGTGGCAGAAGGGGCTTCAGAGGCCACCGGGCAGTTGATGGAGAAGGGATTGGATGGTACACCTCTGGGAAAAGAGGGCAGCATCTCAATCAGAAAAGCATGGGGGGAGGGCGTACAGAGTCACAAACTTTACCCACGTGCCCTGAGGCAAGGGTCAGGGTGGGGTCTGAAGCTTAGCCAAGTGGCCCCTTCCCTGCCCCAGAAACTGCCTGGGTGGAATTTGAATTCGGGGCTCACAGGTAAGGGGAGAGACGCACGAATGGGGGTCTGCTCCTGTGGTCTACACCCTGGGTTTCCCTGGCAGCACATGGAAACCTGGCAATACAAAGCCCCAGCCCTGTACATCTACATTCTGCATGGGGCTGCGTAAAGCGCCTTGAAGGTTTTGGCTGATGAATAGCGTGTTGCAGCTGCTGGGTGCTCTGCAAAGTGTATTCAGAATAACAAGAATCAGAGCATGATTTCTTGCCTGAAGGCTGGGCATCTGTCTAGTCAGATGGGGCAGAACAAATGCCCAGGGCTTCGCAGTTTGAGCCACCTGACCTTGATTACCTGGCCAATCAGGCTACCCTGGCTCAGTGGCAGACTCTCCCTGAGGAGGAAGAGCCTGGACAAGGACATGCCCTTCCCCAGTCTTTGGGCAAAACAGGCAGGAGAGAGAGGGAGGTGCCCCAGACAGAGGGAAGCTGGCTATTTGGCTTCGATACCAATAGCAGCTGGGCAAAAAAGTCATTGCTTTGCAGAAGGGACAAGTCCCACCCTCTTCTTGCCTTTAGAGGGTCTCTGTCTAGAGCCCCTGAAGCATGCTAGGAGTTGGGGTTCCACTGTGAAGCATGACACTGAAACCAGGTGTGTGGTGGCAGCTAAGTCACTTCATGTCTCTGAGCATCAGTTTCCCCATCTGAAATACAGTGGCACCTGCAGCTCTGTGAGGTCCTGAGGATTGAGTGATGCAGGTGGCGCAGCAGGTGGTGGCTGACCTTGGTACATGGCGGCTACTGTCCTGATGATAATTAGCAGGAGAGGGCCCAGGCCATGGCTAGGGCCCAGTTTTGGAGGTCTCTCTTTCGGAGCCATCACTGTGGCCAAGATGATGGATTGGCAGGTAGCAGAGAGAGATGGAGAGCTTCCTCCCCACAGGCACCTCTGGCTCCAGGGATAATCTTCACCTCCAGCTTCGGGCTCTGTGCGAGGACTTGTCTTGTGCAGAAATGACCTGGCAGGGCCCGAGGCCTTTGGTGGCAGCTGAGGGTGGGGAAGATGAATGAGGCTGCACAGGCCTCTTGAGATCTGGGTACAGGGTCTCAGAGAGAGTGACATGTGGGGGGACAGAGGGGGGTCACACTTTCATGCTCAACGTGGAGCCATTAAGGGAATAATTCAGAAGTAGGTGAGTGGCACTGCTTCTGGCTCCAGAGTGGGGGTGTAGGTGTCTGTGAGCGTTAGGAAGGACTAGGGCAAGTGGGGCACTTGTAGGCAGGTCCTGTGACCGGCATCCAGAAACCAAAATAGGCTGGTGAGATGGCGAAGGAGTCAGGTGCTCGGTACATCTTGCTGCTCACAGAGCTGGGAACCCTCCCTTCTGTTGGGTCCAACCAAGCTCTGGGCAGGGAAGGCAGGAGACACCATGTCTGGGGGGAAACTGAGGCACGGTGGGGTTAAAGGTCAGATGACCAAGTTCATGCCAGAACCCCAGCTGGGGTTGAGGGCATTTGGCTTCCAGGGTTTTCTGCTCAGTCTCCTGGGGTCCCTGACTCATAGCCCACTGACTGCCCACTGAGGCTTGCTGGGGTGCTGTCTCCATACTCCCTGACATCTGGCTAAGCCTGGGGACAAGGCAGACTCCTAGAGCCCCTTCTCAAATCCCACAGCCTTCTCCACTTCCTCCAGACCAAGGTCAGAGTTCCTGCACAATGTGGCCATCCCTCCCTGACTTTGTCCCCTGTTCTTCCCGTTGTGCACTGCAGCCAGATGGCCAGCCTCCTCCTGTCCCCAGAACACATCTGCCTGTTGGCAGAGGGTAGGCTTCCTAGCTGCTCTCTCGGCTTGGGACACCCTCCATGCCCCTCCTGGGAAGTAGCAGACTCCCTCCCCACTTCTTCCCTTCTGACGAAGCCACTTTCAAGCCGTCTTGGAAATGGCCACGGGGTCCGGCACTCCTGACTCCCACCCAGTTCTGCCTTTTCTCCTTCCAGTATCATTTGCCACCTTCTAACTGACGTGCAACAATATTTACCTTCAATGCTTTTGCCACCTGTCCTGCCTCTCCAAGCCCCTTGAGACCAACCTGACTGTTTTGTTCTAACAAAGGGCCTGGGGCACTTGGAAACTGCAGCAGTTAATATTCTGTGACCACTTGACTGGGCTGTGACTGGGCTGTCTCACTTAGGCAGGTGAGGCACTGTGGGTGTGTCTGTGGAGTGTTTCCGGTGACATCAGCAGTAGGGTCTTGGGCTCTGTAAAGCAGACTGTTCTCTCCAATGTACTGGGCACCTTTCAGTCCCTTGAGGGTGGGAATACAGCAAAGGGCAGAGAAGGAGGGATCCACTCTCTTTTGTGCCTGAGCTGGGATTTCTCCCCTTCTCCTGCCCTTGAACTGGGACCTGTGGACAGAAATTCACTGCTTCCTTCCCTTGGTCCCAACCTGCTAGAGACAGCTCATGGGCCTTCTTAGCCTCCTTAATCACAGAGCCAATTCCTCCTAATATATCTTAGCTGGGCCTGGTGGCAACTGTCATGGTAGTGACTTGGAAGGTTGAGGCTGAGGTTTGCAAGTTCAAGGCCAGCTTCAGCAACTTATTGGGGCTCTAAGCAACTTAACGAGATCCCTGACTCAAATAAAAAAGGGCTAGGGGTGGAGCTCAGTGGTAGAGCACCCATGGATTCCATCTCCAGCGCCACAACAATAAATAAACAAATAACACATTTTATAAACACACCTATAAAATGCTTCCCTCCTATTGCTTCTGTTGCCCTGGAGACCCTGACTAGTACAACTGTTGGAAGGATGAATTGATGAACTGATAAATTCACATGTGCTCCTGCGCTGGGATCAGCATGGCCTCTTTTGGAAACTCATGAGTCTCTTGGCTGCTTCTGAGTGACTTGGGTCGTCTTCCAAAGGGAGGGAGCCAGTGGAAATTCAATTCCTTGGTGTTCTTCCTTGCACACCCCTGGCCCCTGGGAAACTTGCCCACTAGGCTCTTCTCATTGCCATGGGTTTGAACTTCTCCCTCATTCATTCACCTGGTGGATTTTTTTTTTTTCCTACACCCAGGAGTGAATTGTTCATTGTGTTGCAAAACACCAGTATTGCCTACGTGTCCTGAATGGGCACAGGAGCTAGAACTGTCCTGGAGTCTGTCAGTGGGCATGGGGTAGGGGTGTTCCGGCACGGGATCTATGTGTTCTGATTGCACCTGATTCTCGTGAGTGCTGTGGCTCAGCTTGGCTCCACCTTTTCACCCCCCTGAACCCAGTACCCACATCCTTGGGCACTAATGCAAAGCCCTGCTAGGAACCCAGAGGGGTTTGTGCCCTGGGCAGTTATTTTATTTGTTGCTCTCTACTCAGAACTTTGAGGGCTGGCGGGAATGTCAACTAGCATACCCCTTCTGGGAAGCGGCTTGGCAATACAAAGCAAGATGCTTTAAACCCCGGCACATGGAAACCCCTCTAGGAATCCATCTGGAGGAGAAGGAAACAGACTCATGAGCAAAGACGGGCATTCTGGTGTTTGGGGGGGCAGCCATTGAAAATGGCATTTTTATAGAATATTTAAAACTCTGGGATAATGCCATAAGTACTAAGTAAAAGATATAAGATTATACAGTTGGAACTTCAGTTTGTTAAATATACATGGAGAGAAACTATATAAAGCTCGGTGTGGGAAGGATCTTGATGGAAATTAATCCTGGAAGGGTCCTTCCTTTACGATAGTGCTTTCCTCTGGAAAAAAAAAATCACATTTATGGACTTATATGTGCATGCATTATATACATCTGTGTATGTTTCCTTCCAAGGAAGATTTATAAAGTGTGTACCCCAGACTTTCTGCTCAAACCTAAGTGTTTGAGTAGCTATAAATATATTTTTCAGATGAATGCTTTAAATTGGGTTAAAGAGAGTGTGGAGTCCTCGTTCTCATACAAAAAGGAGCCCCCTTCTGGTTTCCAAGTGGGGCTGGAGGCCCCGCACTTGGTGCTCTGCAGAGAAGTGGGTTTTGTGTCTGAACTTCCTGAGTTGAGGATGGCCCGGGGCTGTCCCACCTTCAGTCCTTGTCCCCCTGGGGCTCTCTGCTGTGACTTGTATATCTTCTCATCCCTGGCCTCTGGTTCCCCTCATCCCTGTCCGTCCTTTTATTACTGTTCCATAAGGGTCCCCCACCCAGCCTGTCCCCTACCTGCCTTTGCTGCGTCAGTTGCTGCACCGAGACATCAAGGAAGGCCCAAAGCAGCTGGTAGCCAGAGTCAAGGGCTTACTGACAGCTTTTCAGGTGTGTTTCTGACAAATACATGGCTGCGCCAGTCCTTTTTCCTGGCTCAGAAGGACAGAGCAGGTGTCACAGTCGGCCTGCTTGTCTCTTCTCCCCGCCAGGCTGTCCCCGTAGTTCAGATCCGTTCCTTGCTTCTCTGAAACTCCCTATTTAGCTTGCAGTGGTTGGCAGCTGCCCTTGACCTCCTAATTTGTGTTCCATACCCCTTGTGTGTGCCCTGGACACTTCTGGGTGGGGAGCCACTGGTGCTGCCTTCCTCCTCCATGTGCTTCCTGGGGACACCCACGGTTCTGGCCTGGAAGCTTATGGTTGGGTTAAAGAGAGGTGCAGTTATGGCCCCAAGGGATCACAAAGAGAGTAGCTTCCAGTTTCTTGCATGGAGGGGCCCCTCTGGCTTTGTAGGGGCTCAGCACAAAGGGTGGGGTCTCTTCCTATACACCCCTTCCTTCTTTTATTTATTTATTTATTTATTTTGTACTGGGGATTGAACCCAGGGGCATTTAACCACTGAGCCACATCCCCAGCCCTTTTAATTTTTTATTTAGAGACAGGGTCTTGCTGAGTTGCTTAGGGCCTTGCTAAGTTGCTGAGGCTGACTTTGAACCTGTGATCCTCCTGCCTCAGCCTCCTGAGCTTCTGGGATTACAGGTATGCACCCCCTTCTTTCTAAGGGCTCAGGACACAGTTTGGGTGTATGACAAGGAATGGGTCCCTGCCCTTCACGGGGATTCCAGCAGAGTGTGAGGCCTGGAGAATCCAGGCCTAGGGAGATTTACCCAGTCTACCCGAAGGACAAAGAGAAGAGTGCCCTCTGTTCCTGGTTGGGGGGAAGTGCTGCATCCAGGGGCTCTGTAGGGCTCCCCTGTGCCTGACACAGCAGGCCTGTGTGTGCCTAGTTGTGACGGCGGCATGCTCTATGTCCCCTGTAGGGTGTCCGCAGGCCTGGAGGTGCCCATGCCTTCCCTCGCTTTGCTAAGGAGGTGCACTTCCAGGCAGGGCTGGGCCACGCAGGCTCTTGGCCCAGCATCCTTCTGCTGGGAACCCCTGGCAGCCACTTCTGTCAGTTCAAGGGAAGATTCTAGAAGAGACGGTGATTGTCTCCTGGGCAGTTCATGGGCAGCAACAGGAGTTCCTGGGTGTGGCTACCATGCTGCAGTGTAGACAGGCCCAGCAGTTCAGCTTCGGCCCTCGGGCCCTGAAGGATGCGCTGGTCTCCAGTGACGCCGGCCTGCAGCAGCTCTACGCCTCGGCCTTCACCCCGGCAGAGAGGCTGTTCCTGTCCGAGGCCTACAATCCCCAGAGGACCCTCTTTTGCACACTGCTCATCCACTCGGCCTTTGACTGGCTGCTGAGCCACCCCGAGGCCCCTGAGGACTTCCAGACGTTCCACACCTCCCTGCAGCACCACCGGAAGCAGAGCCTGGCTCGGAAGCACATTTACCTGCAACCAATAGGTACAGGGAGGGGGCTGGAGCCAGGGAACCAGCTTGGGCACAGCCCCAAGCAGGGCTGGAATTAGGGCTGGTGGCATTGGGTGTGTTCGGAATTGGGGTGAGGCAGGGAGGCCCTGTCTTCCCCCACTCATCTTTGACACTGGTCAGAAAGCCTGGAGCCGTGGGACCATCCCACCCTCAGGTGGGCATGGGGAGCAGGACTCAGGGACCCCCGGCATGGCTGCTGTCTTCCAGGGCTCTTCATTTGTCAAGAGATTGGGGGACACAGGGTGATCTGAGGGGCGAGAGAATAGCCCAGCCAGGTAATGGGGAGGGTCAGAGGTGGGCCGGCCACTGTGCTGTCAGCATTCCAAGGCAGATGGCCTCAGCCTGGCATAAGTGGCACTTGGCTTTGGAGAGGAATGTCAAGCTTCTGTCTGAGGTGTTGGTGTGTCACACCCTTCTGCGCAGCCAGCCAGAGGAAGGCTGGGCTTCTACTGGCCTTGCCCTCAGCAGGCTAGTTGACAGCCCCTGGGGGTCCATGCTAGCCCCCTCCCAGATGCTCAGGATCAGCGTGCTGGAGGCTTCAGGGGTCTTGCTCTACATAATCCCACATCTGAGACTCTGTTCTTGACCCTGCGGGGCCAGACCCTTTTTATGTGTCCTGCTTATACCTCCGGGAGCCTCTTACCTGACATGTGGACACATGGCACCTTGCCAAGATGGGCGGGAGGTCTGGGGTGGGCCTGGGTCCTGAATTTCTACCAGGTCCAGGCTGAGACCAAGGTCTGGAGACCTCGCAACCATTCCCATGGCCTCCACCCTTGGTTGTGTCTATCTGTCCTCCTAGCATGCCATCTGGTGGTGTCCCCCCCTGCCCTGCCAAGCTCTTGCTTTCCAGCGTGAGCCTACACTCCTGTTTCAACCAGGCTGACTTTTTGCAGCTGAGGAACATGCTTGCTTCTGCCACCCGCTGCTAGGGGGCCTCTCCTGGTCAGTTTATGGGCTTCTAGCAGCATTGTAGAAGTCCCTGCCTCCCTGAGTTTCATGTGTGACAGTGATTCCTGTCCTTTGTTGTTGTTTTTTTAATATTTTATTTTTTAGTTGTAGTTGGACACAATTCCTTTATTGTATTTATTTATTTTTATGTGGTGCTGAGGATCGAACCCAGGACCTCGCACGTGAGAGGCGAGCGCTCTACTGCTGAGCCCCAGCCCCAGCCCTGTTTTTTTTTTTTTTTTGGATTTATGTGGGGATTGAATCCAGGG
>NW_026000113.1:18230-43992 GCF_001458135.2 Marmota marmota marmota | reverse complement strand
TTTTTTTTTTTTTTTTTTTGATAGTGGGGATTGAATCCAGGGATGATTACCACTGAGCTACATCCCAGCCCTTTTTATTCTTTATTTTGACACAGTCTGGCCTTGAACTTGGAATCCTCCTATCTCAGTCTTTGCACCACAATGCCAGGTTTCCTGGCCTCTTGTCTGGGCACTGGCCTTGTTTGCCCAGATGGCCAGTGTTGGTGGCAGTTCCCTGATGCTTTGGGGGCACAGTGGGGCTGACCAGCTGCTCTGCCCCCAGATCTGAGCGAGGAGCTGGCAGGATGCCCCCTGCTGGACCACCTGCGGAGCTGCGTGGAGGCCTTCTTCTTGGGCTTGCGGGTCAAGTGCCTACCCTCTGTAGCGGCTGCGTCCATCCGTTGCTCCTCGCGCCCCAGTCAGGACTCTGGTGAGCGGCAGCTCCACACAGGTGAGCCAGGCTGGGGGCGGAGCCCAGACCAGGGCAGGGCCAGCGAGACCCCATCCCACTGTGTAGCAAAAGGCCGATTCTGGAACGAAAAGGGGAGGAAGGAGCTCCAGAGACAGAAGGAACTTGTTTGCTCTTCTGTGGGGCATCAGTTTTCCCCACCTTTTGGACAGAATGGGAATAAGGAGTTCCTCTTCCTACCCAGCAGTCTATGGAGTTGGCCCCACAGCTCAGGGCCCACTCCCAGAGTGTTCCCTGGGATGCAGAGCAGGTGAGGGGCACCCTTTGAAAGCTGCTCAGCTTTGCTCCAGACATTCACTTTGCAAGGGCCTTCCTGTGGCCAGATGACCCGGTCCTTGAGGCCCTATCTGTGCCTGCAGGTTGTTGGCCTTTGGAGAGTGAGGCCAGCCGAGGAATGAGGCCTGAGTGGACAGGAGACTTAGACACAAGCCCAGGGAGGTTCCCAAGCAGGTGCTCTCTGGCAAGAGTGGATCAGTGTTGTTCATGTTCTGGGAACTGCTCAGCACGGGCTTTCTTCACTGGCCTGTGGCCCACACTGCCACGGGCTCCCCTCTTGCTGCTGAGATTTCTGTCCAGCCTTCATACTTCCATTCACTCACCTCCAGCACTCTCTGCATCAGGGTCTGAAGTGCCCCTCACCACACCAGTCCTCATTCTGTCACCCTGAGTGGCAGTTCTGTAGCTTCCAGTGGATTCTTTCTTTTTGTGGTTGGACGCAGGGTTCCTGTCCCCTGACAGCAGCTCACAGCATCTGCCTAGGGCCCAGCTGGCTGTGTTGGTTGGTTCTGCCAAATCTGTTATCTTGCTCCTGGTGCACCTTGTTATTTTGATTGTTGGACATTTTGTTTGACAAATTAGTTTACTCTTCTTTTTATTTATTTTATTGTGGTAAGGGAGATTGAACCCAGGGGCACTTACCCACTGATTTACATCCCCAGTCCTTTAAATTTTTTTTTTTTTTTTTGAAACAGGGTCTCATGCTGGGTTTGCACTTGTGATCCTCCTGCCTCAGCCTCTGGAGTAGCTGGGATTACAGGCTGAAGCTTTCAGGCACCGGAGCTGGATGGGAAGTTCAAGGCTGGCGTCAACAACTTAGTGAGGCCCTAAGTAATTTAGCAAGACCTTGTCTCTATATAAAAAATAAAAATGGCTGGGGATATGGCTCAGTGGTAAAGAGCCCCTGGGTTCAATCCTCAGTTGCATCAAAACAAACAAAAGCATAATTAAAAAATTTTGAGTATGTGTGTAGCTGGGTGCAGTGTAGATTACAGGTGCTTGCCCGTAATCCCAATGGCTCTGGAGCTGAGGCAGGAGGATGGCAGGTTCAAAGCCAGTCTCAGCAAGTTAGTGAGGCCCTAAGCAACTTAACAAAATCCTGTCTCTAGGGCTGGGGTTGTGGCTCAGCGGTAGAGTGCTGGCCCAGCATGCAAGAGGCCCTGGGTTCGAGCCTCAGCACCACGTGAAAATAAATAAACAAAATAAACGTGTTGTGTACAACTAAATTAAAAATATTTAAAAAAAAATAAAATAAAAAGATCCTGTCTCTAAATAAAAAATAAGAAGGCTGGGAATGTGTCTTGGTGGTTGAGTATTCTGGGTTCAATCCTAAATTATAAAAAAAAAATTGAGTAAGAAAATATTTTGGATATAATAAGTTAAATCAAACATATTGTTAAAATCAATTTGTTCTCTTTTCTTTTTCACTTTTGGGAAATTTAAAGTTATATGTATAGCTCAGGCTGTATTTCCACTGACAATGATGTGCTATATCATCTCCATAAGCCAGAGCGTGTCCCCCTATGGCCTCCTCCAGCATCTTCTGCCTGTGTCTCTAGTTCCTTCCTCACCCCCTGATCTACCTCTTGTTTCTTGAGTCCCTTCCTAAGCTTAGAATCCCTGGTTCCCATTTCCTCTCCCGCATCTCCTTCCTCTCCCTGCATGGTCCACCCCTGCTTGAACCTCCACCCACGATGGGATGTGCTGGTGGGCTCCCTGAGATGCAGGGCCAGGGCCCTCAGTGGTGCCCCAGAAGTGCTCACTCCTCTTCCCCCTCCTTCTTGACTCTTTCCACTGAGGAGACACAATCAGAGGCGACTCTGCCCCTCCTTCCATACGGCTCCCCACCTGCAGCATTTCTCTCACCTGGCTTCCCCTGCCTGGCTCCTGGTCAAGGTCACACTCAGCCTCTGTGGAGATGCCCCTCCCACCACCACCTTGCCTCCCTGCTCCTCAGAAAGCACTTTCTCTATGGTGGCCTTCCCCCTCCCTTTCCCTGCCCTCTCTTCCCTCTTCAGTCACTAGAGACTCTCCTGGTTTCCTGGGACCTGGCTGGGCCCTCCCTCTCCCTCCCTTGGGCCCCTCATTGACTGTGTCCTGGCTTCCACAGCCCTGCCCATGCCCACACTCCTGGGGAGTGTTGGTCCCTATCACTGCTGTAACTGATGACCACACAACTGGTCTTACAGTTTTGTGGGTTAGGAGTCTCCCTGCGTGGAGGTCAAGGTGTGGGCGGGCTGCGTTCCTCCTCAGGCTCTGGGGAGAATCTATCCACTTTTTCCAGTTTCCAGGGATGTCTGCATTCATTGGCTTGTGGCCTCTTCCTCTGTCCTCCAAAATAGTACTGCAGCTCAGGTCTCTCATTCTGACCTTGACCTTCTAGTTAATACAGAATAATGTCTCCATTTCCATATCTATTAGCCTGCCCTGAGCAGGGGCTGGAGATGGGTCCCTAGCCACCTCCTGACCCCCAGCACTCTCCTCCTAGATGGTATCCTGTCCTTTTTGAAGAACAACAAGCCAGATGACGCACTGTGTGTGCTAGGCCTCACGCTTTCTGACCTGTACCCCCACGAGACCTGGAGCTTCACCTTCAGCAAGTCCCTCCCAGGGCATGGTGAGCTGGGGCCCTGCAGTTTCCACCTAGAGGGAGCCTGGCATGTGCTCTTGCCCCAGGGGAGGGTGACACACACCTGTGGAAATAGCTGCATGATCTTGATTCCCCCACATTTTTGCTATTCCTGGGCAAGAGGCTGGCTTGGCTGCTGCCTCAGGGCCGGCCTTCATGTGGGCATAATGGCAGGGCAGGGTCTCCCAGGACTGGCTCATGCTCAGGCCATGCCTGGGTTGCAAGAGAGGATGGGCTGCTTTCAGTCCAGGCTCCCTGAAGCTGAGGCTGCCCACTGAGTCCCCTTGTCCTTCCCTCTCCCCAGATGTGGGAGTCTGCAGCTTCGCCCGGTTCTCAGGGAAATTCTCTCAGGTGGGGCCCAATGACCTTGATCCAGGTCTGCTTGAGGAGGCAGCAAATGGCCCTGAGACCCCGCTGCAGGACACAGGCAGGAGCCATTGCTTCAGTGCCCTGGGGGTGGTACAGTGCTGCAAGGTAGGCATGGGGGACAGGAAGAGGGTGGGTGGCTGGGCAGCTATGGATGTGTCCTCAGGGGAAGGTCATAGTGGGCTCTGGCTGAGCCTTCTGCCTGGCCAGTTATATTGTCCAGTTCTCTCCAGGAAGAGGTCAGTCCCTCACTTTACGGAGTGAGGAAATCGAGGCTCAGAGATGCCAAGTGTTTTGCCAAAGGCCACATAGCTCTGGGGGACGGCTGGGATCTGACCTATGATCTACCTGGCTCCCAAGCCCTCATGCTGTGTGGCTTCCCCTGAGCCCCCAGAGGGGAAGGTGTGCTTGGACCATTTGCCAGCAGTCTGTCCTCACCAGGGGTTGGGGGTCTGTAGGTAGAGGGCAGGGTTGTGAGACAAGGATGGTGGCCTTCCCCCTCAGGTCACATGCCATGAACTCTGCCACCTCCTGGGCCTGGGGAGCTGCCGCTGGCTCCGCTGCCTCATGCAAGGGGCGCTCAGTCTGGATGAAGCCCTGCGGCGGCCCCCAGACCTCTGCCCCATCTGCCTGAGGAAGCTGCAGCACGTCCTGGGTTTCCGGCTCGCTGAGAGGTACAAGGTGAGCGCTGCCCTGGCTCCCGACTTGGCCCAGGGGAAGCCACACACAGGCAGAGGACCTGTGCTGTGTCCTGCTCCTCTGGGACTCACAGATCTCCTTGGTGGCAGATTGAGTCTTTGGCTGGTACCTGACAAGTGGGAGCACCCTGCACTTTGGCTGGAGGGCAGGTCACCAACCCCGAAAGGAGGAGGGAACCAGACCAACCCAGTCCAGGACAGGTGCTCCTGCCTCCTGGCAGTGCTGGGAAGGGGATACTGCCCTCTGCTGGCAGCATATGGCATAGCCAGGGAGCTCGGTCCCCCTTTTTATTCCCATAGAGAGATTTGTTTGCAAACTCAGAAACTTGGATCTATTTCTCTTTAAATCCACTTCTGGCTGAAAACAAATTTATGATGGAGGCACAGGACCTATCAACTTGAAAACAAAAACTTGTCAGAACTTCACTGGGTTTAAGGCCGGACTCGTATGGTTCTGGGGAGCCCCTTCCTCATGCAAGTTTCTGGCAGGGTAGTGGCTCTCAGCCTGCCCTGGTGTCACAATTCCCTGGTGGGATGGGGTTCTCACCTGGACGCATTAGAACAGTCCCCTGTGATGCAGGAGGCCTGAAGTAGAGGCCAGGTATTTTCAGATTATAGCACTGACTCCCCTGGGAGCAGAGGGACAGCTCTTCCCTAGTGGGGAGCCAGGAGCCTGTGTCGCTGCAGAACAGGGCAGCTGGTGTGGTTGTCACTTGTGGAGACACCCTGCATGGGCCAGCTGCCCAGTCACGGGGGCACAGGCAGAGGGCTTGGTTGGAGGCAGCTCTTATTGTCCTGGTGAGGCTGAGAAATGGGAATTGAAGACAGCTCTGGCTGTGAAAGGATTTGATTTCTTACTTGTGTCCTTCATCTGGGGCTCATTCAACCATCTGATGGGAACTTTTAGAACTTTACCCAGTTGAGGGCGGGGGTGTGGTGTTCAACAGACCCTGGGTGAGCTCTGAGGGCTGAGGTGGTGGGTGCAGCCTCTCCTCCCATGATGCTCCCTGAAATGGCTGGGCCATTGGGGGCAGCCAGTCCCCTCTTAGGACAAGGCTCAGGGACCTGGTGGGCCAATGACTGTAGTAGGTGGGGAGCTATGCAGGAGATTTCCCACATGTCCTGGGATGGCCCAAGGACTCTAAGAGCCATGGAGCCACCCAGGGCCAGTGTCTCTGCTCAAAGAAAAAGCCCAGCTTTGTGGTGCCGGCCAGTGTCCACTGATTGACTGAGCAGAGCTGGAAAGTGCTGCTCATTGTGACGCCCNTTTTTTTGAAACTGCCGCCAATGTCCGGTACCGCCCGGGCAGATTTTTTTCACCCATGTGGCCTCCTCCCGGACCCGCAGAGAGCGCTCCTCCCCCGGAACTCCCTCCTACTGTACTTCCCCAACCAATGGGAACTCTCCAGGAGTCCCGTAGCCGGCCTAGGTGAACAGCAGGAGTCCAATATCCATATGAATGCAAATCTTAACATAATCATATCATCTCAATGGCTAGCTGGCGTCACCTTTCGACCAAAAATGCCATGCATCATATACTTGGCTCTTAGCACCCTCTGGTAGTTTCCACCTGTGACAAAGATGTGACCCTTCTCTGGGCAGCTCTAGGGCCCCCAGGGATACAGACTTCATCCCTCCCAGAATATGGCACCTCAGGATGGCAGCCAGGGTCACTAGATCACACTGGCTCCTCATTTCAGGAGCAGTGCAGCTCTGTTGCATTGAGCTCCAATCCTCCCCGAGTCCTGGTTCCTCAGAGGTTTCTGATGGATCTGAAATTTACTGGGGTATAGTTCAGGCAGGAGGTTCTTCCTCATTAGTGTATCATCTGAGTCTGGGGGAGTGTGTCTGACACAGCCATCCCTGGTCACAGAAAAGGAGCAGCCCTGCCCCTGAATTTCTCAGTGGCCCTGCAGTAAGTGCTCCCCTCTGGAGGTCTTGGATAGTGACTGTGATCTCACTGTTATCTGCTGAGGGGAGGGGTGGCTTACCTCCCTAGGTCAGGGAGCAGGGTCCAATCCCCTTGTGGCACGCTCCTTCCATGACCCAGCCTTCCTGTTTGGTCACTCTGAGCACCATCCCATTCATCAGTCACAGTGAGACCCCTCCTGGCTTTCCTGGCCACTCTTTCTCGCTCCCTTGGGCTCCGCATTGGTTGTGTCCTGGCTTCCTGAGCTCTGTCCATGCCCACACTCCTGGGAAGTATCATTCTTTATCACCATTGTGACTAGTGACCATACACCTGGTCCTATAGTTCTGTGGGTCAGGAGTCTCCCTGGGCTGAGGTCAAGGTGTGGGCAGGCTTCATTCCTTCTCGAGCTTTGGAGGGAATCTGTCTGCATTTCCAATTTCTTGGGCATCTTCATTCATTGGCTTATGGCCCCTTCCTCCATCCTCCAAAACAGTAGTGCAGCAGCTCAGATCTTTCACTCTGAACTTGACCCTCTTGATAATGCAGAATAATGTCCCCATTTCCACATTTATTAGTCTGCCCTCAACAGGAGCTGGAAATGAGTCACTAGCCACCTCCTGACCCCCAGCACTCTCCTCCCAGATGGTATCCTGTCCTTAAAGAACAACAAGCCAGATGACGCACTGTGTGTGCTGGGCCTCACACTTTCTGACCTGTACCCCCACGAGACCTGGAGCTTCACCTTCAGCAAGTCCCTCCCAGGGCATGGTGAGCTGGGGCCCTGCAGTTTCCACCTAGAGGGAGCCTGGCATGTGCTCTTGCTCCAGGGGAGGGTGATGCACACCTGTGGAAACAGCTGCGTGATCTTGATCCCCCACATTTTTGCTATTCCTGGGCAAAAGGCTGGCTTGGCTGCTGCCTCAGGGCTGGCCTTCATGTGGGCATAATGGCAGGGCAGGGTCTACTTGGACTGCTCATCCTCAGGCCATGCCTGGGTTGCAAGAGAGGATGGGCTGCTTTCATTCCGGGCTCCCTGCATCCGAGGCTGCCCACTGAGTCTCCTTGTCCTTCGCTCTCCCCAGAAGGGTGCATCTGTAGCTTCACCTGGTTCTCAGGGGAATTCTCATAGGTGGGGCTCAGTGACCTTGATCCAGCTCTACCTGAGGCGGTGGCAGGACACAGGCAGGAACCAGTGCTTTAGCACCATGGGGGTGGAACAGTGCTGCAGGGTGGGCATGGGGGACAGGAAGAGGGTGGGTGGCTGGGCAGCTATGGATGTGTCCTCAGAGGAAGGTCATAGTGGGCTCTGGCTGAGCCTTCTGCCTGCCCAGTTATATTGTCCAGTTCTCTCCAGGAAGAGGTCAGTCCCTCACTTTACGGAGTGAGGAAATTGAGGCTCAGAGATGCCAAGTGTTTTGCCAAAGGCCACATAGCTCTGGGGGACGGCTAGGATCTGACCTACGATCTACCTGGCTCCCAAGCCCCATGCTGTTGGCTTCCCCTGAGCCCCAGAGGGGAAGGTGTGCTTGGACCATTTGCCAGCAGTCTGTCCTCACCAGGGGTTGGGGGTCTGTAGGTAGAGGGAAAGGTTCTGAGGCAAGGCTGGTGGCCTTCCCCCTCAGGTCACATGCCACAATCTCTGCCACCTCCTGGGCCTGGGGAGCTGCCGCTGGCTCCGCTGCCTCATGAAAGGGGCGCTCAGCCTGGATGAAGCCCTGCAGTGGCCCTCAGACCTCTGCCCCATCTGCCTGAGGAAGCTGCAGCAAGTCCTGAGTTTCCGGCTCGCTGAGAGGTACAAGGTGAGCGCTGCCCTGGCTGCCGACTTGGCCCAGGGGAAGCCACACACAGGCAGAGGACCTGTGCTGTGTCCTGCTCCTCCAGGACCTCACAGATCTCCCTGATGGCAGATCCAGTCCTTAGCAGGTGCTTGACAAGTGGAAGCCCCCAGCACTTTGGGGCACTTTGGCTGACTTGTGGGTCACTAGAAGGAAGAGGGAACCAGACCAACCCAGTCCTCAACAGGAGCTCCTGCCTCTGGCAGTGCTGGCAAGGGGTATGCTGCCCTCTGTTGGTAGTATATGGCATAGCCATAGAGCACGGTCCCCTTTCTTATTTCCATGGGAAGATTTGTTTGTAAACTCAGAAACTTCACTCTCTCTTTATTTCTCTTTAAATCCACCTTTGGCTGAAAACAAATTTATGATGGAGGCACAGGACCTATCAATTTGAAAACCAAAACTTGTTGTCAGAACTTCCCTGGGTTTAAGGCCGGACTCTTATGGTTCTGGGGAGCCCCTTTCTCATGCAGGTTTCTGGCAGGGTAGTGGCTCTCAGCCTGCCCTGGTGTCACAATTCCCTGGTGGGATGGGGTTCTCACCTGGACGCATTAGAACAGTCCCCTGTGATGCTGGAGGCCTGAAGTAGAGGCCAGGTATTTTCAGATTATAGCACTGACTCCCCTGGGAGCAGAGGGACAGCTCTTCCCTAGTGGGGAGCCAGGAGCCTGTGTCGCTGCAGAACAGGGCAGCTGGTGTGGTTGTCACTTGTGGAGACACCCTGCATGGGCCAGCTGCCCAGTCACGGGGGCACAGGCAGAGGGCTTGGTTGGAGGCAGCTCTTATTGTCCTGGTGAGGCTGAGAAATGGGAATTGAAGACAGCTCTGGCTGTGAAAGGATTTGATTTCTTACTTGTGTCCTTCATCTGGGGCTCATTCAACCATCTGATGGGAACTTTTAGAACTTTACCCAGTTGAGGGCGGGGGTGTGGTGTTCAACAGACCCTGGGTGAGCTCTGAGGGCTGAGGTGGTAGGTGCAGCCTCTCCTCCCATGATGCTCCCTGAAATGGCTGGGCCATTGGGGGCAGCCAGTCCCCTCTTAGGACAAGGCTCAGGGACCTGGTGGGCCAATGACTGTAGTAGGTGGGGAGCTATGCAGGAGATTTCCCACATGTCCTGGGATGGCCCAAGGACTCTAAGAGCCATGGAGCCACCCAGGGCCAGTGTCTCTGCTCAAAGAAAAAGCCCAGCTTTGTGGTGCCGGCCAGTGTCCACTGATTGACTGAGCAGAGCTGGAAAGTGCTGCTCATTGTGACGCCCATCCTGCAGACATGGCACACACAGGGGACCTCAGGAGCACAGGTAATGGGAGGCCATGGTGAAACATTTAGGGGTGATGTGTTTTGAGTGTTTCTTTTGCCTTAACATTTTCTGACTTTAATCATCAGCTTTGAGGAAGGGCTGGGTTAGCAAGAGGTGCCCAGTTCCTGAAACGTGAACAGCAGGCTCCTGGGACCTGGAACGTCTGGCTGTGGCACAGCCTGGACTCCAGTCCCCAGCAGTGCTGGGTATCAGGGCCCTGGTGGCATCAGCTTGCCACAGGCCTCAAGGTGACTGAATGCAGCTGGGTCCTCGGGCTGCTCGCTGGCCAGACAAGTGCCCACCAGAGAGAACTCAGCCCGTTTCTCCCTCGCAGAGACTCCTCGCCTGGACCCAGGCAGCAGCAGGTTCGTGGCCCTGCCAGGAGGCAGGAGAGCCATCTATGTCGGAGGACACCCCACCCTTCAGCGCAGACTCTGGCATGTGCTGTGAGAGCGACTCAGAGCCTGTCACCAGCCTATCAGAGCCCCTCACCCCTGACGCATGCAGTCATGCCTTCCCTGAGGGACCCGAGGATGGGCAGAGCTCCCTGGTGGCCTCAGAGGCTCTGCCGAAGCTTGAGGGCCCTGTGGAGGCCATCGAGGAGCACGGACGGTGGCTGGCCACAAGTATCCAGGCCCTGGAGCGGGAAGTGGCCGAGGAGGAGCTTGCGCAGGTGGACAGGGCCGTGGATGCCCTGGACCGGTGGGAGATGTTCACAGGGCAACTCCCGGCTACCAGGCAAGACCTGCCCTGTGTCAGGGACAGTGCAGGGCTGCGCAAGGCCCTGGGGGACAAGCTCTCCTCCCTGAGGCGGCGGCTGAGCACACGCAGACTCCCCAAGGCCGAGTCCTCCCCCTGCCGCTGGGAGGGGGGTAGTTAGTGCAGCAAGATGGCCTGTCCCCTGCAGAAAAGTCAGCGCCTGGCGTCTCTCCCCAGGACACCAACTGACCACTGCTGTCCAGCCACCAAGGGCATGGTGAGCCCAGCAGCGCTAACAGAAGCCCTCAGAATGAGGAGGCTGCTTCTAGCTGGCTCCTTGGGTCCCTGTGCCCACTGCTTACCCCAAAGCACAGCCTGGTCCCAGGGCCCCCATGGCAGAGTAGCCTGCAGCCTGGGGAGCACCCCGCCCCTCTCCTGGGCGCCACCGTGGTCTGAGGGCCAGGGGGGAGCTGTGCGCTTGCCTTCTCCCTGCAGGCTGGGCTTTGGGCCTGCTGCTCCCTCTGGTTACTTCCAGCTAGAGCTTGAAAAGTTATCCAGGCCAGTGGTGACCCTGGGACATGGGCTGTGCTGCTGCTAACTGGGCTCCAGGGTCCCCTCAAAGTGGAGCCATGGGGTTTTGTTTTGTCTCTGAGCTTGAGACTCACGGGGGTCTGTCCTTTTGGACCCACACTGCGGGAAGGCAGGTGTCTAACCTGCAAGTTTAAGGGGCAGGAGGGTGGAGCCTCCTTATCCCCTGAGGTCGCCTGCTGTCACTCAGTGGTGAAAACACACTGCAGCCCCATTCTTGGGACTGTTTTCTGACCAAGGTGGCTGTGCTGTCAGTGGGCACTAGGCCGCGGTGGTGCCATGTGGGGTCAGTTTGTACTAGGCCACCAGGTGCCTGTGCTGGTGCCAGCAGGGTGCAGCTCATGTCTTCAGTGACATCTTTTTGGCTGAGTTCTATCCCATTCCTGAGAGCAGTTAGGACACCGTCCACACGTGGCATTGTCTGTGACCCTTTCATTTTTTGGTCCCAGGGATTGAACTCAAGGGTGCTTAACCACTGAGCCACATCCCAAGCCCTATTTTATTTGAGATGGGGCCTCACTAAATTGCTTAAGGTCTTTCTAAGTTGCTAAGGCTGGCCTTGCCTTGAATCTGTCCTCCTGCCTCATTTGATTCCTACCCCCTCAAAGTGACCTTTTTATCACTATCAAATGTCCCAGCCTGAGATAGTAGAATCCTGCAGAGTGAAGCAGGTGGAGTCCCAGCTTTTCCCTCACTGGAAAGAGGCAAGAACAGGAAGCTTAGACAGTTTCGAATTGTTTCTGAGAAAAAACTACAAATATAGACCTAGAGGGAGGCTGAAGCTGCCTTGTGACTGTGACACTACTGCGGGGCAAAGGGCAAGTCCCAGGCCCAGAAAAATGCAAAGGGTTAAGGTCATCTGGGCTTGGAAGCAAAGTCACACCTCTGACGCAGTATCGGCACCCTCCCCAGGCCCCCAGGCCATTCTTGCCATCTCATACAGGTGTCCCATGGTCCAGGTTGTCCTTGCAATGAGATGAAGGGACTCACGCTACGGCTCATACAGCTGCCCGTGTCTTCGAGCAAGGAGCACAGCTGGGCCTCGACGCCCAGGCCCTGGGAGCCCTCCATCAGGCCCAGGCTCCCTGGGTAGCTGTGGCCTTCCTAAGCCTCATGTCAGAGCCTCACCCTGCTCGGCAGTCACTGAGGCCCCTGCAGGTCGCTGGGAGGGACACAGACACCACCTCTGAATGGAGGTGTGGCAAGTTTCTGGAAGGACGTACCACTTGGGGAAATAACATTGTGGCCATTCGTGAGAAGCTGGCCCTGGTCGGTGTTGGTGGCCTGGGTTTCACTATCATGACGGCCACATGGTCTTACCTGAGGCCACTCTTCTGTCCTCTGCAAGAGGTGAGTTACTGGAGTGGCGGAAGATTCAATGAGGGTAACAAATAGCCAGGTGTGGACGGAGGGCAGGAGGCCATCAGGGTCATCCACCCCTGGCCTTTGGCTCCCAACTGTCATGAGTCCCAAGGGGGCACATGGAGGTGGGAGGCAGCAAACCACTAAAGCCAGAAGCTTCACCCAGAGGCTTTTGAAGACTGGTGTCGGGAGGACGATTTGAAAAGCAGCTTCCTCTGCCATGTTTCCCTCCTCATACGCTGGCCCAGGTTCTGTCCTTGACAGGCGAAGGGTAATGGGACAGTCACCACGGGAGGAGGGTAAGGAGAGGAGGAGCCAAGTGGGGCTCACGGACCTTCCTAAACTCGAGCTGTGGTCTGCAGGGTCCCGGGGCCATGGCATCTAAAATGTCAAAGAAACGCACAAGCTGACTCAGCTGCTTCCTCACCTGCTCAGATCTGCAGGATGGAGGTCGCTTTCTCTGCGGCTCCCCTGGAGCAGCTCCAGCCAGGCTGGAAGGACACAGGCTGGAAGGAACTGCAGTCTTCTGTGAGCACATGAGCCTGATCCTGAAGGTGGAGGAGGGGGGAACTGCACACAGAGGGACCTGGTTTCAGTGAAACCCAAGGAAAGAGCAAATGACAACCCTTAGAACAACAGGCTGCCAAAGAGTATTTCCAAGTAATCAAGGAAATTCCCGCCTTACTATAAGAGGAGCTCGGCTTTTGAAAGCTGGTAGAATAAATGCAGACAACCAGTGGGGATGGACAACTGTCGTTTTGAAACGAGTTTGAGATGAAACCAGATTCTATGCTTTTGCTGGTTGGTGGGGTCTGCCTAAGTCACAGGCCTCTGCAGCTGAGAAAGCCCATGTTAGTGTTAGCCGCTAAACACTCCTGGGGATGCCTGCTGGAGTCAGCAGCCAGCAAAGCCCGATTCTTTTCCACCCCCGAGTTGCATGTTGCAGCTCTTACTGGGGGGTTTTTTCCCTCCAGTGTCACAGCAGACCCCAGAAGCTCACTGCTAACTTCTTTCCAGGGTCTTGTCTTGCAAATCAGAAGAATGAAATTCACAGACAATGGAAGACAAGAGTGAAAGGAGCAGGATTTATTCTAGTGGGAAGGCAAGACACAGAACTCTTGCAGGGAAACAGGGGACCAGACAGCAGGTTGACATTTGAACTAGGGGTTTATATAGCCCTTGGGTGAACACTGTTAGTCCAAATTCATGCTAATCAGAGTTCTTTTTTTTTTTGGTACTGGGGATTGAACTCAGGAACATTCAACCACTGAGCCACATCCCCATCTCTAATTTTATTTAAAGACAGGGTCTCACTGAGTTCCTTAGTGTCTTGCTGTTGCTGAGGCTGGCTTTGAACTCACAATCCTCCTGTCTCAGCCTCCCAAGCCACTGGGATTAAAGGCAAGTGCCACTGCTCCTGGCTTAATCAGGTGTTAGAAAATACCAGTGCTACTGGTTAGCCCTGGTCTGAACTTTCAGGTCTGCCCCCACTTCTAGTTTTCCTGATGCTCATGGGGGAAGTGGGAGGTTGAGGTCAGAGGATCATGGATGCTCCAGGGTTCAGGTGGATGGTGCTATGTGGACTAGGTGTCCCTACCAGCCCAGGCTCAGCTATTGAGGTGTGACAGGTCCACTCACTGTGGGGTGCCTCGGCCCTGGCTTGCCATGCCTCAGGCCCACACTGGCATGGTGGGCTCTGTGGGCCACAACCTGTGCTCACTGTCCATACTCAAACCCACCTGGGCCACTGTTTCTGGGACTTGGCTTAGATTCACTTTCCTTTCCCAGCACCACATCACATCATCTCAAAACAGGACAAGCTGAAAATACTGAGGCTTATTTTTGAGCTCAGCTTCTTGGGGAAGAGACAACAAAATCAAACTTCCATCAGGAGTTTGTTTTAAAAAGCAAATTACCACACAAAAAAAGCAAATTCCCAGAAATATTTAGATGTTAGTTTTCAGTTAACCCCCCACACCAGGCACTCCCACTGACAGTTGGAGGCAAGCAGAATACTCACCAAAAAGCTGGCAGGCTTCAGAGACCCTGCTTCTCACAAGTAATTGCTGCACAAGGGTCTGCAAGGGCAAGCCCATCCACCCTCAGACCCTCTCCATCACTCCAGCTTTCCGCATTAACTAGAAATGAGCAGCCAGGGCCCACAAGCAAGGCCACCCCAGATGCCACAACCTGGGCCTGTGAATGACACTGCACTCATTCTGACATGGGCCAGGCCATTGCACCTGGGCTCTCCGCTCCTCCTCTGGCCCCAGCCACAATGTCCCACCCCTCACGGCATGTGCTGTCTTACACCGTGTCCCACCCAGGCCCCTTCCTGGCATAGGGTGCCTGTCTCCCACGGGTGCCTGGTTTTCTGGTTGAAGCACAAATGCTACTTCTTGGCAAAGGTGACGTGTCTGCTCGCTTTGCCCCCATGCTCCACATGCACCTTCTGTTTCTTTATGAACTTTACCACCATCTGTGAGTTTGTTTCTGGGGCTGTTACGGGTCTGTGGTCAGCGGGAGCTCACAAGGACCACGACTCTTGGGCACACACACCCACCTGCCATGCAAAGCAGCTTGGATCAATTGGAAGCCATTCCTCCTCAGGGGGCCTTTGGGGAGCAGGAACATGACTTCCTGTTTCTTCCAACACCCGCCTACAGGAAGGCCATGTTGCTGACCACTCTCGACTGCTGGCCGTTTTCACCTGAGGAACTGATTTCACTGGGCTTGCTCTGTGGTCAGCGCCCAGCTGGGCCCACAGTGTGGAGGCCAATCAGGCCCAGCGGTGGAGGTCCCTGTGGTCAGCCCATCAGTGCTGATGCCCTGGAGGAGCGTGGCCTCATGGGCAGGCCTGTTGCCCTGGTTTTGTTAAACAGGGAGTCCCAGAGACCAGGAAACAGAGGTTGTCAAAGGGGCCCCTGGGAAGAGGGGACAGCACATGAGGGCCCAGTGGAGAGAAAGCACACTTTCCCTGGGGGTCACTGGAATGACTGGCAGGGGTGTGGAGGGTGCCAGTCACGGTCCAAGTGGGCAGTAGGAGAGGAGTAGGGCGGGAGCAAACATGAAAAGGTTTTGTTTTTCTGAATGAGATCGGGCCTGGGAGTGACTTACGGCATTTCCTTCATGTCCCACCAGGGGCTCCACAGGTCCCTCTAGTGGATGGGCAGGGCAGGGCAGGGCTGGTGTCAGCATGGCACCATCCAGCTCTGAAGGGACAGAATGGAAGCTGCTGGGGCTGTGAGGGCAGCGGTCTAAATGTCAAGAATTCCCTCTCATTCCTGCTGCTGCTGCCTTCCCATCACATCTCCCTGAAGCAGTCACTTTACATGGGGCTCTTGAGAGTCATGGACCCCAAGCAGGAGAGGTGCTCATAAAAGGTGGTGGTGGGGGGTGTGTCCCAGGAGGAGTCCCCTGCCCTGGTTGCAGCACCTGGCTGTGACAGGCCTCCTGTGGTGACGGCTTGCCTGCTCACAGGGCACTGTTCCTAAGTCCACCTAAATTCAGGAATCAGTACTGAGACCACAGGTGACCGACACACAGCATGTTCTGTTATCAGATTTTCTAGAGTGCTTCCCTGTTACATCTCAATACTGCTGTAAGCCCAAATCAGAAGTGTAAGTGACATGGGAGAAGTCCTCATTTCAGCTCAGTCAGTGCTTCCTGTTTGGAATGCCAGGCTCCCACGGGAGTCCCTCTACAAGGTGCCATTCCTCCTGCTTGTAGCAGTGAATGGGCCACTCTTCCCTGTGCAAGGCCTCCTCTGAGTCGCTCTTGCTGTACTGCTGAGGATGGGCTGGGAGCCCTGACCACCTAGACATCCATACATTGAGTGACCATCAGGCGCCTCCCATCTTCAGTCATTTGCTGGAGGTCTTAGAAAGACCTATTAAACTGTCACTTCATCAGTGCTCACGTTTCCATATTTTTGAGCCAGAGTTGAGGCTTTTGATGTGATTTAACAAAAAAGGGGCATGTCTGGTGGGGGACCTCATATGCTTGCGCTCTCGTCACCAATAGCATTTTCCCCTCGGCCCTGCCGGCCCAACCGTCCTGCTGACTTCTCATACTTCGCCCACACCTACAGGCCTGTGCTTCTGAGGGCTATTAAGTTGAAAAATGGCTGACTCTTGCTGAATAAACACCGGGTAGGATGTGAGACTGCTCCAGGGCATGAGGAAGAGCCAGTGTTCAGCACCTGGGGGGGAAGGCGGCAGAGCGAAGGAAACACAGGAGAGGGGCTGGGTCAGAGCCAGGCATGGGGCACCCACTTACCTCACTTGCCCATGTGTGCACATGACACATGTATTCTGTCCACGGTGAGGCCCACGGACACCTCTGCTTTAGGAGCGGTGTCAGACCGAAGGTGGCGATTTAACCCAAAGCCTGTGAACCCAGCTATACCTGCACTCAAGATCCACCCAGGTCACTGTTCTGCTCTGACACAGTTAGTGGATGGTCACATTCAGGGGCACGCTGTACGGTAGTAGCCTGTGGGGTGGCAACTGGCTGTTGGATGGGAGGTGACACACCAGGAAGACACGTCGTTTAAGGAAACTTTTAATAAGATTTATCAAAATGACATCTACAGAACCTGCTAACTAACCACCAAGGTAGGAAATACACTTTTTACCTGTCGCAGTGGCCCCGTCTGGGCAGTTCTGGTGCACATCGGTGCTTCCCAGGGAGGAGCCCAAGGCAGAGCATCAAGGCTCTCAGTACTTAAGACTCCTGACAGCTCCCTGCTGTTTTGTCATGAATGCTTAGGTGCCAAAGCTACATGCCACCCCCACCTCATCCCACACCTGGGGCCTCAAGCTTCCAGCATGCACAGCTGCTCTCCATGGGTGACAAGCCGAGCACTAGAAAGTGGGCTCAGGACTAAGTGGTTCTGAATGGGGTCTGGGCATATCAACACTGAACTTCCTGATCACCTGAGGCCACAGCCAGTAACAGGCCAACTGGTTTCACTTAGTTCTAATGGAGTTAAGAAGGATGTTTAGAATGCTTTAAATCAATTTGCATAAGGTCCAAAGGTAATTCTCCAAGGTTCTAGAGATTCAAGACTCCATGAAAATCTATCTTTAAGTTTCTCCTAACTAGGCCTGTTGAACCCTGCAGGTGAACTCCCCATGTGATGGTGTGTATAGGTGAACAGGCCTTCCCCCGCCCACCCAAGTTCAGCACCCTTCACCCACCCCCAGGGGTTGATGAGTTTCTGGCTGCCAACATGCAGGTGAACCTGGAAAAACTTTTATCAGCCTGACAGATGGAGTGATCAGAACAGACAGTGTACTAGTCTGACACTGAGGTACAGGTCACTTCAATTTTTGACATCTGAGTTGCTAACCACACCTGAGGTTCCTTAGAGAGAATGGCACCAAAAATCTGCAGGGCTGAGACACACAGAGAACTGCTCTTTTGCAAGGGTTTCCTATGGTCACACCCAGTGAAAGAAAACCCACCTTCCTCCAGAGGCAGGCTGCTGGCCACAGCCAGGGGAAGGCTGGGTAGGTAGCAGTCCTCACTGTGCTAATCACAGTTCCACAAGCCTGGAAGGAACCTCACGTCTGTGTACTTTTATGGCCCTCAACCCTGGCTTTGCATCTGAATCTCCCAGGACAGTAGGAATCCATATATATGATGTTTGAATCTGGGCAGCCTTGGCTTTGTCAGCTGAGCCAAGTACATCCCACAGCCACCTGCACCAACCAGGAACACAATCTGAGAACACTCACGGCTCTGTACAGCAATAGAAGCACGTTGTCTGGCAAGAATGAGGCAGAAAGGAGCACTGAGAACAAGGGCCACTGCCCAAAGGTGCTGGTGGGCAGGCCATCTGTAGAAGCCTGGATTTCTCCAGGGAAGGCAGGCTTCAAGAGGGCTCATTGACAGAACTCTGTAGCACTGTGGCAGGATCTAAGGCTGCACTAGCACCCTTGCTAGCTTCCAGAAGCCTAGAAGAGGGAGATGAAGATCCCCACTATTTTCTAAAGGAGGAAACTCCACATGCTGGCAACTTTTGGGTCAGAAGACGCCTTGTAAGTAAGATATGGTTTATGTCCTTGCCATTAGGTGGGGAGGGAAGGGTAAGGAGTACAAAGCACCACTGTGTGCATGTGGACAGGGCACCACGGGGGCCCAGGGCTGCCCCGAATCCACACTGCTGCTGGGGCATTAAGGCAGGTCCATGGCTCTCAACCTCGTCCTCCATGGAAGGGAGTGGGGACCCTGACACAGATCCTCGGCTCAACCTAATATACCTGGACTGGGGGCTCTTAGGACATTGGCACAAGTTTTAAAGGCAGTGAGTTCACTTGGGAGGTGGCACTCAGACCCTGCGCCAGAGATGGAGGGCCAGCAGGCACTGTGCCCAGCAGCACTGGCAATGCATCTCTACAAGCTACCACTAGGCGAAGCTTTTGGGTTAGTCTCAGTGAAGACTCAGAGGTTAGAGAGAAAAGCCATGTGCAAGGCCAGCTGGTTTTTGTGTTTTAGTCATTAAAGAGAGAATGTGTGCGCACACACCATCCTCGATTAAATTGTGTCAGGAAAGGAATGCAGTTCCTGTAAAAAGAAGGCTGTGTTATTAGGTATTGCAGATTAACACCAAAGTGAGCACTGGGATTTTCAGTAGTTTCACTAGTCCCCAAATCAGTAGCTAACATGGAGTTCCCACGTCCTCTTGCCTAGAGCTCGTGGCTGGGCTGGAGCCCAGCGTTCTTGAGCCAGGTATTCGACGGCGTGGATCTGAGAAGTCCTGCAGGACCACACAGGCCACAAGTGCCAACAGCCACACAGGCTGCCTCAGAAAGGCACGAGGGGGCTTCCTCTCACTGCAGCATGATGTCCTTCAGGTTCTCCTGCAGGATCGTGTCTTTCACAGCATGGAACACGAAGCGGATGTTCTTAGTGTCTATGGCAGAAGTGAAGTGGTGGATCAGCAGCTTGCTGTGGTCTTGTCTCTTTCTGACAAAACACTGGACCAAGTGCTGCTGGACGTCCTCAGTTGGTAAAGTTGCCCTTGAAATCCAGGAAGTGCTTCCTGATGCTGACCATCTTCACACTCTCCACCAGAAAGTCCCCCTTCTTGAGGAAAAAAAAATTATGGAGATGTTGAAGAAGAGCAGTTGATGATAGTCTCAAAGATGTTCATCGACTCCATCAGCCAGTTGGTGTGCCTGTCCTCTGTGAGAACCTTGTTGTATTAGCTAGAGGACATCATGAACAGGATTGACATGTTCTCATTAAACACTGGAATCACTTCGGTGTTGAGACCGCTGGCCACCCACATCCAGCATCTTAAGAAGGTTTTTAAGAACAATGAAGTCATGTTCCACAATCTCCTTGGTGGCCTTCCTGGTGTCCTGCTTACTAAGGAAGTAGTTCTGTAAAATGCAGGACAAGGAGACATTCAGGAGAAAATAAGAACCAAAATATGGCAAAAGGAAAGGGTGAAGGCAAAAGTTACCCTAACTTTGCAAGAAGTTTAACCAAAAACTAGAAACAAATTTGCAGAGTTATACATTCACTTTGAAACAAAGTTAAAAAGGACTGAATGCCTCATTTCAAAATGAATGGAGGCTCATTCAATCTGAGGAGGAATGATCAGAAGCTCTATTGCCAAGTCCCATGGGAAGATCTCATCTAGTTTCTTCTCCAGAAGTCACTGTACTCCAAAGAGTATGGTGACTGAGACTGGATCCCTGGTTGCTTCATGGCTGTGGTGCACCTGCTGCCTAGGAATGTTTCTGTGCAAGGTACAGGATGCTCTGTTGCTATGGTGACGCCCTTCCCAAAGAGGCTCTGTGCAAGAGTCTTATCAATCTCAACCTTGGTAATCAGGCACAGAGCTTCTGAGGCTAGAAGAATTCTAAGCCTGACAAGACAACCACAATGTTTCACTAGCGCTGCTACTTCTGAGCTGGTGGCTTAACAGTAACTCGGACAATGGGCCACCTGAAGTGCTGCAGGAAGCTCCAAGCATTGCAAAGTGGAACACCTACAAGAATGTTTCTAGCCCTGTAATCTTCTAGTGCACAAAGAACACAATGCCTCCATAGTCCTTAACTTCTTGATTATGAGATCCTATGTAAATAAACTTGCTGGGCCAGCTCTTCAGTTGCGTTTCTCCATCACAGTGCAACAGATCCCAGCTTTAGCTCAACACCTGTGTGTGTGTTTTTCTTAATCCACTTCCCCTCACAGGTTTCTTGGGTTCAGCTCTGCAGGGTGAGGCAGACTATCTTTTTCTTTTTGTTTCTATACAATAGATATCTTCTTTGTTTCTCACTTCTAGAACATAACATTCCAAAACCTTACTATGACTTCATTTAGGTTTTGCAATGCTATTTAAATTTAGTCTGCAGTATATTTAATTTTCTTGTCTTAGAAAACTTTGTTTTTGCCTTTGGTTTGGTTGTCTGTATTCTTCCTTTTTTTTTTCTTCTCATAACAGGGATTGACCCCAGGGATGTTTGTCCACTGAGCACATCCTTCGCCCTTTTATTATTATTATTATTATTATTATTTTTATATTTTGAGACAGGGTCTTGCTAAATTGCTGAGAGCCTTGATAGTTGCTGAGGCTTGCTTTGAACTTGTGATCCTCCTGACTCACTGTTTTGAGCTGCTGGCAGCGTAGGCCTGTGCTTAGCTGTATTCTTCCTTCTTAGAAGAAAGAGAATGCAGAAAAATGAGAACCAGTAAGAAATAAAACATCAACAAATGAATAGGTGAATACAATTATTTCTAATGTACAAACCAGTGTCTCTAAGTTTTCATGCATGAGTCTCTCAGTCTAATTCTAACACTGTGAGGAAGCTGACGGACACTGGGTTTCCTGTCATGTTCTTCAGAAAGGCTTGTTCAACTGCCTCTCAAATGCATTGTGATAAGAAGAAACTGAAATAGAAGATGGAAAGACCTCACCTGACAATAATGGCTGCCATTGTGCCATTTAAAACTGTCTTGCCACACTGGATACCATCTGCTACACAGGTGGCTGGGAGAGAAGCCCAGACCATTTCTGGCACAAAGAGCACTGGGTGGATGTACGGCAGCTGAGACATCAACTTCTGTGGTTCAGAGTTACAAGTGGTCCCAGAAATACAGAAAATAACTAATTGCTCACTTGCCTCTTCAGAGAAGAGCTTCACTTCCACACAAATACAGCTATGGGGACACACATCTGTGCACACCCACACCCATTTTGGATTCCTCCCACTTGTGCTTGGTAACCAATACCCACAGTGGAGAGCAGCTGACAATCTGAAGCCTGACTCACAACAAAAAGCCTGATTTGTTTCTCAGCTTCAATAGGGGTTAAAGCTACTTCTGGGCTCTAACTGAGGTGAACACATAATCACTGCCCAAATGGAGAGACTTTGAGAGCAAAAGGGGGCACTGTTAATAATCAGGCTAGGGCAACAGGCACACCACAGGACTGTCCCAGGCAAACAGGATGCAGTTCCCTAGGTTCTAGCATCCAAGAAAACAAGCTCCACACTTACAGGAGACGGTTTTGTTCTAAACACCATCCTAAACCCTGTATGTCTGTTATTCTTTAAGACTCACAAACTGTGGGTTAATCATTACTCATTGTACAAATGAGGAAACTGAGGCTCAGACAGCATAAGAGGTACTTTCTAAAACAAAACCTGGGTCTGCATGGCCCGGGCTCTTTGACTCTTAGTCCTCACTCTGGGGAAATGAACTAATCTTTTTCATTTGGTGCTAAGGATAGAAGCCAAGGCCTTGCTCATGTTAAGCACGGGCTCTACCACTCAGCTATACCCCTCAGTCCCAGAAGCAAAAAATTCTGATATGTGAGATCCTTTGAAAAAACCAACATTGAGACATAGATTTATTTTACAAATACAGTAAAATTGTCAAGTATTAGTAGAGGCCTGTGTGCTCAAATATGATGTAAAATATCAACTTTCTCCTTTTGGGAAAATTCAAGGATAAAACACTAATCCAAGTAAAATAAAAATGCCATAGGATTAAAGCAAAAACAACCTTGGAAAAAATCTAAAATCTAAAGAATGACACGGTAAAGAGCAAGCCTTTAAATTCCAAGAATTATCCTCTGTTAAAATCAAACAAGTTCTGTGAGATACCAAATCAATTCATGATTGTTTTTACTTTAACTTTTATTAACTTTTCATTTTTCTAACATATAATCCATTTTCCAAACAAGTATATTACAAGACAGAGTTCGCAGGCTTGAACTCTATCTTGTAATATACTGTACACCCTGCACATTCTGTTGTTAAGATATGAATGGACTGGCACTTACTTTTTTTTTTGGTATTTCATAGCACTTACTTTTATTTGTTTCTCTTACCTACAATTGTCAGATTGTTTCCATTCTTGCCTCTACATTTTGCTTTTAGTATTTATATTTCAGATAACTTTTCATACATTTTGCCAAATTTGCTCCAAAAGAACCCACTGAGAAGATCATAATGCTATAATTTGTATCTCTGGAACAAAACTAATATTTATCCTACTTAATTCACATAGATTTGTGAAATAGATCCAAGTTTATGCACTTCTGTTATACAGTCTCCTAAGCCTGGATTCTAAATTTGATTGTACTTGCCTCATGTGAAAAAGGACAAATTTTCCTTAGGTTTAAGTAAAAATCAAATGATGGGGAATTATATTGTTTAGAATTTATTATCTCTGCAGAATGTTCTTATTTCCATGTAGTCACCTACTTTTCCTAGTATATAGCACCCTTTCCACTTTCCAAAGAGCAGTAGCAGATGTAAGACCACCACTCCATTTATATGCTTTGTAAAGAAGAAATCAAGAAAAATGACATGTCACTGAGTAGACTTAAAAGTATTTCCACACCTAGGAAATAGCCTGGACAAGAGAGACAGCACACATGCAGTTACAAACATGAAGTCGCAGCAGCTCACCGCACTAAGAACACAAGGTGAAAACAGAACCATCTCTAACATAACTATTTTTTCCACTAGCATCATAAAATACTGCTTTGCATGTATTTGCACATAAGAACAGATGTCTTCTACTCAATCTTGTAAGATAGTTTGGGCTGATTGGCAGGTAACACTTGAAAAATATAGCAATTCTAAACTCCAAAATTTTTCATTGAGTTCCATTAATGATTTAAAATCAGGATGCACTAGGGACAGTGGTTTGGATCTGCGGTGTCCCCTAAGGCCCATGCACCTGGAGGCTTTGTCTTGCTATTGGGAGGTAGTGGAATTTTTAGAAGGTGGGGGTAAATTAAGAGGTAGTCAAGTCAATGAGGGTGTGCCCTTGAGGAGGTATTGGAACACGGGCCCCTTCCTGTTTCTCTCTTTCCTTCTTGACTGCCATGAGGTCAATAGACCTGCTATGCTTCATGCTCCAACCATAAGATTCTGGGCACCCACAGGCCCTAAGCAACAGGATAAGCAACCATGGACTGAACCATGACTGTTTCAGTCATGGCTTTGGCTCTGAGATCAAGAGCCAAAGTGAACCTTTCCTCCTTTTAAGAGGGTTATCCAGGTTTTTTTTGTCATGGAAAACTGACCAAAACACTAAGTGATGCCATGGAAACATCTCAGACATCTCAGGAGTTCAAACGAGAAAGGTGCTGTCCTTGGGCACATGGCATGTCCTCAGTGGATGTTCAGGCAGCTTGTCATTGGGTCCCTGAGGAACACAGGCTGATGGTGGCTGCACCAGAGGCAGAAGAGGGCTTTCTGCACATCTTATATTAGAAATACACAGCACTAAAAAGTTAATAAAGGTGATGTTGACTCTACAGCTGGGAAATACAGACTGCTAGAGCACACAGAGAGGTGGCGCATATGTGGGTGGAGACTGTGGGATTTCCCCCTATATGCTAGCCCATGTTTTATACATGCAATCATGTCTGTCCTTGAATTCCCCTGACCCCTGATTTCCCATGATCTAAAACATTAACCAAGCCTTGAAATAAACAGTCATACTTTTGCAGATAACCACATCCATCATCAGGCCGGGTAGACTGACACTGTGCCCTGCCATCTAAATCTATCCTACCCAGTAGTAAGTACTGATTCATCCCAAAGAGTGCCACATAACCCTTCCCGTTTTCTCAGTGTCCCCAGCTCATCTGTGGCATTCAATTCATTCAGCAAAAATGAAACCATGCCCAGCACTGCTACCTGGAAGTGGTTGGGTGGCCAGGAACATTGTGGCCAGCCCTGGCTGAAGTTGAACATGGCCTGAGTCTAAACCCTTGCTGAGAGAGTAAAAGTGACAATGGTGACAGAAAAACCACATATCCAACCTCCAGGGGACACCTCTCTGTGTGCTTTTCTGCCTCAGGTAGTGAACAAAAGCCATATTTGGATGTCTAGGAAGCAAGGGAAGAGGGGTAAAGCCAGAATTTGCTTGGACCTTGCTCTCACCTCCCACTGTGCGCTCACCACGTTCAGACCCAACTGGGAGCCTCTGTATGTCTCATCTCTCTCAGGTTCTCTGCACCATGACCTCCAGCTATGTCTCCTTAGACACCCAACTCTGTCCTTTCCACTCAAAGAAACTGCTGGCTCCCCCATGTCCCCTCTGTGTTTTGAAATTCCCCATCTGGACAGTGAGCTCAACTGGCCTTTCTCTCAGGGGATCTAACTGTTAAAGACTGATATTACATATATTTCGCCCTCTTTTTGAACATGATTCATCTGGGACAGGAAATCTCGACCCTGAGAAAAGTCCACCGTAGCAAAGTCCACTGCTTGCACTCATTCTCTTTTTCTCAAGGCTTTCCCTGGTTCTATGGGTCATAGAACATGTATTTCTCTTCAGTTCCAGAGACCTTGGCTCCCATCAGGGCAAGGGAAAGTGAGAGAAGCAGAGTTAGCAAGGTGTAGAGAACCTCCTGGGGAAGAGGTAGACGGAGCTTCCTAGGATGACTCTTTTTCTGGGGGTGGGGTACTGGGCATTGAAAGGGCTCAACTACTGAGCCCCCCCTTTTTTGTATTTTATTTAAAGACAGGGTCTCACTGAATTGCTTTGCACCTTGCTGTTGCTGAGGCTGGCTTTGAACTTGCAATCCTCTTGCCTCAGCCTCTCTAGCTGCTAGGACTGCAGGCATGCACCACCATGCCCAGCCTCTTGGATGATTCTTATTCTTATGGACTCTAAGGCTCAGTGGGTGGCTGCACCAAGCAGGACAGCAGGGTGTTTCAGAGTGTTCCCACAAATGAAGGACTTGAGGCCCAGCACAGTCCTGCCCTGTCAACCCATCATCATACTTCACCTTCCCACAAAAATCTTCCTCTTTATTTCCTTCTACAGTGATTTCAATTTCTTTTCTCTCTTGGTACCAGGGACTGAACCTAGGGGTGCTCAACCACTAGCCATATCCCCACTCCTTTATTATATTTTATTTGGAGACAGGGTCTTGCTGAGTTGCTTAGGGCCTCCTTTTTTTTATTTCATTTTTTTATTGGTTGTTCAAAACCTTACAAAGCTCTTGACATATCATATTTCATACATTAGCTTCAAGTGAGTTATGAACTCCCATTTTTACCCCAAATACAGATTGCAGAATCACATCGGTTACACATCCACATTTTTACATAATGCCATATTAATAACTGTTGTATTCTGCTACCTTTCCTATCCTCTAC
>NW_026000113.1:0-8973 GCF_001458135.2 Marmota marmota marmota | reverse complement strand
GACAGAAAGATAAAACATGGATTGAATGCCCAGCTGGAAAGCAAAAGGCTGAGTTAGGACGTTTGGAAGCAGCTTCCCAGTTCCACTGGGTGCTGGGTCACATCCCATGCACTTCCCATCTTTTCAGTAAATACTATTCTCTGTCTTCAATGGGAAAATCTCCCATTTGTTTCCTTTTCTACATGTGAGACTTTCCATAGGGTGCATGGGTGATAATGAAACATGCAGGTCAAGAGCAATGTCTGTGCTCCCAAATATGCTATGTAACTGAGAGAGATTGATTGGAACTGAGAGGCTAACCTGAGGTGATCCATAGACTCCCAGAAAGTGTAGACACTCTGGGAAAACCATGAGCATGGGTACAATTTCCTATGATTTTATGACCTCAAAAGGAATCCTTGTGTCAAACATGCCTAAGTGCAGAGTGTGTGTCCCCTTAACAGATTTCTGAAAACAGTGAAGACCAGTGGCACTTAGCAGATTAGATTTGCTAAACTGAGTGTTTCCTTTTAGGGTTTTCAAGTGATAATTCAGTGTACGTGGGTTCTTTTGTACACACTGAGCTCCTTCTTGGGAGGTCATGTCATTTCTGCCCTCCCCCTTCTTCCTTGCCATACTCCTTAATCTCCCACTGCACTGAACTCTGAAATGGAAATGCCCAGAGGTTGGGTATCTAACATGTGTTGTGTTGAGAATGGAGAGAAGAATTCGTGTCTAGACAGAAGTGAAAAAGGGGTCAGAGACAAAGTGGACAGAGTTTGGATCAGTAGCAGCAGAGACCATCTCCTCTAGAACTCTAGGACAGGTGCACATACCAGTCTGACAGTTGCAGGTGTTTTCCTTCAAACTGGTTGCCAGGTTGGAATGAGTGATGACATCAGAGGCTTCCAACCTTCCTGATTGGAAGGGACAGACTCTGTTGACCACTGGCAGTGCAGTGGGCAACAGTTTGTCCTCAGTACTGTTCTTCACCTGGTTTCTCCTGTTTGGAGAAGAGCGAACAGACTCCTATTCAACCAAATTCTGGAGAAAGATTTATCTTAATAAGAACCTAGGTTTTGTAGAAGGAAGACAGAGTATTGGAGAACTTATGGAGGATCAACAAATCTCCCAGTCTGGGCAATCGCCTTCCCTGCCAAGCACCTCAGAATCCCACCTGGAGGTGGTGGTAGATGATGAGGTGGCAGGTCCATCAGGTGAGGGAGCTACAATGAGAACTGATTTGACATGATGACTGGTAAGGAGGAAGGGATAGAGCAGCCAGAAAGGTGGGAAGCCCACTTTTGAAGTTCAGAATAGGCCACGGGACAAGGAAGTCCACATGGATGGAAAATCTGCAGAGAAAGGAATTGGGCTAGAAGATGAGATCTAAGTTCAGGAAATGGGTACAGGGGATGTAAAAAGGGTCACTCCACCCATGAGAGAAAGTGTCCATAATGAGAAAGAGTTTTGAGGAACAGGGAGATGGGACAATGGTAAGGAGAAGACAGCTACCAGCCAAGCTAAGAAGGCAACAGTTGAAGGTCTGGGGTGTGGGAGGTGAACTGGTATCAGAGGATGAAAGGATGAGTTCCAAATACAGGAGCCTGACTCTGCTTCCTTTACTCAGCTCTGTGGGTAAAACCCTGCCTCCCATGTCGGTCCTCGAGGAAGAGAGAGTGGACCTCAGAATCTGAGGGAGACTCGGATGATGATCCCCCGGGGATTTTTGATTCAGTACCTTGGGTAGAATCTGGCCTCCTGCCTGAGACCACTGGCCTAAAGAGAAAGAGAGAGTCCTCCACTGAATCTGAGGATGAGCTGGAGGATCTGGAAAGTGAGCCAAATCACCCCTGGGATGTGGAGTCACTGTGTGGCCTCAAAATGAAACTCAAAAAACGGCGCATGAACTCGGTGCAACCAGAACACCATGAGGTTTTCAAGAGGCTTCTAGGTAGGGAGACACCCAGGTAGCGCCCTCCAATCCTGCTCTTTACACAAACAAGGAACTTACAGCCACTGCACTTTTCCAAAGAGCCCTGCTGTCCCTGAGATCCCCATTCCTGGAGGACTCAGGACCCATGTACCCTGTGAAACTCTTAGATGATGGATGATTACATTACACCTGAAAAATGACCCTGCTTGGGATCACAGAGCTTGATTCCAATTATCCTCACTGATTGCAGACACTGTGGTTCTAATAGATTTCCTCCTCCCTGAGCGGTGCCTATCAAACTAGAAAATAACATAGAAACTCTAATTCTGAGGTGGTGCATTCTTGGGGGATGATGGGCCCTCGCGGTTTACTCCAAGTTCTTAGTCATACAGACATCTATCTCTTACCCCAACCCTCACTCAGTTGTTTCCCTGGGGGGTTTCAGGGCAAAGCAGCTTTCCCAGGAATGTTCCTGTCCTTTTCCTATCCAACTGGGATATCGGGCTCTTTTGGGCTCTATTGCACTCCAATCCCACACCTTCTTCAGTGGAGGTCCTATTCTTCTCTCTGTTGTCTATCACCCATGAAGCCCCTTCTGGTTCCCAACTAACACCAGTGTTCTGTTCACAGAAGATCCTGTTGTCAAAAGATTCCTGGCCTGGGACAAGAATCTGAGAGTGTCTGACAAGGTGAGGTTGTTCTCTACTGGGCAGTGATCCTGCTCCAGCACAGCCTGGATGAGGAGGGATTTCTAGCCCATGGTCCTTCTGTCTCCATGTAGAACCAACAAGATGTGCCAAGTCCTGACCCTTTGTGACTTGTCAACATCTCTCTTCAGGGCCTAGCAGTTCCATGCAGTGAGGACAGGTGGACCTTGCTTCTGCTTGGGGTGTTGCATTCCTATCCTCCTCTCTCGGCTATTGTTACCTGAGATTTTGGGCGCCTCTCCTCTTTTATTTTTTTAAATATGTTTTAGTTGTAGATATACAGAATACCTTTATTTTTTATCTTTATGTGGTGCTGAGGATCGAATCCGATGCCTCACATGTGCTAGGCAAGCTCTCTACCACTGAGCCAAAACCCCAGTGCTCAACAGCCTTTTTTCTGTGATGCTAGGGATTGAACCCAGGGCCTTGTGCATGCGAGGCTAGCAAGCACTCTACAGAGTGAGCTATATCCCTATTGCTGGGGCTCCTCTCCTCTTTGCACTTCTTGGGACCCCCTGTTCTCCAGCTTACCCAAGACCCTCCTCACCCAGCTGACCTACATGCCTTTCCTCAAAAGGTCCCCTCAGAGCTGATCCTACAGAACACACTAAGTCTCTTCTTCCCCCAACTGCTCTGACTGTCTCAGGTCCTTCCCCAAACCAGCAGGTCTCCTTACGTGGTGAACTTCTCTCAGGGGCACTCTTCACCCCAGACTCCCATTCCTGTCCCCTCTTTCCTCCTCTTCCAGGATGTGACCTCTCTCTGTGTTTTTCTTCTCTCTCCATCAGTACCTCCTGTCTATGGTCATAGCTTATTTTAGCCGGGCTGGCCTCTTCTCCTGGCAGTACCAACGAATCCACTTCTTTCTGGCCCTGTGAGTATTGGGTCTCCTTCATCAATCAGGACTCACTACCTGGGAGGGTAGGAGGGGAGCAGAGGGGCACTAACCTTTCTTTTACTTTTAGCCTCTTTGCTCCGTGTTCACGAGATCACAGCACTGTAGTATAGTTTGTTTTTCTTTTCCACACTTCCCTAGTCAAAGCAACACACAAGCTCCCTAAAGGCCAGTTGTTAAAGAGTCAAGGAAACCAAGGAAACCTAAAGCCCACCTGAGAGGAGTGGAGGAGAGCATGGGCACCTCCTGTCACTGGCAGAGAGACTGGAGGTGCAGCCACATCTGACTGCTCTTCCTTCCTGTATCTATACCAACATTGCTCTGTTTTCTGCCTCTGGATTTCCAAGACAGATGCCCAATTCCCAGCCTGGCACAGGTCCAGTGTAGGGTGGTCCCCTCTGGTTCTTCATACAGGAGTCTTCTCACATTTGTGGCTTTCTACACACACCCTAAAAATTCTTCCAAGATGGGTCCAACCACCCCTTAGGACTGCCCCACAACTGTGTTGCTCAATGCTTTCTAGAAAAGAGCTGGAGTTCCTCAGAAGGTGTGTGTCTGGCAGAGTCCTCTGGACCAAGGCATGGTCCTCTGTAACGCTTAATAGGGCTGGTGCAGTCCTGTCTGAAGATGGTCCTCTGGGAGTCCGTTTTGGGAAGCTGACTCCAAGGGGAGGTCCTTCTTGGTTGTGCCTCTAAAGAGCAACCTGGTTTCTTTCCCCAGCTACCTGGCCAATGACATGGAGGAGGACAACCAGGCTCCTAAACAAGAAATCTTTCGTTTCCTCTATGGGAAGAGCTACGCCCAGCGTCCCCTGTTCCACAAACTGCGATATCAGTTCATCTGCTCCATGGACTGGAACACTCGGGTTTCCAAGGAGGAGTGTGAGGAGGTGGGTGGTGCTGTGTGTGCTTGTGGGGGGAGAGGGATGGGCTGACTGGAGCGACACAGGAAGGTGGGTGGCTGCAGGTGGGCTCTGGGGAGGAGAAAGCTCAGGAGGGAGGGAAGGACTACCTGGGCAGTCCTCAGTTTTGCATTTAACCATGTTACTAAGTATTCTTGATGGATCCAAGCAGAAATATTACTAATGTTCAACCACTATTCTACTCAAATCAGGGACAATGATAAAGCTTGTCTCTTGATAAAATCAACTTTTCAAATTTGATGGGAAGGGACACCAAAAGGATTCTATCTGTCAAAGCATCTGTACAAATGCTTAATTTATTTATCTGATACAGGAAAATATACTCGATTTTTATTGAAAAGAAATCTGAAAAAATGTGTCCCACATTTTATATAACATGATCCTGATAAGTGTCGTCCATGTGAGTAATAGCTGAAATAATGTTGTGATATCCGTACATAGCTACTTCATTTGTCACCAGGCTAAATAAATCTAATAATTACACCTTGCTATGTCACCTCCTTTGTAGCTGACAGAACTTAGTTAATAGAATCAAGCCTCTCAACAGTGTAGTTTTAGATATTTGTACACTGTTGAATCACAGTGACTAGAAAGTCCAAATCAAGGTGAATAAATTTTAAGGAATGGGAAAATAAATTAACCATAACTTCAAACCCCTCAATATCCGGTAAAGTCATCAGCTTTGGTGGGGGCTCTTTTCCTTTCCAGATTCAAGCTTATGATCCGGAGCTCTGGGTGTGGGGCCGAGATCGCACCCTCATTGCCTAGAAGTCCTGGAACTATGGAGACCTGAGGGGAGGGACAAAACTCTGTATCCCTGGCTTGATGACAGACAGAGTCAGTGATTGTCTATTCAGGATGCTCGAGGATCTAACTTCTTGATCCAGTCCTGTCCACCTCCACCCACAGCCACCCTCTGAAGATGGTGAATAGCCCGAATCTCCAAGTCAGCTTCATGGTCTCAAACACCAACCACACAGATGACTCCCTAGAGGTGTGCTGGGTGCTCTGAGGCTACTCAGCCAGACCTGAGAGAGAACAGTTTATCATTCAGAATGTGCTAGAAATCCTTAACCCACAGCAATTGGGCCCACATGTCAACTCCGATGAATGGTTGATCTTGGTCTAAAGTGAATATCCTTTAGCCATGAATCTCTCTCTCCTCCTGAAAATTTCTTTTTACCTCTCCTTAATTCATCTTGGGTCACTTATCCTTTAAGGATACCAAGCATGGAGATGACTTATTTACAGGATTTTCACAGTTTTAGTACATATGATAAATGTTGTTTATTTTGAACTATGTTTATTTTAAATAGTTTTGAGATAGATGTTGTTCAGAAAATTGTTGTTTTTTATTGGTTTTGTGATTAATGTTATGACACGTTTGTGTACATAAATATTTCTCTCAAGATTTTAATCTTTTTATCTATTACTTTTATACCTCAGTAGTATTATCCCATAGTCTTATAAATATAGTTTTTATTTGATGTTCAATCACCATTATTGTGACTACCGAGCTGCCAGTATTTAACTTGCCTTGATATGTTTTCTGTCATTTTAAAATATGTATCATTCGAGAGCACATGTGTTATGTGCTTGTGAAGAGCACAGCACAGTGCATTTGTGAAAAACTGAATAAAGTTGAAAATCTCCTTACCTTAATGATACATATGATCATGTCATTCCAGATTGGTTGTTTGCTGTCAAATGATACTGCTGTTTAAAGTGTTGTTTTTAATTGACCAAATTTGTAACCTGTGGGGGAGAAAACCACCTCAATTATTTTTCATGTAGCAGAACAACAGAGAAGGTTGTAGAACTTAAACTAGAGACTGGAAACACGAAACACAGGGAGGACGTTGCGAGAGAGAACACAGGAAGAATAAAAGAAAATTCTGGAGGAATTCCAAAGCCAAGGTAAAAGTAAAACTTCCTGGTAAAAGTCCAAAGACAGGGACACCCAGGGAATGGAAGACTTTGCTACTTGAGTCACAATGGGAGTCTTTTCCGCAACCTATGTATGTTTCTAGTTTTACATAAGTGAAGGAAATCCAAAGGGTATTGTTGAAATAGAAACTCATGAAGGAAAATAAGGTACTAGAGCAGGTTGGGAGAAGAATGAGATGATAGGAAGTGCTAAGGTTGCTAAATAGATAGGCACAGAGAGGAAACAACTAAGAGTGTGGGCACTGAATGACTGCAGACAAGCATCTTGGGAGATGGGAGAGAATATAGAAGCAGCTGTGGAAAGAAGCAGGTGAAGAAAAGTATCAGCAAGAAGTTAAAACAAAGTTAAAGAGAGGTGGCAACAGAGCCAGTGATGAGATGTGATGTGGGGTTAAAGAGGCAAGTGGAGATGATGTGAAGAGGTTAGAAAGGACCAACATGGAACAAGTTTAAGGTTGGTTGAATGTGTTAAAAGAGGGATGGTGGTTGGGTGAGTTGAGCAAGTGAAGAGGTATAAGTTCCTTGAAGGAAGAAGTCACTAAGGACTGGCACTGTGTAATGCAATTCTGATGCTGATCAATTGCATGGAGGTCACTTGCTACAGATTGAGGCTGCAAGCCCCCTCTACACTGCCCTGTCTTCAGAAACCAGCTGTAAGCTCCAGGTTTCCCAGGCCATTCACACTTCTCACCACTGGTATATATTTGGGGATTCCCAAATATATACTACTGTATAATTCTCTATAATATCCTACTGTATAATTCTCTATAATATCTCACTGAGGTTAGAAGAGCACAATCCTATAATTACTGATTTGTCATGTAAAATAGGACACAAATTGGGACCAGCTAACATAAGAGGCACATGGCTGGAGGTCTAGGAGGGTCTGAATGAAGGCTGTCATGTCCTCTGGATGCAACATCTTCAGAGGACATGGATGTATATGACCTACCAGGGAAGCTGACCTTGGTTTCAGCTGAGTTTTTACAGGAATTTAACTAAGCATTTGGCATGAGTTGGATGAGCAGAGCAATAAACTAGGTTCAAGTGCTGCTCTCTGGGTACTTACCATAGAGTGTGGGAGACAGGTTAGTGTCCAGGTGGTATGGATAGAGATGGGGGAATCACAATGTAAACTACGTAGCGGGAGTGTGGCATCAGGCAGCATTAGGGTCTCCAGACTGTTTTTGTTTTTTTTTTCCCTGATCCCCATGTGCGAAGTGCCCTTCAGAAGACCCTGACCAGCAAAGCCTTCTTGAGGAAAGGCCTGTCTTGGGTAATGCTGGGCAGGCAAGCACTAAACTCTGACTTTGGGGCCCACCGGAAGGCTTCCTTTCTGACCCCACCGATTTGGCCTTCCTATTCCCACTGCAAGACTGAGTTCCTGGCCACACCAGAAGGCCACTTGCACAGCTCACCAGAAATCCATGTTCCTGGGCTCACAGCAGGTCTGAAGGCAAGTACTTGATTTTACTTCCCAAGACGCTATGCACCCGGTCACTCCCACTTAGGGACTATCTGGAACATGCCTGCTTCGTATAACAGTTCAGAGGAGATATGCGGTGAGCACTGGCTCCCTACAGGCCTCCCGCATTTCTTCCCTGGTTTCTCCTTAGATCAAGGGAATGTCTAGAATGCATTTTCTTGGTGTGGTGTTTTTCCTGATTGAGTCTTGATTCAGTTTAGGTTACACACATCTATACATGTGGTAAAATGGTAAAATACCTACAGACTTCTTGCATAGATGACAATTTCCTAATGTACAGTCTTGTCATGCACATGCATTGGGGTATACTGCATGAATGGTACATTGAACCTGTGTATTCTGTCATTACAAGTTTCCTTGAAACTGTATTTTGATATAAAAAAGCAAAAAATTCTAAACAAGCATTTATCTTGACTAAAAATTACAGAGCTTGGAGAGCACTGTTTAACTCTCATTTTATGGATCTTTGGGAAAGACTGCTCTTATCTATAGCAGCCTGGCAGATTCCTAGAGGGAAGGGCTGGGTTGGTCCTTCTGGAAAAAGTCACAGAAACATCTCTATCATTATTTTGGTGATAATTAAATGGGCATGAGGCTTTATATCTTATTTAGAATAGCCATTTATTTACTTATTTTTTAACTGCCAGGGATGGAAACCAGGGCTACATGCATGCTAGCAATTCATGTACTACTGAGTTATACCCCTAGTCTCCATGAAGAAAATTGAGCTCACAGTTCTGTAAGTCCAAGAGCATGGTTCTGGAATACTAGCAATTCCTCCAGCTCCCCAGACATCACAATGTGGTGCAGAAGTAGAAAGGGAGCAGGCCAAGTGCAAAAGGAGTCATATGCATGGTGTAGACTCCCTAAATAACAACCTGTTCTCATAACTCAGTATGTGAAACCTGCATTAATGCCTTCTGAGGTGAGTGTCCCCATGATCTAATTACCTTCAATTTGGCACCACATATAAAAGGTTCCACCACCTTAATACTGCCACACTGGGGAACAAGCTTCAGGCATTTGAACCACTGGGAGGCACATATCTAGTTTCAGTAAGCTGTCTTCCTCTGACTGTTCCATTTCCTGTGACTCCTTGGC
>NW_026000112.1:967361-981470 GCF_001458135.2 Marmota marmota marmota | reverse complement strand
GCCTCAGGGGTCACAGAGGTAACCTCAGAGAAAGATGAGGGACGACCTTGCCTGGGAACCTGTGTCCCAGCACTGGCCTGAGCTCCTTGCCCCCACTGATGAGGCTTCAGCAGACCAAGGGAAGCATGAAGGCGGGAGGAGCAGCAGGGGAAGGGGGCAGGCGGGGCTCCAGGGGCCAGAACCCTGGGGCAGGAGCCTGTGTGTCCTGAGACCATGGAGGCGCTGAGGCACAGAGGGGGCAGCTCTCTTCAGGGGTTTGGGAGTCTCTCCTGGGATCCACCATTGTGTCCACCAGAGTCCAGAGACGCCACCTTCATGCCAGTAGAGGCTCTCACCAAATTTTGGACAATTCTCCATTCCCAAGACAGGATGCTGTGGGGGAGGGGGGCATGGAGAGCCTCTGCCTGGCTTCCCTGTACAGCCAGAGGGGCTCTGGATTCCAACAGATGCCCACCCACTCACCACGCAGCCTCGAGACAGCTATTTAGCATGCACCCATGAGCAACCCTGGGATAAACACTTAGATTTTTAGAATCAGCTTCATCCTTTGTAAAAGTGAAACAATAATATTGCTTCCCTCAAGGTCTGTGTGTGTGTGTGAGGGTGTGTGTGACTTAGATCTAAGCATGAGCATGTTGCCCATCTGGGGCACAATGCAGGTGGCCTTTGGCAAACACTGGCCCCTCCTTATTAATGAGGTTCCTGCTTGCCAGCAGATTGTCCTTCTCTTGACGTGCTTGGCTTCCTCGCTGCTCAAGCATCATGCGCTTGGAAACGGCTGATGTTTCTCCATGTTTTAGGAAATATTGTATCCTTGGCAATCTTCGGTTTGGACAAGCAGTAACAATGTCTCTGATTAGAATTGCCTACAATGCAACAACAAATAATGGTCTCCACTTTATTTCCTAAAATCCATCCACACGTGCATGAGCTATGCTGAGTGCCCTCCCTGTGGTTTGTCCCGGCCACTGTCAGGTTTGAGCCCTCCTGCCACCCCTGTCTTTCCCCACCCCTCCCCTGCTCTGCTGACTCTCTGCACCACTTCACTCTCACACCACTCTTCCTGGTCTTCTCTCCCCAGCTCTTGGTAGGGTGATCAGGCAGCAAATGGAAACATGCAACTCTTTGTATAAAAAGCAGGAAGAAAAGTGAAGTCAAAAATAGCAAAACCTAAAGCTATTTCCTTTAAAAACATATTACTTAGGAAAATATGTCATGTGTCATAATTTTATACAATACCATAGATAATACTTGATAATGTGATATCTGGACTGGTCATACATTTTTCTGGCTTGCTTTTCTGAAAATTCATTATTAGATAATAAAAATTTATATTGTTTCGTGTTTCTAATAGTTATAAATGAAAACGATGTCAGTTGCTCTTGGCAAATTCAAATTAATTTTGATAGTTTTTAATTTTGAGAAGGATTTTTTTTTTTTTTTTTTGCTGATGCAACTATTACTGAAGCTATTTAGAGTATTATACAGGCTGCAAAAAACTTGGGATAAATTTCTGGTATTGTGAAATATGTGTCTTAGCACATTGTGAGGCGATGATACGTGCAGAATGACTTTTCCAAAAATATTAACTTTTCATACAAATCAGTTTTGTGTATATCTCAGTTTAATTATAAATGTGAATTTGCACAAAGGCATTTCAGCATCCTAAGCTCATCGAGGTCTTAGAAGAAATGCAAAGTGACTTCCTGCTTTGTTTATAATTCAAATATGTTCCACAGCTCCAATTTCAGTTTAATTCTTAATTGTATTCTGGCTAATAATTGGTTTGTTAGAAGCATCATAAAAATAGCATGATTTTTTCACTGAATGCAGAGATCTGTGCATTTAAATTCTGCATCTGAACCTGTGGATATTTGCTTTGCAACATGGTGACAGTTTTCAAAACCTGAGATTGTAATTTAGAATAAGGCTCTAGCTCCGAGATTATGTATTATTAAGTTGTCCACGTGAAGGTCTTTATTTGGTAGTAACTTGCTGACAAGTTTCAGTCTCTGTTAGGAAGTCACAGGGATGGGCTCCAGGGCCTCAGCAGTTAGCTGGATCCCACCTTAGAGGTTCAGGGCCTCCCAGGACGTCTGGAAAGGTGCAGGAGGAACACAAGGGCACAGGGTACTGGCCACAGTTGTGTTCATGGATATGTATAACACAGAAATGGACCTACTGGCTCCGCTTCTATAGTGGAATCACATAGAAAATTTAAAAAAGACCCCTTACTGCTGTGTCTTTGGATTTGTGTCACGAGTATCACATACCGAGTTCCAATCCACAGGTGTGTGTGCACATGGGTGTGAGTGTGTGCGTGTGTCTTCCTGAATGTGCACAGGTCAGGATTCCTAGTCTAGCCCAACTCTGTCTAACTGCTGAAGGCGTCATCTCATGAGCGCTGGGGCTACCAAGCAGTTCAGGCTGATTCCTGCGCTCCTCAGCCCCTCCCCTCTTCTCCGCAGTCTAGACTCTAACTTTCAGAGGCTTAAGAAGAACTGAGGTGGGAGGTTGCTACCTCTCAGTGCCCGCTGCTAAGCTCTGGTGCCCACAAGATGGAGTGATCTGTCTGAACCTCAGCCCTCCTGACCTCCCTAGAGCTGTTCACTTTGCCTTCTAGTCCCCTCCTCTGTCCCAGCCATAAGGTGACCCAGTCCTTGATCTCCCTCTGAGACCAACCTAGTTGACCAGTTGTCCAGGGTATCCATCATCCTCAGTCACAAAGGACAGTATGGCTGCCCCTCACAGGGGGAGAAGGGCAGGGTTTATGTCCCCAGCCCCTTGCAGAAGACGTGCATGACCCTACCCCCTCTTCAATGCCAGGTGACACAGTGCCTGATGTACATACAGCTGCAGAGGCAGAGGGCTCAGGGGTCCCGGTCTGGGATCTCCAATGCCGTCCCGCCCACCACCCCAGGAAGCAAATGGGCAAAGCCCACCTTCTTCTCCTTCTGAGATGACCCCCACTGCCCCAAGCACACAGGATCTTTGTAGAATCTAGATTCTGAGTGAGCTTGAAAAAAAAAAAAAAACATTGCTTTTTACCTATTGTTTAGATGAAAACTTGAAAGTTTGAAGAGGCTCACATTCTTATAATTAATATCACTTTTTCTTTCAGGAGCTTGGGCCTCTGTTGGAGTTTCAACATTTGAGTTTAAATCAAATCTGAGCCAGATCCTGGCTCATTTGCTTTGTGTTTGAATGATCACTGTGTGACAGTTCAGGGCAGTGAGCCCGAGCGTCCCGGCTATTTGGGTTGGAGAAGGGCAATAAGTTGCAAGAAATGACAGAACACAGCAGGCCCTCCTTGGTATTCTGCAGTGACCTCTGTGTCTGTGCACAGACCGCCAGCTCACCTGGGGCTTCCCTGCTTGCCCAGCAGGCCCAGGGCCAGTGCGGAGATCCCTGCTCTGTGCAGGGCTGGCTGCAGTGTGACTCACCCCTGGCAAAAGCAGAGAGATAAAGGGGTGAAATGTCAACCACCCAGGAGAGGCCAAGATGCTCCAGGGAATGGACCAGACATAATTAAATAATCCTTTCCTTACCCAGCACATATAATATCCATTTTCACATTTACTTCAAGCAAAGGAATTTAAGTAAATTTTCAGTGAAAGTTTAACCAACTCATCAAAATACATGAAAGAAGTAGAAATGGAGAATTGGTGCCTCCCACAATCGGTTGATCTCTACATCCAGGACTGACGGGAAGCCGGGTCCAGCCCCATGCCCTGGCTCTTGAGCCCACAGAGAGCCCTTTACGGTTTGAACCCAGTTTTCACATCTGTGAAAATAGCGAAAGTTCCAGTGGTCAGCAGAGCTGGGGAGCAGACTCCAGTCAGGGAGGAGGCTGCTCTGGGAGCTGGGGTGTGGCCTCTCACCAGCAGGGGGCAGTGTGAGGGCAGTGCGTCTTCAGCCCAAGCCCAGGAGCACAGAGCTTCCCTGTAGGCTGCCCTCCCAGAGGGTGGCCCTGTCACAGGGCCTCCTGTGGGTTATTTCTTGTTGTTTTTGCCCTCAGATTGCAGTTGTGGTGTCTTGTTTTCTAAAGTGCCGTTTGCTTTGTGCTTTCTTGTGCTAAACTTCATGGCTTACATGGGAACATTGAGTCCACCTGGTTGGAAGCAGGTGAAATGCATGTGGTGAGATGCCAGCTTTGGTCCTCGAGAGGCCTGGCTGATCTTCCAAGGACCACGGCCCTTCCTCCTGAGCCTCGGCATCTCTGTTCTGCACCAGCCTCCTGCATAAGCTCAGAGGTGTCTCATGGCCGAGTTCTCCTCAACAGCCCTGGAGAGAGATGGGCGCTGGAGAGATTGATGGTAGATAAGCAGATAGATGATAGGTAGATGGTGGATGATAAATGACAGATGATAGACAGATGGGTGATAGATAATAGTGAGATAGGTGAATGGTAGGTGATAGAGAGATGATTGATAGATGGTAGATAAGGTAGATGGTAGATGGTAGATGATAGATAAGTGATAAATGATAGATGGTATGTGATAGATATAGATGGTAGATGAGAGATGGTAGATGATAGATAGTGGGCACAATCAGCTTAATCTACTCTAACTTGACATTTTATGTAATTGATTAATCTTGTCAACCCCTCAAATTATTTTTCACATTTAAATTTTTCTCAGATTTTCTTGCCTTTTTTTAAGCATAAACATCTCATTACATACAAGTACCATATTACAAGTACCATATTAAAAACCAGAGTAATTAACACCCCCACTCATTGGAAGGCACCGTTGTTTATGGCTGGGAAACTTGCCTTGCGCAGTCCTAGTGAATGTTGGGCTTTCATGGTGCGCCCAGGGCCACAGCCTCCTCATGAGTGGGCACCCTGGGGGATATTCTCACCTTTAATTTCATTCCAAAGGAAATTTTGAAATTCTTCATCCCAATTCGATAAATAAGCTACTAGAATGGTGCTGGGCTGCTTGAATGTGCAGTCAGTGCAGGGAGATGGGACTTCTCTGTGCTTTGCATCCGCCCAGGGGCAGTACACTGTCGCGTTCCTCGAGACAAAAACACTCAGGGTCATTCCAGGGGAACTGGGCTGCGGGAAATAACCACACAAGAGACAGAGATACCTTTTTCTTTGGGGGTCCTGTGATGGCTCCTCTGACCTTAAGGGTCCACAGAAAGAGAGAGAGCCCACATGTGCTGACCCCTTTTATTGAGGAAAAGCCATTCAAATGAGGCAAGGGGTCAGGTTTCAGGGGGCTGAGTCTAGCTTCGTAATGTTTGCTGTCAGCAGGTTGACTGACATCTAGGAAGGCCACACCCAAGGGCAGAGCAAGAGAAGGGGACACACAGAGGGCGATTCCATGGAACATTCTATCCCAAACAGGGCAAAGGGGTAGGTTTACAAAGGAACAGGTGAGCGTAGCTGGATCCATGGGACTGCAGGAAGGCATGCCTATGCATCAAGACACATTCTGCTGCTTCGAGGATCGGGGCAGTGTCTAGGGCCACTACGAAGGTGACCAGATCACTATGAAAGTGACCAACAGAGCCTCTACTGAACACAGGAAGGAAAATGCTGGTCATTCAGTGTGACTGCCCCCACAGTACACATCGAGAGGTGGGCTTTTTGTGGGGTTGGTCACGTCACCGAGAAGATGGTCTCAATTCTTCACCTGGATTCTGCAACAGAGTTCCACAGCTCCCTTCACCTGGCCCACGTGAGCATTTAATGTATCTTATCTATTTCTGCATATTGTATGATATGTATTGCTATTGTCAAGGAAATCTTTTCCCCATTAAAAACTCCCAAGAAGCAAAATAAAAGATGTAAATTTTGGTGAAGAGCAAGAGACATTACTCTTTTGAAGATACCATAATCATTTACAGGAAAGCCCAGGACAATCTACTAAAATATGATATCAAAAACAATTAAGAAGGAGAATAATATAAGAATATATAAAAATCACCAGGTTCCTGTAAAATAATGAAGGAAGTTATCTATTTGTACCTAAATGCCTTCTATAAATCATAACATTTATGTTGAAAAATATCCCTCTCTTTTCCAGTCACTATTTGAATCTATGAAATGCTCATTGTTTCTATTGATTTATGGTGTTTTACTTATTAGGATATTTTAAAGTGTAAGTTCTTAAATTATGACATAACTAGAAAGCGGCAGTACCCAGCACCGAGGTTCACCTGACCCATGTGACTTTCCCGAGTGGCTCCTCTCCGTTTTGAGAGGCCTGGGAAGCTCAGGGGCATTCAAAATTACTGTGGAATTCGATGACTAAAGGCTGGTATTCTCGGTTCTAGAAGGATCTGGAGATTACCCATTTATTTCTCTACCCTTTGTTTATGTGTCCACTGCCAGAAACCTGTCTCCAGCGACCTCACCAGCTGGGCGTGTGCCAGCTCTGACCCATTTCCTCACATGGGACCTGCTTTACTCTCTTCACTCTCTGGACCATGGCTGGGGACACACCAGGGCTGGCTTCAGGACACAAGGCCTGCCTGGTGACAAGGCACCCGGCTCAGCAGGGCTCAGTGCTCTGTGGTTCTATCTGGTTGTACACGTCACTGTGCCCAGTGCTTTGCAGTTGTGTCCTCATGTCCTATGGGGTCCCTGCTCCTGTCCCCCCAGTGCCTCAGCTAACTCCTGAGTCTTGGCCACCCCGTCCCCTCTGACATGTCGTGTTTGTTTGAGTCCAGAATCTGCCATTTATAGGCTGTGGGGTCAGTGCCACGTTATGTGACATCTCTTAATTTACTCGTGGGTGAAAGAGAGACCAGCAATACCCACTGCAGGGGAAGGAGGGCTGGCTCTGGCAGCGCCCCTCCAACTGACTCATCATATCTTCACCATCATGAGTCCTAACTGGAAATTTGGTTCTAGCAGGTGGCAGGCCAATTCCAAAGGGTCAGTGGCTACTGTGATAGCAAAAATGCCATCTGTGATAGCAACTTCACTGGAACCAACAGGGATAAAAGGTCATTTGACCTAAAAGGGAAGGGCCGCAGGCTGCTGCGGTGTGGGCCCCGAGCAGGTTAACGTCAGCCCACGAAGGACATCTCCTGCAGGAGCCGTCCCAGAACTCCAGGCATGCGTGGGTGTGCAGAGCAGGACACAAAGCCCTCACAAATCCAAAGAGAGTGATTTCATTTTAGGAGTGTGCCTGTGTGGGCTTCTGTGTGCGGTTCACGCTCACGTGAGTTTCTGCATCTGTGCATGAAAGTGTGCATGTGATTGTGTGTAGGTCACATGGTGTCTGTGTGTGAACATATGAGCATGTGTGTGTGTGCATATGCTATATCCTTTGGGGGAGTCTGTGTAGCATGCCTGTGTGCATGTGTGTGGAGTGTGTATCTGTTTTTATGTGTGGTATGTGTGCATGTGAACACATTCGCATGTCTGTGTAGTACATGTATCCATGCGTGTGTGTGCAGGTGGTGCAACATGGCAGGAGTCAGGTGGCTGGGGCTGCCATCCCAGTGCCTCTGCTGGCTCTACCTGTGGATGTGACACCAGTGACATTCTGGTGATCCCCACCCTCATCCTTGAGAAGGATGGGTCGTTGCCCCCACTGGGTTTTGGCAAAAATGGACCAAGCCAGCAGAGTCAGGAGCAGAAGAGGTGCCCCCTGACCTTTCCTGGTGTTGACCTTTTCTGGGCCCCTTGCAGTCCACAGGGGCTTCCCATTCCCAAGATCCAAAGGTTTGGTGTCAGGTGGGACGCTCCAGCCTGGCCCAAAGCAATGCTTGCAAGGAAGGGACACCGGGTAGAGGGAGGGGCAGAGCTGCTTGGAAATGGCCAGGCCTTCCTTCTATCAAGCCACCACCCCCAGAACTCAAATACAACCTTCACTCAGGGCCCGAGTTGAAAGAGTGCCCCAGGGTCCACATGCAAACCAAGCTCCAAGCCAACCGCAATCCCTGGGCCCAGCTTGCCTCGGCAGATCTGCAGGTGGGCACCACGTGGCCCATACACAGTGGAACAGGGGCAGGTGCCTCCTTTTGGCACAATCCTGAGCCAGACCCCTGACGTCACCACATGTCATTCAAGTCCATCCAAGTACTTGGAGCATGGAGTTTCACTGTCCTGTGTCTAATGAGGGACCTGACGCCCATACCCTGATCAAGGTCACACAGTGTGGAGCGGAAGGCGGATTCACAGCAGCAGGCTCCACGAGGTGGAAAAGTCACTCCGACAGCAACACCTTTCCTTAGACCCCTCCCCAGAACACAATCCAAGCTCTCGCTATGAGCAATGAGATCTTGGAGAAGGTCCCCTGTCCCTGAGGTTTGCTGTGTCCTCCGGTGAAAAGCCAAGGGAGTGATGGGTCATAGAGTTGGGATTTGTGACTCTGTGTTGTAAATGATGACAATGCCCTTTAATAACCTTGACCTTGGGGAGAGAGAGCCAGAGCTCTGTGCTCTGAGGCTGAGAGAAGTCAGAGCAGGGGCCATATGTGATTCCTGAGCCCCTGCAGGACACCCAGGGCCCAGGCCTGGGCTGCTCTCCCTCTCACACCAACCTGGCCTCCAGCTCCCCTCCCAGAAGACCAAGGTCAACTGAGGTGCTGCTCACCTATGACCCTTGAAGCCTGGTCTCTCCTGGCTGAGTTGGACCTGACCTTGACTGACACTCCTGCTCTGCACCCTGCTCACACGCCTTGCTCTGGGACACCACATACTCCCACCTTCCCTTCGTCGTCTCTATTTCCTACTATAAAACTTTCCCAGTGTCTAGAATCTCTTTAGTCAGAACAGAAAAAGCAACTCTGCTGCCATTGAGCTCTTTCGATTCCGCTACTCAGCATGATCCTAAATTACTCTAATATTTTGCATCTGTGACAGAAAAATACAAAAGGTGACAGATGAAATGTAGGTCATGCCGACTTTTTTTTTTCTGGCCCAATAAAAGTGCAAGTCCTCTCAAAAAATCTTCCCTGGCAATTATAAATAGGGAGAAATAATGTAAAAGTGTGCTATTTGAGATTGGGCCATCGTAATCATTTTAAAGTGGTTACAAGCACATTTCTGAGTACATCTACCATAAGCTGCCTGGAGCTGGTATTGCCAAATAAAATTCTGAGAAGCCCTTGGAGGGGAGAAGCGTTGGCTGCTAAGCAAGCCGTCTGCATGAGATGAGTTCAGTTAGAGATATTCACATGGATGATGTGGGTCCCAAGGAGTGAGGGAGAGGTGGGGCCTGGGGAGGGTGTCTCTTTTGATGGTAAAACCCGACTTTCTAACATGTGATACCCAGTTCCAGCAGCAGTTGGATTTTACACTCAGCATCTGTGTGGTCAAAGAAATTAGGACATTTGAACTGGGATTGAGGAAAAGATGTTGCGCTTGTAGGTCAGTCCTTTGTTTAACAAGAGCTATGCACCTTGGCATCCCAAGGTTAGCAACCTGAGAAATCCCAAGGCCCACAGCTCGGCCGGGTTCTGCCAGTGTCTTCTGTAAAGGGGCGGAGAGTAAATACCTGAGGATTTGCAAGCCAGGCACTTCCATGGCACCCAGCCTCCCCTGCACAGCACAGGGCAGTGGACGGTCCCCAAATGCTGTGCCCACCCAGCAGCCAGATGCTACCCCACCCGGGACTGTGGCCCACTGACCCCGAGGTAGGGAACAGCCATCCATTTTTATCTGTCAATTCAGCATCTTTTACAAATGCATCTGGGAAAGAGAAAGGAATGCCACCTCTCTTTGCTGCTCCCAGGGAGACGGGAGAACAATCAAATCACCTTAGCGATTTAGTAAGAACCTGCTGGGAGTCGTTTTCCAAACTCAGGTCCTGATGGTCAGCGGAGAGCATGACCGAGCTGCAGGCAGAGGAGTTACCTCTGCTGCAGTTGGGAGCAGAGAACATTTCAACTCAGAGCTAGCATCACAACTCTAGGTGGGATTTCCAAAGGAGACCCCGAGGGGAGGGCTCCTGGGGCAATGAGGATGTGGCTTGCCACACAGAGGTGCTGGTGACCCTCGTGGGGTTCAGAAGGCTGAAGCTGCCCCATCCAGGTGCCAGCTGGCCCAGGTCCTGCCAGCTGGGACAGAGACACCTACCAGGTAGTGCTCCTGGTCTGCAGCCCCACGGCTCCATGCTCTCCTCCACCCCCACAGGGCCCTCCTCTGTCTCCGAGTCTCTTCTTTTTTAGGTTCAATTAGCACATAATAATTCTACATACGTGTGGGTACAGTGTGACAATCCGATGCATTTATAGTCTACAATATGTAATGCAAATCAGGGAAGCTGGAATTTCCATCTCTTGAAATACTGACCATTTCTTAGTGTTGGCGGTTCTTTACTGAATACATCATAAATTACTGACAACGGTGGTCACCCCACTGTGCTGTAACAGTGCGCAGTGACATCATTCCTCCTGTGTCCCCATTGTCCAAGCCCCTCGACCCCTCTCTTGTCCTTATCTGTTCCTCTTCAGTCAGCTCCGAGTTCTCTCTCGCACACGGGGATGATAGCACACAACATCGTCTCTGTGCCGGGCTTATTTCACTTGACATAATGTCCTCTGGTTCCATCTGTGCCATCGCAAAGCATAGGACTTCACTCTTTCTCATGGCCGAGTAATATTCCACAGAGCCATGAAATGACCCTGAATATAAACTCACATGCTGGAGATGGCAAATAAAAGTTCAGAAACACAAATCCCTGAGCAAACTATGGGGTCACCTTATCTTTCATGGATTTCTCTTATCTCCAGCAGTTTTACACCTGGGAAAATAAATTTCCATCCAATTTAAGCCATTCTTATTTTGCAGTCTATCTGTCAGCAATTAAAAAAAAAATCCTACTTGGGTCAAGGAAAAAGTGTCCCAAGCACATGGACCATCTATGCTGCACTGCAGGTGGGGACACTGTTGTCAACAGGGGTTGTGGGCCGCACGAGCACAGGAGTGGTCAGCACCCAGAAGGCCCCAGCCACACCCCAGAGAGAACAGAGATGGGGTTCTGCTTTTGTTTCTTTCTCTCGGCACCATCTGCCTGATGGGCTGAGCTCTGGGCCTGGAGCTGTGGGTGGACCACCCTCCCTGCACCCAGAGAGCAACCACAGACCAGGGCACAGAGATGCACCCAGAGATACCCTGAGCCAGCGTGGGGGTCTGTACCCCACCCCGACTCCAGGCCTCCAGAGCGCAGGGCAGCCTTGGCTTTGCCACGTCCCACTCTCCTGGGGCGGGGCATACCCAGAGCCCAAGAAAAAGGTGACATGTGAGAACGAGAAAAATATCATCTATGTTGAAACAAATCGAACACCCTGGTGCCTTCCAGGACAGGTCATGTAACAGGTTAGAACAAAGCAGGAGAAATCCTGCTGCAGACCTACGTCACGACCCAGGACAGGAGCCCTCTGCCATCCACCCAGGGCCCTCTGCCATCCACCCAGAGCAGGGGTGAAGAGGAAAGCCACAGGATGGGCCAGGAGCTGGAGAGGCCTTTGCTTGTCCAGGTAATTGGCTCGCCTGAGAGAGAAGTACGGGGTGGGGGGACTTCATTTTAATAGATGATTTTCATTTTAGCTATTTTTTCCCATTACTGATGGATGTTTCTAAATATTGGAACAATGATGAGCAAGAACCATACTGGTGACTTTTAAAGGCACACGTGACCAAATGTGTCAAACCAATGGCCTTTATCCCAGATCCTGGGACATTAAAAGAAAAGAAGCTCTAAAGAAGGCTCCAAAGAATGGGACTGTTCAAATTGTTTACGGTTCACACTTGACTCTTGTGATAGAAAATAAAATGCTAAAATAACTAAAATCATATTAAAATATTTTTTAGCCAAAGTATCGGGGAAGTTATTTATCGCACACCCAGGCAGGGTTTGGATTCGGGTCTAAAGTTTACTTTGGAAGGGTTTCTGTCAGCTTCTGTTGAGTCCTCAGTGAGACGAAAGGCCACCTACCCTGTGTCACATCTCCTGGGCCATATCTCCAGGCATCTACCAGTGAGGGCCCCCAGGGAAATGTCTCTTTCTCCTGTCTTCACTGGGTGACAAACTGCAAGAGGAATGTCTTCCACATCTGGCAAATCTGGAAGGGACTCAGGCATCCTGGGGCGACTGGGGCTGCCAGGACAAAGCACCGCAGACCGGGGCTCAGACGTCAGCAACGTGTTCCCTCAGTTCAGGAAGCCCTGCGGCCAAGGCCCAGGTTCTGCTGGGGGGGTGTCTGCAGAGGGCGCCCTTTCTGGCTTGTGGAGGAGTCCTTCTCCCTGCTCCCTCTGGAGAGAGCACCTGGTGACTCTGCCCCTTCTCCTAGGCCCCCCAGGGCCTACCCGTGGCCTCACTTCCCTTAATTACTTCATGACATTCCTTCTTCTAGATACAGTCACATTGAGGGTGAGAGCTTTGTCATACAAACTTGGGGGTGGGACAACATTCAGTGCATAACAGATTACATTTTTAAACTTCTGGTTTCCTTGGACTTTAAGGTAGACAGCAGGTGGGACAAGCTTTAGGCCTCCTTGTTTGGCACTCTGAGGATGAGCAGAATTCAGATAGAGGCTATGTGTTAAAGCAAAGCGAGAAGGTGGGCTGGGCAGCGCAGGCACGGGGCAGGCACACCCTGAGCAGCCTGCTAGGTGACCACCACATGTGGACGGTCAGACACCTGTCACTCAGTTGTGGTCTGAAATGCCTGCTGCGTCCCCCTAGTCAATACAGTACCCCAGCACTAAGCCCTGGGAAGACAGAAACAAAGGCCACAGACCCCTCCCTTGAAACCATCTTGCCTTGGGGCAGGGACATGGCTCAATGGTGGAGATACTGCCTCTCAAGCAGAAGGCCCTGTGTTCAAGCCCAGCACAGCAATAATAATCCTAGTAATAATAATAATCTTGCCTTAGTCACTTTATATTTTATATTTTTTTATTTATGTCATTCTATAATCTTTTGTCTTTAATCACCAGATAGAAAACTAAGTCTGAAATCTTTGTGATCTTCAGCTCAGCAAATATTCCATAGATAAGTTACCAAAGCATGATTCCTTAAAAGCAAAAAATGATACTCAGTTATAGCATAAATTGTTTTGCTTTAAAAAGAACACTTTTAAGAGAAGGAAAAGACAAGCCACAAACTAGAAGAAAATATTTACCAAAACGTATTTCTAAAAGATTGGTATAATGACTATACTAAGAACATTTAAAACTGAATAATAGGAAAAAAATCCTACCCAGAATGTCTGGGTAAGGTGGTACACACCTGTAATCCCAGTTTTGGGAGGCTGAGGCAGAAGGATCCTGTGTTCAAGGCCAGCCTCAGCAACTTAGCAAGGCCCTAAGCTGCTTAGCAAGACCCTGTCTCAAAATCAAAGCTAACAAACAGAAAACAGTTAAAAGGGCTGGTGGTGTAGATCAGTGATTAAGTGCCCCTGGGTTCAATCCCTGGTACCCCTGTATTCCCCCCAAAAAAAGACTTGTAACAAAAATATGGACCAAATATTTCGATACTCTAATAAGAAGATGCAATTTGTTGGGAAAAGTATAAATGGCAGCCATACCCCAGAGAAAAAAAACCCCAACATGGCCCCTAAGCACCTCTTCTTCCTACCTTCTTCTTTTCTGCAGTGGCGCGAAAAGTTCCCGCCCCTGTGAACTCTCCTGCCGGCGCCAATTTCAAACCTCGCTGGTGGGGAACCTTAGCCCCAATGAGAACTAATTCCTGGGCTCCGGAGCTGATATCTGAAAGAACTTGCCAATAAACGGGTTGCCTGCCATTTATCTAAGCCCTACCATCGCCCCCTTAGTTCTATATAAGCACACTGCTTTTTGCAATAAAATTGGAATTCTCCCAGCGAAGTGTCTTTGTGTGGGGAATTCTTTCATTCTGGTGCCGTGACTCGGATACGGGTGAGCTCTTTCCAACAAGAGCCCCGTCCCCGCTCCGCCGAGACACTCAGCCCTGGTCCGCTCTTTTCAGACTCCGGCTGCCTGCACTCAACACACTGATCTGGCGTGGTAAGGATCCCCTGACCCCGGCTCGCCAACTCCCTTCGGGCTATCGCTGGATTTGTGACCGTGATCGTCCGGCACACTCCAGACGCCCGGTGGGGGAGAGGGAATCCACCCCACTAAGACCTTTACTGGTTGAAGTGGACCCTCTGGTGATCC
>NW_026000112.1:944563-964006 GCF_001458135.2 Marmota marmota marmota | reverse complement strand
GACAACTTGTGGCTTCAGGGAACTTTCACAGACTTCACCCCTACGGAAGTAGCTGTCTATAGCCACTGGGTTTTATTTCTGGCTGCCATGATATCCCCAGACCTGCCCCCCGAACATTCCTCCACTTCCCTTTCTAGGTCCCACAGCACCCCCACACAGCAGGAAGCAGCCGGATCTGACCAACGATGTCCCACTTCCTAAGAAAACAAAAAGGGAGGAATGTTGGGAAAAGTATAAATGGCAGCCATACCCCAGAGAAAAACCCCAACATGGCGCCTAAGCACCTCTTCTTCCTACCTTCTTCTTTTCTGCAGTGGTGCGAAAAGTTCCCGCCCGTGTGAACTCTCCCGCCGGCGCCAATTTCAAACCTCGCTGGCAGGGAACCTTAGCCCCAATGAGAACTAATTCCTGGGCTCCGGAGCTGATATCTGAAAGAACTTGCCAATAAACGGGTTGCCTGCCATTTATCTAAGCCCTACCATCCCCCCTTAGTTCTATATAAGCACACTGCTTTTTGCAATAAAATTGGAATTCTCCCGGCGAAGTGTCTTTGCGTGGGGAATTCTTTCACAATTCTGCAGTGAAAAAGATGCTCGTCACCATTTATGAAAAGCAAATTGAAAGCACAGAAGTGCTGACGGAGCTCCTTTAGAATGTGGCTGTGTGTGACAGCAATACCAAGTGCTGGGGTGACTGGGTGGTGGAGACCAGGGCCCTGCTGGTGTGCGAGGTGAGCTGTGGGCACCCCCAGGATGGCTGGCACTTCCCACCGGAGCTCACAGGCCCCGCCCTCTAACCCGGCAGTTCCACTTTAGACACTCATGGAAGACAAATGAAAACACGTGTTCCCACGAAAACCATCAGTGGATGTCTACAGTGGCTCTATTCCTGGGAACCCCACAAGTGTTCTCTGTCTGCTGATGGACCAGTGGCAGTTTGTGCAGATGACGGAACAGACACGGCAATCAGAGGTACCAAGGTCACCTAAGAACGTAGCTCAAGGTGCATTTAGACATAGGAAGAAAGCTAGAATAAAAAGGCCAGTGCCCATGACCCCCTTGTAGGACATTCTGGAAAAGGTGCAGCCATAGGAAAGAGAAACTCAGTGGCTGCAGAATCCGGGCAGTGGGTCAGAGGTGAGCAGGAACGGGACAGGGGAGGGCAGTGGAGCAATGGCTCTTACACCTTGGTGGCAGTGACCTGACACCTACTCACACTGGCCAAAACCCAGAACTAGTGTGAACTAGACCACAAAAATAAAGTCACCATCACCTCTAAGACAGAGCCAACGACAGAGGCCAGGCTATGGAGAAGGTCACTCTTGTGTTGGTCTCATTGCCCCAACCGCAGCTTAGCCAGTCTCCCCAGAGCCCTTCCTGTCCCACACACAGGTCACTCATGGATGCAAAGCAAAGGGTCATGGCTCATGCTTGGGGCTGGTCCTGTCTCTGTCCTCATGCACATCGGGGCAACAGTGTGTCCTCCTTAAGACCTTCCCTGGGGAATCCACCCTCTCTCTACAGCTAGATTCCCAGAATCTCTTGGTTGGGGACTCACCGTCTCCCTCTTGGGTACCCTCAGTGCAACCTGGTAGCCCCCTGGACCTTGCAGCTGCTCTGTTCCACATTCCGGCTGGCTCTCCCGCCCGTGCTGTTTGCTCAGGCTGTTCTCCCAGGGGAAGGGGCTCAGTTCAACCCAAATTCCCAGGGTACAAGCAAAACGGAACCAGGAGAAGCCACCAAGTGACATTTTACCTACTAAGCCTATGGTCACAAATATCTTTCAAATATTGGAATATTCTTCCTCATTTCTAGTCTTCCCAGCAAAACCAAGAACGTAGGATTCACATATAATCCCTGCAGTGTATGAAGCTTGGTTTAATGCAATTATTTTTGCAGTTCTTGGATGATCCATAGCAGAGTCAACACATTTCCCTTCCTTAAGATGCTGCCAGGTTGTGATTCCATTTACCAAGTCATATTCCACATCAAATATTCACCTTTAGAAATCAGGGAACAAAAAGAACTGAATTTTCCAAGCTCATTAACCAATGCTAGTCTTCATGAATACTACATGTGAATCCAGGGAGGAGACGGCTGTTTGTATGGAAGGAGAGTAAATTTTGCATTCTCTGACATTTAAAAGAATAGTCACAGTATTTATGTCCATAGTGTGCTTCAAATCAGAATGCTTTTTGAGGATAACTCAGAAATGACATTTGCTTATTTGTACTTTTAGGTTTTGTGGCTTACGTGGGTGATGCATAATTCATGGCAGAAATCATTTGGCTCCACAGAAAGTAATTTAGTTTATCCCTTCCAACGTCACTTCCAGCACACGTGTGGCCAGCTGTGTGGAACGGGGCTGGGGTGCGGATGTGTGTAGAGCACAGGAAAGTGGGATGGGACCTCAATGTGATGCTCTTCGAGTGTTTCCATTAATCATTTTGCTCATTGTGGAAGATTCCTGATTCATATGCTTCAGATGACACTCGTTTGTCACAAGCAATGAGACACTGACATCACTGGAGACAGGAGAAAGGGGATCAGGATGTCTTTCTCACACTGAAATCTTCATGCTGGTCATAGCGTAAACTGTGGAGTACGTGGTGTCCTCTTACTCAAGTGACAGCTCTTGGAACTGTACTTCAGGTCTCCTGGAGTCAGTCACAGACAGGGAAACCTGCTTCTCCAAAGCTGCAGCCTGATGGACAGCCCTCTGGGTCCAGCAGTGCCCAGCATGTGGACAGGGCCCAACACCCAAATGTTTAACAAGATCACACTTTGGAAGACTCCCAGACATGCTGACATGTGTCCCTGAGCCCCAAATGACCCTCCCAAGAAGCCCAGTCTGTCAAACCCCACTGGCCGTAGTCACTGAGTTGACTGTGCTTAGAGAGGGATGCCGATGGGTGGTGAAACAGGTTCCTGCTTTTTTCCTAGGGTTGAAAGACCTGGCATTTGGTGACCAAGGTATGTCTTTGCCTCCTAATTGCTGCTATCCGGTAGGGAAAGTTATGTCCCCGGAGAATGGCAGAGAAGCGGGTTTGGTTTGGGATGGAAAGGGAGAAATCTGTGCTATCAGGTGCTGTGTTAAGCAGCCCCTGCTCTGAGCACAGTAAGGCTCCACAGGACCTTGTAGATGTAGTTAAGGGTACAGACCCGAGGTGGAGAGCTAATCTTCAACTCCCCAAGGGGATCAACCCAGTCACATGACCCCTGGAAGGCAAAGGGCTGTCTCCAGCTGGAGGCAGAACATGCCCAGGAGAGGTCCGATCCAAAGCACCATGGAGGCTCCCCGTGTCACGCATGAGACAGTGAGCTCAGAGGAAGGAGGGGGCCCCTGGACTCCCAACCCGAAGGACAATAGCCAGACAATAACCTGTGTTGCTTGATGTCGCTCCAATGCCAGCAGAGATAGAAGAGCCACGTAGGGAGGGACACTGAGCCTTAGAACCACCTGCGGGCAGCACAGGAGCGGTGGGCTGCACCCTCCAAGAGGGTGGGACATCAGCCGGGCGCTGCTGCCCGCCTCAAGTTCCTTCATCCCTTAGGGCATGTGGGCTGGGCTCTCCAAGCCCTGGAGAGTCATCCTGTAGGAGGCAGAGGGACAGCAGCTCAGGAGGTCCCCACCTGGATGATTGGCCTCTGATTCAGAGGAGCAGAGGGGACAGGGGATACAAGTCCAAATCCTGAAATCCAGGGCAGAGGAGGCAAGCACCTTGTGGGCGTCTCCTTGTCTAGCACTTAGAAACGAAGGTTGTCCTTGGGTCCACCTGTGTCATGCAGGTATTTCTTTAGGAAAAAATTCATTTTCATTGTTTAAATAAGAAGTAAAAAAAAATCAATCTACATGACAAGGACATTGTTAAAGGCTAATTTAGTGAAAATTGTATGAAAGAAATGTAGAAAATCATTTTTTTCCCTAGCAGTGTAGATTTGAGTTTTCTATTTATATGCAAATGTTGGATGTCTGAGCCTATTTTATGTTTTACAATTTTGAAATATTACCTATTTCATAAACCTTAGATTAATGAAGTCCTGATAGGACAGTGAGGCTTTTGGAAAATAGTTTTAGGAGAAACATTCCTTAATGTAAATTTTTTAACAGATATTTCTTCACTCTGCAAACAGCCACAATGAACATTTTAATTTTTAGCTCTAATGTATTCTGGGTATTTTTTTCCCTTATATTACTCTAAAGATAGTTTGATCCTTTTTTTTTTTAAGAAAAACAATTAAATTTTAAATAAGAATATAAAAAGTAACTCCAGTCACTTGGAAGCCAACATTCCAACTTTGCCTGGACAACCTATCAACTTCTACCCACGTAATAACCTTGGGTTTCGGAGGATTTTCGCAGCCCTTCAGTATTTCCCTGTGTTTTATTGGATTGGCTGCATTTTAACTGTATTTAATGGCTCCTGTAGGAAAAAAAAAGTGTCTAACTCAGATTCTTCTTAATTTCCAGATAATTGGCTGCTTCGGAGTGAGAAATGGCAAAGCACTTGGGCTGGTGTGGAGGGAAGCCCCAGGGCAGCTGCTGTTTGCAGAAAGTTCTCCTGTCCTTTCCCGCCTTGCTGAGGGGACACCCCAGCTGGACATGGCCTAGCTCCCAGGGCTGAGTGCTGCTGTCAGGCTAGGCAGAGAGAACGGGCACAGAGACATCACCTCTAGTTCCTCACATGTTTTCAAGTTGCAGCCAAAACCCCAGGACAGCCCTGCTGCCAATACTGGACACAAGGACAGGCCACTGTGGCCAGTTAAATGTGGGATTCTGTAGCCTCTTCAGAGACGGGGCCCTGCTGGATTGAACTTGCTTCTTAGAAAGGTACGAGCACACATGGTGAGTTCTGATCCATTAATTGTTCAATATCCAGAGAAAAAGTGTCACTGTCACTCCCTGGGTCCACGCACAGCCCTCCCAGGCCACTGGGGTCTCCACAGGCCCTCTGCTGAGTTCCCCTGACGGGCCACCTGCTCAGACACCTCCCTGTCCTCTCTACAGTTGCAGGCTTAGTGACACTTCATGCTGGGACGTTCCTGTGTGAGACGGAGCAGAGAAGAGCCTTGGATAGACCTGGGTACCTGGATCAGTCTTCAGCTGGTCTTTGGAGGAGGGTGTTCCCTGGCCACCTCTAGGGACACCTACTCCTCTACCCGCCCCAGCTTGCCTCCAAGGTCCCTTCTCCCTGCACCTGATAAGAAGCAGATCTGGGTCTCACCAGCTGTGGGTCAGAGGATGCAAGCAGCGGGGTTGGAGTGCTGCCTGCCCTGGGTCCCCCTGTCCCCTCAGGGTCTGCCTCAGACAGGCCACAGTGTCTTCCAGGCTGCCCTTTCTGGGGCTGTGCTTCCCTGGATGGTCCCCACGTCCCTCAGGACTTCCCATGCTGTCCCCAGGGTGCCGCCTGTCTCCTAGGTGTCCTCCAGCCTGCTGGGTCTTTGTCCCCTCCTTGAGCTCCGGTCTGTTGACATGGGACCTGCCATGCAGACGGGTCCTGTTTCGCCTCCTGTGAGCTTCTCCGGGGCCCTCAGCATTCGGTCCTCGGTTTCCTCTCACCCTGAGCTGGAGGCCAGTCTCAGACAAGGGCTCTTTCTCCATGGGCACTTCCCTCCAGGGCCACAGGGAAGCAGCTGCTCAGGAGGGGGCTATGCCATGTGGGCTGGGTCCTTGTACCCCAGGCTAAGGGGAGAGCCTTCTCTGGTGGAGGCTACCAAGCTGGTCATCACAGTGGCCCCTGTGCAAAACTGTGCCTGTCCTGGGACATCTGCACGTCCTTAAAGACCAGCACAAGCAACTGTGCATGTGTGGAAACTGACCAGGCCAAGCACCTATGAGGGGGAGTGTGGGGACCTGCCGAGCCAGCCCTGCTGTGTTGGTTGTGGCAACGCACGTGGCCTGTGGTGGCCTTCTCAGAGTGTGTGACAGAAGATGGAAGAGGCAGGAAGCTTGTGGGTCACTAGGAACACACGTCCCCCTGGGCAGTAAAGGGGGACTCTCAGTGCACAGACTGTCCAGCAAAGCAGGGCTTCCAGAGGTCCGCAGGCTGCATGTGCCTGGGGGAGATGTCATTGAGGGTCACGTTGCTCACCTGGGGTGATCTCTCAGGAGGTGCTGTCACTCAGCCTGCCAGAGTCAGCCTGCTCACTGGCTCCATGGAAGCCACTGTCACTTGTAACAGTAAATCTGCCTGGATGGACTGGTGACAGTGAGGACCATGGAAAGTACTCACGGACACGGCACAAGCTGTCCCGCACCGGCTGCTTCTTCCTCTCACTCCTGGCTCCCCCTGCGACTCTCCCAGTGTTGCTGGGAGGAGCAGCATATAGCGGCCACAGTGGCCTTCACCACGTTTCCCGTACTCCCTGAGGCCCGGCTGTCCCTGTGGTTGAATAGCGGCCATGCAACCCCTTCCACAGGTGGGTTTCGACTGAAGCCATGTGAGCAGGGTCAGTGCCTCATCAGTTACAGGCCCCCCCGGGCTCCTTATCCTCTTCTTTGTGCCTGGTGATATCAAGATGGCATCTGCTCCATTGGTCTACACAGGGAAAAGGGGATACCAGGCAAAGTCCCTGCTGACCTACAGCGATGTGAGTTCTGATGAGAACATAAACTGTTGAGTGTGGGGTGGAGGGAGATGTTTGCTACGCAGCCAGCATAGCTCCTAACTGATGCATATCTTGGGCAACAAAACTAGACCAACAGAATGCAAGTCTCCACAGCCTACTTGGTTTATTTATCAGCAATAATGGAGAAAGATTAGGACCCAGGATGAAGCAATTGCAGTATGAGGAAACAAGTGTGTCCAAGGCAAAGTGCTTAGAAAAGCATTCAGCCTACAAAGAGTTGCTGGTGTTGCCAATGGCTTTCTTCTTCTTTCCAGGCTTTGACAGAAGGTGACCCCCAGCCCAGAGCAACCCCGTCCTCCCCACTCAACTTCGCCAAGGAGACCTACCAGATGTGGTCCTCTCTAGAGGAGGGCAGTAAAACAAGCCAATTAGTTTGTCCTACATTTTTAGTTATTCCTTAGCCTTTCCAGCAGCATCTGCTTGTCCTCTGAACAGCAATGATAGGAAGAAGAGGAGGAAGAGGCTCAGTGGCCACGCCCCCAGGGCCTAGGCAGGGCGATGGCCAAAAGGTGCAGGATCTAGGCACAGCACACCCATTTTGGCCACCTGGTTGTTTCTATGCATCCACCAACACCTTTGAAGTGCTTGGAGGTGTCAGGGTTCAAGAGTAAGGGACAACACAGACCCTGGATTTTAGAGCTATAACAGTTAATCAGGGGCTGGGTGTAGCTCGGTGGCAAGTGCAGAAGATGCCCTGGGAGAGGAGATGGGCTTCATCATGTCTACCCAGGAGAGGGGTGCATCCCTGCTTGTCCTTTTGGATAGGTCAGTTTGGATGGGAGGATCAAGACACCCCTTGTGTCTCTGGGTGCTGGGTGCACGTGGGACGTGGTGCCAGTACCAAGCACAGCCCAGAAGCTGGCCAGTGGCTGATGTCTGGGCACGTGGTCCTGAGAAAACTTCTCAGAACTTTCCAGAGCATGGTGGGGCATCAGCTGGCCCAGGCAGGCACCTGAGTGGCTTGGACAGTCCCAAGGAGCTTTCTGAATGAGGCTAACTTCCAAGCATTCAAGAAAAAAACCAAAGGTACAAGAGAGTCACTCAACCTGAGGTGTCACTCGCCAGTGACACAGCGACCAAGGACATGAAGGGACGGGCTCTCAGAGAAGGTTGTGATAGACAGGCGGAGACAGAGGACATGCACACACCTCCTACCACTATGTGAATATCTGAGAACTAACATACAACCTCACGTTTAGAAGGTATAGTCCAGCCTACAGTGACCAAGGTTTAGTTTTCTGCCTCCCTGGAGAAGAGGAGCTTAAAACACCTGCTGAACGGCCTGAATATAAGGAAGGCTGCCTGCCTCTGTGGGCGGAGTTAACGAAGCTTCAGGACCCCAGGGGCAGCCTCCAGGGGAGGCCAGTCTCCACCCTCCTGCTGGCAGAGGGTTGAGGCAGCAAGTGAAGATCAAGCCCCCCTGGGCGGGGTGGGCAACTCCACTTCCTCCTGCTGGTGGGAAAAGATGGTTTTCAATTGTGTGTTTGTCACCTTCCTATTCTGCTACCGTGAACAGCATGATGACATTCCTTAACGCAGCGGCCATGGGCTCCACACACAGCCACCACCTCAGCTGACCCCGGGAGACTGTGGATGGGCCTCCTTGCTCTGTTCATGGAAATGTCATTTAATATTTTTTCTGCTCCAAGATTCAAGCTCTGGGCAAAGCATCAAAGTTGTGGTTGTGTTTATACAAGGAATGTAAATATTAATAAGCCCCAGAGAGAAGGTGGCAGGCGGCAGGTGGGAGGGAGCCCAGGTGCACAGGAAAGAGCAGGGATGTTGGCGCCTTGCGGTCACCAGTGGGCGAGAGTGTTGTGGGACAAGAGGTGGCTGGAAGCCTGGCATTTTAGGAGGACAAGAAAGGCCCAGTAGAAGGGTCAGTGGAGGTGATCTTGCCCCCAGCTCCCTTGCAGAGCTGGGTGGAAACTGGAGATACCCCGGAGGGGGAAAACCTCATCCTTCAGGGGAGAGTGGGTGGACATCTTAGGACATCCACAAACGTGGAAGTGGCGTCCTCAGCTCATCAGTCCACCCAGAGAAGAGCCCCGGGGAACTGAGAGCTTCTGAGTTTCAACACCCATGCTCCAGAAGCAGGAGGTGGGTCCGCAGAGGCGCAGACTGGAGCCCGATTTCCCGTGGGCCTCCAGGAGTTGCCACAAGCAACTCAGAAGTGTTTGTCCTAANGGGGGGGGGGGGGGGGGGGGGGGGGGGGGGGGGGGGGGGGGGGGGGGGGGGGGGGGGGGGGGGGGGGGGGGGGGGGGGGGGGGGGGGGGGGGGGGGGGGGGGGGGGGGGGGGGGGGGGGGGGGGGGGGGGGGGGGGGGGGGGGGGGGGGGGGGGGGGGGGGGGGGGGGGGGGGGGGGGGGGGGGGGGGGGGGGGGGGGGGGGGGGGGGGGGGGGGGGGGGGGGGGGGGGGGGGGGGGGGGGGGGGGGGGGGGGGGGGGGGGGGGGGGGGGGGGGGGGGGGGGGGGGGGGGGGGGGGGGGGGGGGGGGGGGGGGGGGGGGGGGGGGGGGGGGGGGGGGGGGGGGGGGGGGGGGGGGGGGGGGGGGGGGGGGGGGGGGGGGGGGGGGGGGGGGGGGGGGGGGGGGGGGGGGGGGGGGGGGGGGGGGGGGGGGGGGGGGGGGGGGGGGGGGGGGGGGGGGGGGGGGGGGGGGGGGGGGGGGGGGGGGGGGGGGGGGGGGGGGGGGGGGGGGGGGGGGGGGGGGGGGGGGGGGGGGGGGGGGGGGGGGGGGGGGGGGGGGGGGGGGGGGGGGGGGGGGGGGGGGGGGGGGGGGGGGGGGGGGGGGGGGGGGGGGGGGGGGGGGGGGGGGGGGGGGGGGGGGGGGGGGGGGGGGGGGGGGGGGGGGGGGGGGGGGGGGGGGGGGGGGGGGGGGGGGGGGGGGGGGGGGGGGGGGGGGGGGGGGGGGGGGGGGGGGGGGGGGGGGGGGGGGGGGGGGGGGGGGGGGGGGGGGGGGGGGGGGGGGGGGGGGGGGGGGGGGGGGGGGGGGGGGGGGGGGGGGGGGCGGCAGTCGCACTCAGCTTGACAGGGATCGGCTTTCTTGGAAGCCAAATACGTGTTATTTTTTAAAATACAAAATATTTTAACATTTCTAAACGATGAAATACCATAAACATTACAGAACCATTGCCAGCTCTCTGTTTCTACCTCTCCTGCTTCTTGTGTGTGTATTTATTTTGGGTGTTATGGACCCGCACCCCAAATGTACTCACTTTCCATGGAGGAAAGGCTATATCTTCTGTGGTACTTTTCTTTCCTATACTACAGTGTAAATTTTAGAGTCTTATTTGAAACGATCGTCTCCTTCCTGGACAGTGACATTTGGTGCCCTGGGGAGGCCCCCCAGCACGTACCCTTCAGGTCTGTGCTCAGGGCAACCTGGAGTGACAAGACAGACTTCCAGGCCCTGAGTGTGACTTAGATCTCTGTGGTTCCTAGTTTTGCTGTGAACATTGTTGGGCGAGATTCCTCCCTAAGCACTGTGCGCCCTTAGATCCCGTGAAGAGAGGTGTTTTGATGCACGCAGACCTCCACGCTCACTGCTGGGGCGTAGGAGCTCCTGGTTTAGCCTGTCCCCTGGCACGCTGTGCCCTGGGGTTGGCATTGTGTGTTGTGTATGGGGTGAGAACCGCCATGGTCTCGCCTGCGTCTCCCTGGCCTGGTGAGTGAGCACCGCTCCGCCTCCTACTTGTCCACCCGCAGTCTTCTGGGGTGAAGTGTCTGCTCAAGCTTTTTTCGTCATTTTCTTTTGCTTTTGCACAACGGGTATTTTTAATCTATTTGATTTTTTCATGTCAGTGTGTTTGAAAACAATTATATATTATGATTAATGTAAGTAATAGTTTTTTTTGTGATACATGAGGTTGGATTCTTTCTTCTGTGTCTCTTGGCCACTTGACTGTGTCCTCTGTCTTTTTGCCTGTAGAGGTGGACACAGTAGATGCAGTGGACACAGTGGTGCAGGGCTACAGGTGGCGTGTGGTTTCATTTTGTAATATCCTTACACCCAGTTCCAAAAGAACTCGGTAAGATGCCAGGAGCCCCAACTCTGTGCAAAGCGCTTTGACGATTTTCTCATGTACCATACCTTCACCTGTTGTGACACTGGACTTCTCCTCATTGATTTACAAATGTATGCTGTGTATGGTAACGTCAGCCCTTTGTCTCTTCATTCTGGGGAGTGTTCTCTGGGGAATCAGCACTGGGCTCTGTCTTTGGGGTCTGCTTGCCTGGATGCTCCTTAATGAACACAGTGCATCTCAGGTGGGGCCTGAAGCCCACATCAGGTCTGAGAAATCATCCTGGCCGCTCCTGCACTGGTGGACCTCCATAGCTATGTTTCCCTGGTGACAATAATAACCTCATCCAATAGCAGAATGGAAATGCAAGTGAACAGGACTTCATGGGGCTCTTTACATAGTAGAAGACACCAGAGAACCAAATGAAGAAAGTACAGATCCCCTGCTGTCCCTCGTTGAAGTGTGTGCATAAATATCAGAGAAGGAAGCGCGAAGTTGGAAATGAAAATAGATATCAAGCACAAAGTAGCCCCATATCCAGGCTGCTGAACAATCTAAACATTTCTGCATAATATTATCAAACGTTGGCAGGAGGGAGCAAGAGGGTCTCACCACCTCTTCCTGCCAGCCTAGGCCTCTGTGCCTGCCACCTGCATCCAAGAGCTCCAAGTACAGGAGTGGCTGCCTGAGAGGGCCTGCAGACCCCGAGGTCTGGGGGCCCAACCCAGGCCGGAAGATAAGCCTGGCACATGTGTCTGCAGGGGTGGGCCCAGGACGGGTCCTTCACACATGTGGACCCAGGCAATCCTATGGCTATGGGCTCCAGGCAGACTGGACCTTCTCTGAGCCTGACTTCCTCATCTGTGAAGCTGGGGGGGATGCCAGCAGAGGTACCTTGTCTGAAACGCTTGGGACCAGAAGTGTTTCTCTTTGGATCTTGGAGGATTTGGGGATTGTTGGAATAGTTACATAGACTTTACGGCTAAGCAACCTTAATCCACAGATCCACGATTGGAAATGCTCATGGCATCCACCCCAGAAGGGTAACCAGAGGATGATGGAAGGGGATCCCAGGATGGGGAAGAATGAGGGAGAGACAGGAAAAGCCTGTATCACCTGGCTGTGAATGACAATGAGTCCTTGCTTGTCCCTTGCAATGATGAATGCTTTGCACCAATGGGTGACATTAACAATGGTTCAACTAAATGGGGGTGCATGGAACTTTCTAGTGTTCTCACAAATTTTCTGTAAATAACACTAAAAAATTATTATGAAATAATTTAAGTCATGTAAGTAACCCCAGGAGGCTTTTTTTATGTTGTTTTTAAGATTTCAATCACATTATTGGCTCATGATTTTTTGTAATGGTTTTAATAATGCACAAATTTAAGCCTGTGTATTACCCTCTGAAGACCTTCTTGGATACACACCCCAAATGTTTGATAGAAGTTGTTATCATTTGTGTCATATTATAAAGAGTGCACGGTGGAGAACACTGCTAGTTAAACAGGAGGTGCTCAGCTCAGGCATTCACTGAAAAAAATTAAAACCAGCACAGAAAATTAGCAACATGGAAATGTGAAAAAGCAAGAACGCTTTATCTTATCCCCACGGCTACTTTAAATTAGGAGAACCAGTGTTTCTGCAGTATTTTACACCTCTGCCTCCAGAATGCATGTCCCTAAGTATAAATGTCACCTGCTGCCTGGCTGGGTGATGTGGAGGCCCTGAGGGGAGGGGAAGAGGCCAGCTCCTCCCTTCAGGGGGCAGGCCTGGAGACAGTCCGGGTGCCTATAGATCCCTGGACCACACTGCAAATGCTGAGTAGGCACCTGCCACCTCCAGGCACCAGGTGAGAGGATGAGAGAAAGCAAAAGTGAGCGGCCAACACTCTGCTCTCCTTGCACAAAAACACGGACAGTTCATAGGACATCGGTACTTCTAGCAAACATAAAGGTGCAGAAGAGACGACGTGCCAGGGCACCACTGTTTCTGCCCAGCACCTGGTTTCTGGATGTCCCTTCTACTGCTCTTTGGGGACCCACCCCTCCCCACACTTAATTCTTGTGGCCTTAGCAGGCTTGTGACAGAGGTCTTCTAACCCTGAGGCCACAGTGATTGGATTCAGAGATGGGACTGTGACTCCAGATGGCCAGGAAGCTCCATTTCTGGATTTTGTCTGCAGTTATGCAGAAATAGGATGTTCTTTCCGCTTGGTTTGCAAAGTCAGTGGGAGATAACCCTGACCAGCCTGGAGTTGTCAGAAGCCAACATTTGGAGAGAACTTGGAAATAAACCAACAGAGAGACAAGCAGGTCCCAGAGATGGAGCGGGTGAGAGAGACAGAGAGAGAGCACACCCTGTTTTCATTGAGCTTCTGGACCCAGCCATTCCTGCAACCAGCTAGGACTTTATAAGCCAGCAGCATCAGCTTGCAAATGCTGGAGTGACCGGCAAGCACAACCTCTCAGCTTAAAACCACATGGACGTGGCTTGAGCTTCTGGGGGCCAGAAGTCAGGTCAGTTCTTGGGCTCAAGTCTGGACAGTGCAGGCTGCTTCCCCTCAGAAGCCAAAGGGGAGCATCTGTGTCCTGGCCCTTCTCCTGCTTCCAAAGGCCACCTGTCCTTGGCTGTGGCCCCTCCCCCACCTTCAGAGCACTTCACTCTGGCCTCAGCTTGCACCCTGGCCTCTCCTTTCCTTTGTATTTTAAGTGGACACTCCTGTCTCCTGCCATTAGGACCCTGTGGTTACACTGGGTCCACCCAGATCTTCCAAGCCAGCTTCCCCCACTGAGAGATTTAACTTGATCCTATCTGCACAGTCTTCCTGGCATCCCCTCGGATCCCAGGAAGTGGGCTGTGGACATGTTTGGGCAGCCTTGACTCTGACTGTCCCACTATTCATGCCCCCCGTTTTTTTCCTTCTGGTATGAAGCTGGTTGAGTTTGGTTTCCTCGTGCACAACCAAAAAAAAAAAAAAATAGTGACACATGTTTTAGAGAAAGAAATCGCTGAAACCACGCTGAGCCATGGAGGTCTTTATAGAAGAGCTGGCCCTGAGCTGAATGAAGCATGCAGCAAAAGAGGAGAGTGGACACGTGAGCGAGGATGTGGCGATGGAAGCTCCACGTAGGTAGGACCTACACCTACCCCGGGGTTCACCTGGCTTCACGCCTCCTCAAAGCCTATGTGTGGATGGTGCTCATCTTCCGCTCACGTCTACCCTGCTCCAAACACTAGTTTAAGCCAGCACTCTTTGCTTGGGGGCCTCTGAAAGAGCCGTACTCCTGACTCCCTCATCCCCAGGCATTCTGACTACACAGCTTGGCTTCCGGCTATCGGTTCTTCAATGCCTCTGACTCTTCCGTGCTGGAATCCTCCAGAGCCATCCTCCAGGTGGCCAGGAGTGAGGAGGGTGATGCACAGGTGAACCTGTCTTACTGTCAACACCGGCATGAGGGAGAAGGTTGAGGATGGAGGGGAGGACTCGGGCCTCTGGGGACAAATGGCTGTCAATAAATGTCAGGGATCTAAACTCAATCCCAAGGCACACATCAGAATGGGCTGCTTAACATTCCGAAAGAGCCACCCATTCAGGAGGTTCTGGGAAAAACCTTCTCTTACAAATGCATAATCATCACAGGCCCCTTCAAAGCAAGGATAGAAGAGATTCATCCACTGATGGACAGTGGGGTACCAGACAGCAATGATCCCCGAACAGAGAGCATCACAGAGACCAGGGTCAGCATTGGGGGGCATCTGGTGCTCTAAACTAGGTCTTTGCTCACCTTGAGTTTGTGCATGTGTGCATGTGTGTGTGCATGTGAGTATGCATGCATGTGTAGACTCATGCTCACTCATTTGACACCACCTGTGTGTGCCTGTCATTCCATGCTGATGTCATTTTCTTCTGCAGGAAATACAGGATAAATTGACAAGGAACACTTCCTTCTTGAAAGACAGAGCTTGTCTCAGGGTTTAGTGTCTCCTGGGTATTTCCAGAAAGTGTGTTCTTAACAAAAAATGCTCTTGAAGAGACACAGTCTGTCACTTGCTGAAGTTATATTCTTCTTGCCTTGGGTCCCTTCTGGGGGTTTGGAAGCAATGCTGGATTTCCCACAGGAATCTTCTCCTACCCTACCTGAAATTCCAACACCTCCCTTGGAGGGAGGTTCACAAGATGCATACCTGGCCAATCAGCAGGAGCCATGCCATTGGCCACAGTGACTGGCTGGAACGCTCATGCAACCTGGTCACATGCCCCAGTGCTAAGTTCTTCCAAGGGGGCTTTATGCACAGGAGATGTCGTGTGTCCCTTGATGCAGCCTGCACAGGCTTGTTGACTAGATTTCCCCCTCCCACACAGGACTTCCCAGAGCCTCCAGGTGCACAGAGGAGGCACCTGAAGTGACCATATGCACATCTGAGGCAGGTATTCTGGGCTCCCGGGATGGTGGGAGCTGGACTGGGCCAGATGGACAGGGAGCACCAATATGATGGCACCTCTGCCACTTCCTCTAAGGACCCTGTGCATCCCACTCCTGCCTCAGGCCTTGAGTGTCCCATCGAGTTACAGCCCTGGCTTGGCCATTTCCCACATGCAGGCCTGGCCTGCAAGGTATGCTCACAAGGTAGTGTCACCGTGTGGGCAGTCACCCACTGGCAGTGCTGGCCCAGACACATGGCCACCTGAGCTATTCAATCTGCTGGAGGTTGGGAGTCATAAAGGCTCACAGACTAAATTAAGATGGTCAGATTGCGTGTCTTGTCAAAAACCTGTAGCAGGAGGCAAGGAGAGCACCACATGGGGCACTCGAATGTCCCCACAGCCTTGCTCAACTCAGGAGCAGACACCCAGGTGCCTGTCACCTCAAGAACCAGGATGATTGTGTCCAAGTGACAGAGTGACATTCAGCAGTCCAGGAAGGCAGCACCAGCAAGCTCCAGCAGGGGTGAGCTACAGGTCCCCAAGGCTGTGGCAGAAGACACGCAGGATGTGACCAACTGAGAGGAGATGCTCAGAGCAGCCAAATCCATAAATACAGAAGATAGAACAGCAGTGTCCAGGCTGGAGGGATTGTAGGAAATGAGAGTGACTCATGCAGGGAGTGACCAGTGTGCCTTATAGTCACATGATAGTGCTGCTTGCTGTTCTGTGGACATGCTAAATCCCTGGATCCTGCATGGCCAGCGGCCACTACTGTGGAACCAGAGGGTACGTCCACAAGGATGCCCTTATAAGAAAGCAAGAAAGAGAGAAGGTTGACATGCTGGTGATGGGATGCAAGGGAGGGCCCGCCTGCCTTGGTGTTGAGCAAGGGGTACAGCAGAGGAGAGAGTTCAGGTGAGGGGACAAGTGAGCTGGTGCATGGCGATGGCCTCCCGTGTCCTAGGAGTTTCATAGATGGACATGCTTTTTCTTATGTATTCGGCAGTGAATTTCGGTTGTGTATTCAGAGTGTCACAAATGACAGCATCCATTGTGTCCTTGAGGGTTCGGCCTCTGCTGTCCACCACCGTCTGTCCTGCATGCGTGGTGGTCACCCACGCTGCCTGTGGGACACGCCCACCCCACTTCCCTCCCTCCTCCTCATCTGTTCACCTCTCTCATTTTCCACATCAGAGTTGAAAAGTCTCACACAGCACAGCCAACACAAGCTGCCACTGCTCCTTCCTGAGCCGCAGGTAGGACTTCAGGTGTCTCTCTGATGGAAGGACATTCTGTGCATGTGGAAGAGAAGGTGACCCCTGCCCTGTCCCTTCTGTTGAAGAAGCCTCAAATATCCTTCATCCCTCTCTGTGAATGATACCTGCCAAATGTGACTTCTTCATTGAAGGAGGCCCCACAGATTTCAACAAGCTTCCTATGCGATCAGGGTCCGGCCATGTGGGCATCTTCTGGCTGGTTCTCTGACATCGCTGGGTGTCCCTTAGCTTCCAACATGAGACGCCAGGCTCTGAGGTGACTGAGGGTCCAATTCATGGGGTAGGCTTTAATGGTGCTGGGTTATCTGAAAACTGTTGAGCCCGCCTGGGTCCAGAAAGGCCATCATGACACTCAGAGGACCTTCTGAAGTCCTGACCAGGGAAGAGGCCTGGGACTCCCACCTCTTCTCACTTCACTGGGAACCAGCACAGACCAGGAAGGCTCACAATGGAAACAAGCCCACCACGGATGCCTCACGGTGACACCAGTTAAGGAGATGGCATAAGTGACAATTTGACTTGGTCACCATGGGGTGGCCATGGAAGGCAGGGTTGTCCAGTGAGCCAAGAACTGCATTGTCCAACCACAGGCCACTCGGCTTCCTCGAAAGAGGGTCGCTTTCCCACACTGCGGAGGGCACCTGGGACGTTGGCTTGTCCATAAGAACTAGAAATAAGGCTCAGTCTGCGGTCTTCCCGTGGTGGAGACTGTGGAGGAACGTGGAGGACAGGCACAGCGTGGCCCTCTAGGGCCATGGAGTGTGTGGACAGACCACCTGTGACCCCTCCCTCTCCTCACTCTCCTGCTGACCTGCCTTCATCCCCTGGTCTCACCTGGGTCCATGCAGGAAGGGGATCCAGCAGGAAACAGAAAGCAGGAGGCTCATCCCTCTGGAGCCTCCCCAAAGGTGTTCCTGTCCCCTGGCCGTGAGTGACGGGGGCTTCCTGACCACGCCAAGCCTAGGTGCAGAGACACTCTGCTCCCAACATCTTGACACTCAGATTCCTTTGGAAAAGAATCGCACACTCCCCTCTGTTCCTACAAAGACGCTGCCTGACAGAATAAGAGGAGGATATGGGGCAGAGACCAGAGGAGAGGTGGTAACCAGGTCTGTAGATTCGCGAGGCATCTAGATCATTGCTAAGCAGATTTCTTTTCTTGAATTTCCTTGCTCATCCATTTTATTTTTTTATTGCAGTGAAATTCATATGACACAAAATTACCCAATATAAAATCGACCATTAGATGGCATTTAGTGTTAGTGTGACGTCCTGAAAACCACCCCTGGTCTCTAGTTGCAGAACACTTTCATCCCCCTGAGTGACTCTGTACCCAGGAAGCCATGACTGCACAATCCCCTGACAGCCACCTGCTTGCTTCCTGTCCCTGGGGCTGTCCCTCTCCTGGAGGCTTCCTCTGAATGGCACCTATGGGATTGGACCTCTCCCTAAGCATGACATTCCAGGGTACACCCTGTCTGAGCATGAATCGGGAATTCCTTCCTTTCAATGGCTAAGTAACTAGTGTGGACATCCCAAGGTGCCTGTCCACTCACCCAGTGGTGGTCGCCTGGGCACTTGGGACTCACGCTACCATGAGCAGCCTTTACTCAGTGCTGCAGTCTGGCTGGGCACAAAATCACCAGCCACTCAAGCAGTAACAAACTTTATTTTTGAAACTGCCGCCAATGCCCCATATGCTCCTGGGAAGATTGCCCACTGACCCACGTGGTGTTCTCCTGCACCCCCACAGGAAGTCCCTCCTCCGGAATTCCCTCCTACCGCACTTCCCCAACCAATGGGAACTCTCCAGGAGTCCCATAGCAGGCTGAGGTGAACAGCAGGAATCTAATATCCATAAGAATGCAGATCTTAACATAATCATATCATCTCAATGGCTTGCTGGCATCACCTTTCAACCAAAAATGCCATGCATCATATTACTTGGCTGTGGCTCTTAGCATCTCCCCCCTTCTGTTTAATTAAGCAACAAGCAATGTGGCTAGGGACCCTGCCTGTTAGTTTTGTCCAATTCAACATATGGTTCTTACCCATCATCAGATGAACTGACCTCTAGGCGTTAGCCTCCTGTCTTAGGTTGATACCACTGCAATTGGATCATACCCGTCACTGACTACTGGTCCAGCATATAGCCATACTTGTGGATAGGCCTATGCACCAGTGGGGGGGTGAGGTTCTTAGCTTCATCTCTGTTGGCCCCCAAATTTGGCCTTGGTGCCGGTGGGGGGTGAGGTTCTTTGCCTCACCTTTGTTGCCCCCAAATCTAGACCATCACTAGTAGAAGGGAGGGGATACAGAAATGCCAATTGATGGTTCCTTAGGAAAAATTGCATCACTGGTGACACATCAGCAAAGATACGCCAGTACTACCATAATTCGCTGCATTAACAGATAGTTCACAATGCATACAAGTGATATATAGTCCAGGCAAGTTCTGCAAGCAGTTCAAAGCGGAGGAATCTCTCAATATGTCCATTTCCTCCCAAAATAAATTGACTCATTGATTGATATTATTCATTAATGCATCAGTTTATACTTTGTTGTGATAACTATCGAAGAAGTTGTAGTTTGGTTTCATCTTAGTCTTCACCGGCACTGGGATGAAAATAGGAATTCTGACAATGATGCTAAAAAAATTATGTAACATTTCAACAGGTACTAAGAAAACAATTTTCTGAACAATTTACATTATCCTGAACAGAATTAATAAATATAATGAAAAGGAAAGGTGAAAGTAAACAAACAGATCTGTTAACCTCCTATTTGTTCACATATTAAAACAATCCTCAACAGCTGTTTACCCAATTTGAATTTAACCATTAAAATCATGTGAATAATAATAAAAAAAAATTTGGATCCATTTATTCATGAGCGCTCCTCATATATGATATATGGACATACGCACATACAGACATACAACACAAAACAGAAGTGTGCACACATAGCATACAACACATAAGACAATAGTAAAGGCCTTGTAGCTTTACACAGGTGAAATCTCCATTGCAATGTTTAAAAACTCCACAGTCAAAAAATAAAACTGATCAGAAAAACATTAACCTAGGTCT
>NW_026000112.1:921817-942714 GCF_001458135.2 Marmota marmota marmota | reverse complement strand
GTCAAACCTAATTGATCTAGGACATCTCGTCCCCATAAATTTATAGGAAGATGATCCAATACATATGGCTGTATAGTTCCTTCACATCCTTTAGGATCCTTCCAATCTAATACCATTGCACTTCTATGGGGATTAGTTGCCACTCCTAGGCCTCAAAGCGTTTGAGTGGCTTGTTGTAATGGCGAATGTTTTGGCCATTCTTGATGAGATATGATGGTAAGGTCAGCACCTGTGTCCAGTAGCCCATTAAATTAATATCCTTGAATATTTAGTTTTAGCATTGGGCGAGAATCTAAATTTAAAGACAGCATAGCCCAATCCACACCTGTGGAGCCTAATCCCTTGGAATCTCTTTCTACAGAACGACTGGAAAATTTATCATGTAGGCTGGGTATTATTAATAACTGTGCTATTCTATCTCCTGGTGAAATTACTGATATACCTCTTGGAGAACTAGCTATAATTTTTATTTCACCTTCATAATCGGGATCAATTACCCCAGGACTTATCATAAGACCTTGTAGTGTAGAAGAACTGCGTCCCAATAATAAGCCTACTGTTCCTTGGGGAAGAGGTCCTTTTACTCCTGTGGGAATGATTTGAACTCCCACATCTGGAGTTAGTACTGCTCTGGCAGAGGCGCAGATTTCCAACCCTGTGCTCCCTCTAGTTTGTCTGATGAGGGATTTAATGGATAATGTGCCCAGTGGTGGTCACCTGGGCACTTGGGACTCGCGCTACCATGAGCAGCCTTTACCCAGGTCTCCAGGGCGTCACTATTGCCCGAGTTCTCAAACCCCAGGGCTCCTCTTTTCCCTGGTGGGCAGGAGCCTTTCTGAATGGGAGGGGGTCTAACAGAAGAGTGTCCCTGTGGAAGGGGTGCTCCCTTGAGCTTGACACCCCTCCCCTGTCACCAGTGGTGAGCTTTACCCTGCCCAGACATGCCCATTTCTCATGGCTGGTATCTATGGTCACTATGTGACCTCAAGTCCTGGGGCAGCTGTTTCCCAAGGGTCATAGAGGAGAGACTGGGTTGGCTGAATGTCTCAGGCCTCTAGAGCTCTGCTCCACAAAGCAGCCTGCAGAGCCACACTCATGGGGGACTGGAGGGGAGGGACCTGTGACACGTGGCCCCAGATAAGGGAGAGCTGTTTGACACCTGAGACTGACAGCTTGTCCTCATCCTTGAGCCAGCCCCTGGCACGTTCACCACCCAGCAGGGGGATGCCACCCTTTGTTTATCTTCTTCCTACACTTATAGGACCTCTCAGAATGTGACAGCAATCAGCTCCTGGGGAACGGAAAGTGACAATCACCTGAAGGCCGACTGGCTGATATCCTGTCTTTTCATTGCTAAGTTGTCACCTCTTTGCTATTGTTTTTATTAATTTGGGAACAATGGTGTCAATAAATTCAGATGAACAGTTTTATTTTTATTTTTAAAGAAAGCATGCGTTTATTGCTAAAAACTTCAAATCTCAGAAATCGCCTGAAAACTTACCACTCAAAGACAGCAGCATATCGCTGCTGCCACTGCTCCCCTGTTCTGTCTTTGCCTCTCACCAGTGAACACACGTTCATGCACATGCAGGTGGGCACACTGTAGGCACGGCCTCAACACCCAGCCGAGGCCAGGCTGAGGCTGAAATTTAGGTGACCCTGGCTTCTCTGCCACACTGTGGAAGAAGCCCCCTGCCTTTCCCCCAAATATCTGCAAGTGCTTAGAGAGAAAAATTCAGTCTTAATATTTAACAGCTCATTCATTCATCTGTCCATCAGATAGCCACAAGTTTAGCTTCTCTGAGCCACACTGCTCTGACGGCTAGGGACAGGGAGGGGGAGACAGCAGGTTATACCTCCTGGGACTGCACCTTCCAGCAGCTGTCCCTGCTGGCCCCATGCAGCCCTTGCTCCTGGACACCCAGATGACAGCACAATTAGCGGTGAGCTCAAATAGTCTAGATTCAAATTTCTTGGCGCCACACCCTCAGTTCAAAGAGAAATGGAAGCTCTATCAATTCTCAAATTCTGCTCACTTCGGTTAGAATTTTGTTTTCAAGCTGCTTATCATTCTACAGATAGTCGGAGAAATAATAGTTTTTACTGCATGCATAGTGTGACTGGGATTCTTTATTTCTGCCCTGTATGTTTTTATTGATTTTTACTGAAATATTGATCTGACTGCACATACTTGGCAAGCTGGGCGGGAATTCAGTCAAGTGCGAGGGGGGGGATTTTTGTTGATATTATTGTTGCCTGATTTGCTTTGCCTGTAAATTGAGTAAAGGAACTGATTGTAACTTCATTTATTTCCTAATGCGGCCAGCTCTTTAGTCCCCAATACTCTCTGCCTTACAGAAAGGGCACTCGCTCTGACAATAAAACATCAAGTCCCGGATGCCATTTACCAGACCACCTGTGATATTTCTTCTCCGGGCGCCACGGTTTGTGGTTGCTAACGTATTTCTTTGGCTATATAATTTTATAATTTACTTCCAAGGTTGAAGGGCTATTATTTTATATCCCAAACTGTTCCCGATAACGTCCCAATATAGAGTATGTTTGCTTTACGGGACCAAAAATCTATACGTTTCCTTACAAACTCACTTTAAAATCACTTCAATGACTGTATGATGAAAAATATTTAGATTTTTCAATTTCTCTATGAAAGTGAACAGGCTTCATGCTCAGGCATATTTTCTACATTTGCAAAGAAGGGCCTTAGGCCTCATTAGCGTGGAACTGAGGCTCTGAGGCCGATTGCTGGGCATCTTTGTTTCGGTTTTGTGTGGACGCATTGGTGACATCCCACAGAGCAGGTGTGTAGTCGCTCTCCTTGGACGTGGCTGACCTGAACCCTCTGGACCGAGGCTCACTGCCTTCCAGGCATTCTCGGGCTTCTCCACACACATGAATTTGCACTGGAAAACCCAGACCTTCCCATCATTCTCACATTCAGGATGGAATTCCCTCCAGGTCAGCCCCACCCAGGGACATCAGCCCAGGCCTCCGCCGGTCACCTCAGTCTGTTCCCCAGCCATCACCAGGGTTCGTCTGAGATTTTGACTTTCAGTCTTGACTCCAAGATTCGAACCTCAGTCGGCTGGAGCTGAAGCCATGCGGGAAGACCTCGCAGGGCTGGGGAGTCAAGTGGACGTTCCTTTCCTTAGTCCTTCTTTATTGCCCTCAATCCCAGTGATTTGGTGGGGGGAGAAAGTCCAATTTACAGAATAGTGGGGTGAGGGTTTAAAATTCCAAAATGGAGATTTAGGGGCTTAAATTGTAAAATTAGGCCATCATTTTTTTTCTGATTATACCTGATAACTATAACATAGTATAGAGTTAGCTTCACTTCATAGGCGCTAAAACACTTGGCTTAAAAGTTGGATTCACAGGAAGTTATTGGTGTCCACTGTGTGTGATCTTGGCCCTCAGCTCCTAACTATCTCCATCTGTGAGGTGGACTTTAAAGGCGTGGATTATGCAAGGTGTAGACAGGGCTGGAGGCTTTGCAGGGCTCGAGGTTTGCAGGGCTTGGTCACAGAGCCAGAGTGGGAAGAGCTGAGCTTACAGAGCAGAGGTGGGCCCGGTCCAAGAGCTCTTGGAGGCCTGGTCATGTCTTCCCTGGGGCAGGCCTGTGTTTATACCTGACGTCCTTCCAAAAAGAAGCCCACTTTATGTCACCAGTAAATCTTTGTTCCATTAACATATATTTGTCAGAACAGTTTTCTTTCCTCTTCTAACTGCCAAGGCTAAATTGTAACTCTACCTTTCTCATGCCTGCCCAGCCCTGCCTTTTAACTGCACCCAACCCAAATGTAATAAATAAACCTTGGGCTAGACTTTCAGGGCTCCTGACCTATAAGCAACAATATAGCTGTGCATTAGAAGAGGTAACATTTAAAGAAAGGGAAGAATCTTGTTCAAATGTGACCAGCCAGCACAGAATGTATTAATTTTCCAAGTGCAGGCCTTGGGATCTTCTGACACCCAGGTTTGGCTAATATGTGATTCTTCGCCTGGCACACAGACTGGCTGCAAGCTGGACCGGTGTCCAAGGCCCCAGGTAATTACTGTTGAAAGCTGGGTGCTGAGTGGCTTGCCAAGAGGTGCTGAATCCAATGTGGGAAGGTACACCCAGTGTCTTTCTGAGTTGACATCAGGAGTTTCCTGAAAAATTAAAAATAAAAAAAAATAATAATAAAATAAAACTGGTGGTGACATGGAATCTGAGACTAGCACTTGTGAGAAATGTCTGAAGATTTCCAGCCAGGCTGCTTGCCCCTCTCCTGCTAGTTCCATTATTAGAGGTGTCTCTCTCATTGATCATGGCTGAAGGACCACAGTCCCCTAGGGACACATACAGCCAATTTTCAATGATCCTGTTAAATCTCCTTCCCATTTAAAGATCTGTAGATAAAAAATGTTTTATGGCCAAGCAGTGGTTTGTCACAGTCTCCTGAGTTAGTGTCTGTTTTCTAAAACCCCAGGTGGCTCCTTTGGAAAAAACAGCAGGTGGAGGCTGAGGCTGAGGTGGAGGCTGAGGCTGCTGTAGCTAAGACGGTCTTCACTCCGCCAGGAATCAAACCCTCTCGCTTGTGGGGGCTCCAGTACGAGCAGGTAGGAAACACCTCTGTTTTGGAAGCCCTTATGGTGTTTCTGAGCAACTGTTAAAGGATGCTTTCAAATGCTCTGGAAAACACTCCTCTTGTAAAAGATGGACCTAAAAACGTGGAAGCACATGTGGCTGCTCCCCAGCCTCGTTCTACGTGGTGGACGAGTGAGGAATCCGACTCTCAGATGCTCACGGAGGCCACCAGCCATCCGCCACCTGCAGATGCTCCTGGTGCCTGAATTCGAGCCTAGGGAGCCCCGAAATCCTAACAGCAAAGGAGGGGCTGGTCTTGGGGATGACCTCCAAATGCCTGCTCTGCACCCACTCTTTCAAACGTCGTTCCCACATGTGGCAGAGGATACCGACGACCCAAAAAGTCCACCCCAGCCCTGGGAGCAAAGGAGTCCATCCTTCCTTCCCCAGCTCCCAGGGAAATCCAGATTAGCTCAACCCAACCAGTCCCTTTCTCTGCTGTGATTGGCTTAGGGCTAAGCACCTGACCCACTGTCAACCAATAAGATGTGAGAGAAAATGAGCTGAGCGATCCCTGGAAAAGGGGACCCTGGTGCTGGGAAGGAGACCTGCAGTGCTGTTGGACCTAGGGACCTCCTGGAGCCAAAGCAGCCATCCTCCCGGGGCTGGGGACCCAGCTGATGGGCTGAGGCTGGAGAAGCAGAAAGGGGGAGGGGAAGCTTATTTATAGCTGCACAGTAACCTATGCCAGGGTCCCCACACCTGAAGACATACTGATACTTGAGATGCTGAGGTTTCCTTCTCATTGGGCTGTTTGGGTGGGTTCTTCTGTTACCTGCCACTTGAAGGATATTTGGTAAGGCTCTGCATTTTCTTTAATTAGAAAGACTCCTGGGTGACCACAAGAGGCCCCTTTTTGTCCCCCAGTGCTAAGCTCTTTCTGGAACTGAGTCAATGCAGAGGGAGGAAGTCTATCAGTTGACAAACCACCAGCCCATCCTTCTCTGAGCAGACGCTGTCCCGAGGAATCTGCCCTCTTAGGATCCCTCTGAGTGATTGTCCACGCTTAGTCAGCCACCAGGCGTGGTCCAGCAGCTGCAGGAATCTTCTGTGGCACTGGAGTTGAGGAGCCAGAGTGTGGGTCGTTGCCAGGGGATGAAGGGGGAAGGCTGATCCTACTCCAGGAACTGACAGAGAGGCATGGAAGGTTCTGGGCTTCGAGAACCTCAGAATATCCATGCACTCTTCCTGCCTGCAGGAACTCTGCAGGATCTGCAAGGGACGCTTGAGGGACACTGCATCCTGGCCAGAACTCCATGCCCCACCCTCCCTGCTGGCCCTTTCTGGGCTTCCAAGGCTGCCTCCCCATCAAACCTTGACTCTGACTTTGCAGAGACCCACACGGGAAGAATCAGCATTCTCCTTTCCTTTGGAAGCCCAGGCATGACTCTCCCAGTTGGAACGCTTGCTGGTCCCTCCTGGTGAACAGGGCTAGGGGACATTAGGCTGATGGTAACTTTCCAGTAGATTCTAAAGACTGGGATTTTCCCAGTGGGCTCTGGGGTGGGGGTGAGAGCAGGTTGACTTTCAGGTCTGGCCTTCGGATTTGGACTTCTGAGCTTGGAGAATTTTGTTCATACACCAAGGAAAAGCCACAAAGTCTTAGGAATTGTAAGGAAAGGGATCAGTGACAGGAGAGAAAGGGAGGAAGAGGAGAAGAAGGAAGGGAAAGAGGAAGAGAAGGCTTGTGATGGGACTGCAGTGTTCTCTCCTGGACTCCTTGTCCTCCGCCCCCGTCAGCCCCTTTCCTGCTCTACCTTCTCAGAACCTCGTGGACTGTAAGCAGGATACTCTGGGCCCAGCTAGCAGACTGTGTCAGCTGTGACACAGGGTCCATGGCTCTGTCTGTGGATGGTGGAAAAGCTGATTCTGGGACTACAAAGAAATTTTATATATATATATATATATATATATATATACCTGGGATTGAACCCAGGAGGACTTCACCACTGAGCCCCATCCATAGCACCTTTTATTTTTTACTTGGAGACAGGGTGTCACTAAGTTGCCTAGGGCCTCAGTATGTTTCTGAGTCTAGCTTTGAACTTGAGATCCTCCTGCCTCGGGACACATTTTGGTTTGGTGGCATTGCTTTTGTAGGTCCAGCCTCTCCCCTTCAAAGGAAGCTTGTGGGAGCCCTGAGCTTGTAAGGCTTTTGTCCGTACATGAAAGGACTCCTGACCTTGAGAACCAAAATATAATTAAGTCATGTTGGTTTAAGACACTAGGAGCGTGGCAGTCTGCTACAAATAATAACAGAAGTTGAGCCGCACAGCACCTCACTGACTTGCCTAACGCCATTCCACAGAGCAACCCCAGGACTAGGTGGAAAGCCCTGCTCCAGAGGCTTCCCTCTGTACCCTGCCCTCTCTGCTCCTGCTTGCTACCTGCAGACTTCCAGTGCTAGAGCCAAGCACCCCATATAAGGAGACCCTGGCTGGCTGGCTGGCATCCACCTACCCTGCCTTTGCACTCCCTGATAGGATCACCTACACTTGCCAGATGTGACCTGACTTTCCCAAGCCCACCAGCTGCCCCAACACTGCTGAAACCTTCAGCGCTTGCTTTGCCTGTGCTTAGGGGTGAATCTCGGTCACCAGGCTGCAGCTGTGTTGAGCACCCAGAGACTTTCCCACTCCAAGTTTGACGTCTTAAGCTGATAGTGGTCAACATGAAGTGCCTCGTATCTTCATTTTATGCAGTTCCTGATGCAGTTGTTCAAATATGTGGGTCTGGTTAAATTTACAGTGTCCTTGAAGGAGCTCTGGTGTGGGGCGGGGGGTAAGGGAGTGACCATCTCAGGATGGACAGATCACAGCAGGGCTTGACATTCATTGTTCAATAAATGCCTGCAGACACACATCTGCAGGTATTTATTAAACAATGTCATGGCAAAACTTCATGACAGCTTGCACATACTAGGTTTCTTTGGGGTGAGTAGGGGAGGGTGAAGGGGATTCCCATCACCCACCTATATTTTTGGTGGACAATGAATTAAATTGACATAAGGCAGGGTTGAAGCTTTGTGATAACCTGAGCTACAGAAAGGAATAGGGATTGGGGCTTCTGGAGGGGGTGGAGATAAGTTCTCAAAGGTGAGAGAAGTTTATGGTGAGTACAATTTGCCCTGTTGTGCAGATAAGACCTCTCAGGTGACAAGCTTTCTCAGGGAAGCCCCTGCCCGACACATGTACTTGGGCTAATGTAGATTTCCTTCTTAGACATAAATTTTTTTCTTTACCAAAATGCAGCTTCTCAGAGATTCCTATGTCTTTAGTTTCTCAAAAGAATTATCTCAAAATAAGCAAAGACGTTCCTATGTGGCAGCATGTCCTGTCTGCAGCCATGTGTGTGGGGGGTGCGTCCTGCATCCCATCCTGAGTAAGGAGGAAGCTCTGGAACCAGGCAGTGTTCATGGTCACACCACACTGACCCTGTCCTTTAAGCTGTTGAGTTGCTCATTTTAAAATGGTTAAATCAGGAAATTTTACATCATGGGTATTTTACCAGGATCAAAATAAACCCAAGAAACCTCAGGTTCTAAACAGAGCAGCAGCCTCTTTTGACTCAGACGATAGGTCTTTCTCCCATCTTGGGTCCCTCACTGTGTACCTGCTACAGGCCAGCCCAGAGACATCTGGGGTACAGAGCAGGGCAGGTCTCTGTTGGGGAGGCCTTCATACCCCAGTGGAGGAGAAAGACCATGTCTAGTGGCCACAGAAATGGAGATTTCAGAGAGCGAATGTTGGAATGACTATAAAACCAGGTGTGTGAGGTAAGTGTGAGGCGGACAGGGAGGCTTTAGGACAGGAGGAGAGTGATAGTTCCCCTGGAGACCACAGGCATCCAGCCCCTCCCAGCCATCTGCCCCAGCCTGGGGAAGCTGCAGGTGGGGAGCTGAATTCTCCCTGGAGCCCCAAGAGGGAAGGACTTCGGGTCCAGAAGTAGGGAGAAGGCCAGGGTGGTGGGGTGGTGTGAAACAGAGCTGGAGAGTGGCTGGTCAGGGGAGTCCTGTCCAGGGGTGTTCCCTCTGTCCCGCTGAACGAGGTCTGTCTGCTCAAGCCCCTTTGGATAATGCACTTAACCCCAAAGAGTGAGTCTCATCCAGAGAACTTGAAGCTCAGTAACACCCAGTAAAGGGGAGGCTGGGAGGGGAGTGCAGATGTCCCCAAACAAGAGTCATTCATTAGTGGCACCAGCAACTAATGGAACGAAGGGCTCCTTGTCCTGGGTTGATGTAGGCCCAGGTGTCAAGGAGTGGCAGTTGGAACTAGCTTGTGGGACAGCCATTCTCTGGTTGCAGGCCTCGGGAGGGAGCAGAATCCAGAATCCAGCAGTGCTCTTCACATGCGTGTGCATGGGAGCTCATGACTTTGCCCCACTCTGCCTTCTGAGGTGCAAGGTGTCTGTCAACAGTGCTCCCTGAAGTGTGCATCAGGGGCTCTGGGGGACCCCATCAGGCCTCAGAGTCTCTCATCCTCTCCACTTCACAACGGGGGACACAGGCTCAGGGAAACCCAGTCCCTTGCAAAGTCCAGGCAGCAGACCAGGCCTTGTTCCCAGGCAGGGTGGCTGAGGAGCCCATGGTCTGGGTCTCTGGGTGATGCGACTGGCCACTCCCCGGACTCCCTGGAACGCAGGGCAGATGCCAGGGATGGGGTGGTGTCTCTGTCTGAGCTGCTTCAACAAAGTTCTGGGGTTCTGGGGGCTGGAAGTCCAAAGCAGTGGCACCTCCAGATTTGGGGACCAGAGAGACCCTAATTCCCAGTTCACAGGCCCGCCCTCTCACTGTGTCCTCATTGGTGGAAGGGCCAGGGAGCTCCATGGGGCCCCTTTTATAAGGACACTAATTCCATCATGACTCTTCTGCCCATATGACCCCGTCACCCCATGAAGGCCTCACCTCCACATGTCCTCATGCTGGGAGCTGGGCCTCCACAGGAGGACTTCAGGGGGCACAGACCTTCAGGGCTCAGCAGGTGGGCCCCTAGATCACCAGACTTCGGTGCTTCCCAGTGGGATTGAGGGGACTTAACAAAAGTCACATTTCTTGCTCACTGAACTAGGAATGAAACACCTTCATGTTTCCAAATGCGAATCACTGGGAAACCGGGAAGAGGATCAGCGGCTAAGAACCTGGCTATGACACCTCCCTGCTGGACTCCTCCTCCTCCTGACCTTCCTCTCCACTCCTCCCTCCACCCAGTGGTGGCCATTGGTCTAATGACCACTCGGACTCTCCCAGAGTCCACAAATTCTTTGCACAGGGATGAGGGAAGAATTCTCACCTCCTTCATTCCAGAGGCGATCACTGAAGGCAAGAGTCAACGGAACGTGCCCACCTCTTCTAAGGTCAGTCAGTGGCTACGGTGGCCCTCAGCCCCCACTGGTCTCCCTTTTCCCCCACTCTGAACAATTCTGGATATTCTTGTTTTATCATAAGGAGAGATGAGGATTGGTTAGGGAAAGAAAAGGCGTCTACAAGGAGGAGGGAGGTGAAAATCACTCCTCGTTAGCTGATTACAGTCCTTCTGGATGTCCTGCAGCTGTGCTCCTGTACACAGGCAGCTCCAGATTGCACATGGTGAGAGGAAAGTTTAACAATAATCATAGAAAATCTATTTATTCCCGGCTGTCAGTGCGGACACAATCCGCCCTCCCCATATCTGCTTAACGGCAGGTACTGGGAGGGCAGAGCTGCTCTCAGCAGAGGCTCGGAGGCTGTGAACCCAGCTGTCCTGCTCCGGGGTTGCCTGGTGTCTCTCAGGGTCCCCATCCCATTTCTGAGAAGCTGACACTGGGATGGGAAATGCGCTGTTGGAGATGACTCTTGCCTCTCAGGACGTGGCGGACACCTGCTGGTTTTGTCCCTCTGCCATTTTCCTTGAGGACGACCCCCTCTGCTGTGGTCAGTCCACAAGGGCCAGGAGGCTGGTCCAGCATAGCTCCAGGGAAGGAGAAGATCCAGGACCCACAGCCCCAGCCAGGAAATGGATTCAGCAGCAGCACTCAAAGGAGGCCCTTTGTCCTCCAGCTGCCCGGCTGCCAGGCCATTGGGCTGTGAGCCCGTGGGTGAGATTTGCATCCTTCACTGAGAGTCTGCTCCCACAGGCCCAGCAGCTAAGCAGGTGTGGCCAGGGAGTGGCTAAGGTCATCGTTTCTCCATGGTGGCACCTACAACTTGTCCTTTTGCCTTCTGTGTAAAAGCCAAGCCTCTTGCAAAGTCCTGTACTCTTGGACAGCTGTCCCTCACACGCCTTTCTCTTTCTTTTTCTATTAACCTGTTTCCCCCTCCCTGAGAGCAGCCTGGGGGTGCGGCTTATCCAGCAGTGCACAGGTGGAAGTGAGGTGCTCTTTAGGCCGCTCACCCCCGACTCTCACCCCACTCACTAAGTGTCTGGTGCCAATGCCCAGGTGTGCAAATGGCAGAGGCTCCATCAGCCTGGGTCCCTGAGTGACTGCCTGGAGCCGAGTCACTGTCCTCTACCCCACACCCCTACACCAACCAGACTTGACCAAAAAAATTATGGACGTTGGGGAGACTACTGAAAGGACATTTCAAATGCTATACCCCAGGGGTTGTAAAGAGCGAGGGAGTGTGTTCAGCTTTGCTCTGTCATGACTGTCTGTGATAACTGCTGAACTCTGCCATTACAGGAAAACCACAAGGGCAAAGCACAAACCAATGGGCATGGCTCTGTGCCAATAAAACTTTATTTACAGAGTCAGGCCAAGGGCCGCATTTTGCCCAGGAGTGCTGCTTGCCCATCTTTGCACATGATCCTCTGCTTTTGCCTCAACTGGTAGGCTGACCAGGTCCTATTACTGCATGGGGATGGGGGCTTCCCTGTCTGCCCGCATACCCAGTGGACAGGGCAGGCAGCTGCCTCCTGACCTCCCTGCCTCCTGCCTGGGGAGGAGGAATCTATCTGGTAGGTGCAATTGCCATTCAGAGCACCCCCCACCCCACCTCCTGCCTCCCCTCTGCTCTATTCTGAGCCCTGTAAGGAGAGCTGAGATCTGGGCATGGGTTTCTTCCAGAGGGGATGAGAGCCCCTAATTTGCCCATAGATAGGGCCATGCCCTCTGGTCCAGCTTATCTCATGAGAAAGCAGATGGCCTTTCCTCCCCTGTTGGGCTCCTGTATCCATCTCTCACTTGGTGCCCACATGGGAGGCTAGGGTGCAGCAGTCTGGCTGGGCACAAATCATGAGCCACTCAAGCAGGAACAAACTTTATTTCCGAACTCCCGGGAACGCCATGCACGTGGCCTTCTCCCGGGACACACCACACACCAACCGGAAATTCCTCCTCAGGAACTTCCCCAACCAATGAGAACCCTCCAGGAATCCCCAGGAGAACTCCAAAGCAGCGGGCACCTGAGGCAGCAAGAGCCGCCCCATTGCCCGACAGTAAAGGTCAAATATACAATACAATCAATCCAGCATCACAGCAATTATATATAGCTTAACTCAAATCATCATCTCAATGGTTCGCTGGTGTCACCTTTGAGCCATTCCCTCTGGCAAATGCCAGGCATCATTCTGACTGAGCCATGGCTCTCAACACTAGGGCAGGGGTCTTCTGCTCTTTTTGCTCCAGCTGGGTTTGGCTAACCAGAGGCACCAGTGGGGAACAGGGTGTGGGAAGAGGGTAGGCTGGGCTTTCTGCCCTGGCTCACCCCTTGTGACAGTATTTGCCCACTGAAGGCCACAACCCCTCCCTTATGGCTCTGTCCTAATGCCCACTTGTCCCTGTTCCAAGAGCTCCCCTTGTCCTCCACAATATTGCTTTATTTCCTTAAACCAAGAACCCACCTGTGTAAGTGTCCCTTTATAACTGCCTCCGGGGTGTTATGCTCAAATTCGGGACCCCCCAAAACCACCAGAGACCCAAGATCAATGCAAGCAGCAAAGAGGTGTTTATTGCGAGCTAGCTCAGTCCTCCGCGCACACACAGAGCAACTGGTGATGCTGAGAGGCCCCAAACCCAGGGTTTGCAGCATTTTTATACATTCTTTGAAGATGGCAGGGACTTCACATACATCATAGCCTCTTTTAGCAAATCATCACACGCCGCAGGAAAATCAAATAACAACTCTAAAACATGATTAGCACATTCACTGGCGGGAACAAGTTGGGTAGGGGTGATTGGTCAGTACAAAAGGGGTATTCATTTGGTTTAAGCCAAGAGGGGTATACATGCTGAACTACATGGTTTCCCAACTTGTTATCAACCACCATAAACTACTGGGAGGGTTATCTGGAATCCCAGGTATTTCCCTGTCTCATGCTGATTGGTGGCTGCTAGGGGGCTGCTATGGATCCCCACCTAGCCTGACTGAGTCAGGGACACCCGGCGCAGCAGATCTCTCCTGTTATTTGTAGATAAACAATTTAGCAGGGTGGGAATGTGCCTAGGAGTGCTCTGTGGGTTTTTCCAAGGACAAAGGCCATGTCCCTTCCTTGGACAGGCTTTGCTCTGAGATAGAGGCTGGTTTTTCAGGGGTACATGGCCACTGTGCATTTCTTGTCTGCAGAGAGGGTAAAGGGGACAGAGCATCCTCTCTAATGCCTGCCCCAGGCTGCCTCTGTATTCTGTGGTGGGTTGAACGGTGGTCTCCAAAGGGTGTGTCCACCAGAAGTTCAGAGTGTGGCTTTATATGGAAAGAGGGTCTTTTTTGCAAGTGCAATTCAGGGAGGAATGGAGATGAGGTGTCCTGGGTTAGGAGGGGCCCTTCAGCCAGTGAGTGTCCCTGTGAGTAACTAAAAGACACACAGATCTGGGGACAGGCTATGTGAAGAAGATACAGAGGTGGAAGCATGCAGTCACAGGCCAGGCATATGGGGGCCTCCAGGAGCTAGAAGGGGCCCCTCTTGAGACTTTGGAGGGAGCTCAGCCCTGCAGGCCCCTGGTTCCAGAGCTGTGAGGGAGTGCATTGTGTTTCAAGCCACCCGATTTGTGGAAGCTGTTGCAGGAGCCCCCGAAACTGCAGAGCTCCCAGCTGACTGGGGTCACCTGGTATCTCTGGGCCAAGTCTGGGTTTCCCACCTAAGGATGGCAGTGTTTTATCCATAGGTGACACTGATGCAGAGGGTTCCTTTTCTTCAGGATACTTGAGCGTTACGCTCCTAGGAAAGACTTCTGTCCCCACATCAGCCCTGCCATCATCTGGCAGCTGCTGAGTGCCCACCTGGCCTGGCCCAGCCCTGCCCCAGCCCTGCAGGGAGGACAGCTCTGCTGACAGCAGCAACTTTGCATTTGCTCCAAGACCCCAGTTGCCCTGCTCCTGTTCTCCCCTGGGTCCAAAGTGTCCTTTTGCTTGCTTTTCATTTATGGCGGCATCTCAGGCACCTTGCTTCCATTCAGAGCCCAAACCAGGGCAAGTCCCATCACAGGACGCTTGTCAGCCCAGCTCAGCCACAGAGAAGAGCTTCTGAGAGTCCTTGAGTCTGGCCCTTTACGGTGCCAGGGAGTCTCATGGCTGTATGTCTTTTCACATTAGCAGGGACCCGAAGCTAGGAAAGAAGACTTGTAGCAAGTTTCCCAGGAGGAATTCTGTGGAAGAATATCTCCCCTAGGGTCCATAGGTTTAGGACAGAGACATAGGAGCCAGGAAACCCACAGGCTCACAGATGATTTTAAAGCTGTTTCATATCTTACAGGAATTAGTAGCCCACATCTATGCATGGTCTGTTTTACATAAGAGTCAATTCATCTGTCCTGGACCTTCACCCTGAGAATAGTTGGCCCAAGTTGACCTATTAACTGGGCTGGTGCATGCCCATGTGACACTGCCCCCTCCTCTCCCTACTGTCTGACACCTGCCCTACTGGAAACAGTCACTGAGCCCAGGGGACCTCTCTAGATTGGAGTCTCTGCTTCTCTAACACCTTATCCAGCAACTATATGCTGGGTTAGGAGGGGCCCTTCAGCCATCAAGTATCTATGTGAGTTACTAAAAGGCACACAGATCCGGGGACAGGCTGTGTAGAGACAGAAACCGAGGGGGAAGTGTGCAGTGACAGGCCAGGCACATGGGGACCACCAGGCCCCTTCTAGCTCAGATATATGCTGAGTATGTGAACCAGGCCATGTGCAGGGAATGGGGTGGTCAACCAGGCAGGCAGGGTCCCCACCTCTGCCCTCGAGGGCATACCACTGTGTAGGAAACAGGGTCCTCATACAATGTGACAGGGAAAGGAACTTTAGCCTCTGGGATGCCATCTGGAAGACCCAGGATGGGCACTTGTGTCCTTCTGTGTGTCCACTTTTATTCTCAGTGGCATGGATCAGGTCCATGTCTGCAGGAAGTTCCTGGCCCCACGTTAGCTGTGCTTGATGTTCTTAGTGTTAAATGTGAAATGACACTCCTGAGCTCCCAGCATCCTCCCAACCTCCTGACCTCCCAAGCACTAGCTCAGGTTGTTCATACTGGAAACAGAGCTCAGTTTTGGACTTGGTGTCTATAATTAAAATTCTCACCCAGCTGAAACTCTTTAGCAAGCCTCCAAGACCTGCAAACATAGGATCTGTCCCCTGAGTCATCCCAAGGCTAAGAAAAGTTCTGTGATTTTAAAGTAATTAATTATCTGATGTATTTGAAGAAGTAAATTGTCTTAAAGGAACTGAGAGAGCCTCTTAATTAGGGGAGAGCCTGTGTTCACCTTGCGCAGGATGATGTTCACAGAACCACCCTGTTAAGTCCCGTGTCTACAGCGTAGTTCTAAAGAGCACCTCAGCCAGAGGACTTAGACTTGGACATTCATCACCTGTGAATGCACTTTCCTCTTTTTTTCAGTGTGATCTTCAAGACAATCGTGGGAAATAGCCATCTCCACAGCTTTGGGGCAGATAACATCTTGCCCAGGAGTTAGATGTGTCAGTGAGGCTGTAAGGGTAAAAGAAATTGAAGTTAAAGCGTAAAAGTTAAAGGGTAAAAGACCGGGTATTGTAAAGTTTCTAAGCTGCAAGGTCTGAGTTAAAATGTAAAGGATTAGGTATTGTTAGGTTTCTATGCTACCTGCAAAACCTGAAATCTCTGTAGCTGTTAGGACAATACTGGAACTGCCCAGTAAATATTCCCACTGACTCCCTGGTTGTCTAATAACTTGGGACTCTGTGTAACTTGTCACGTAGTCATTTAGGCCCTAAAACCAATCAGTTTGAATGTGTACCCCGCTTTAGAACTGACCTATCACCCCCGCCTGACCTGTTCCCGCCAATGAATGAACTAATCATGTTTAGGAGTTGTTGTTTGATTTTCCCACGGTGTATAATGATTTGTTAAAGGAAACTGTGATGTATGTAAAATCCCCGCCCTCCCCAAAACAGTGTACTTAAGCAGTGCTCAGCCCCTGCTCAGGGCTCTGGGCTGCTTTCCCTTCTTGAGTGGGCACGGAGCCCCAGCATGCTGGTTCAATAAATCCCCTTCTGCCAATTGCATGAGTGGTCACTTGATGGTCTCTTTCTCCGATGCTTCGCCGGACCCTTACAAGGCGTGCCCCTGCCCCCGGTCCACTGTCAGGCAGAATCCCCACCATGGCCAGGAGGTGTGGTTTCCTCTTCTCATCCCCAAACCTCCAGAGCTGTCCCAGCTCTTTTCCTCTCCTCCTGGCCCCACAGGGTGGGAGACACCTACGGGTTCCTGGGCCTTGGCACAGAGAGGCCACCCAAGCCGGATTCCTCAGTGAGTCTTTCCACATCCTCAGGTGACTGGAAGACGTGTCCTGGAGCCCTGCCCAGCACTCCCCCTGTCCCTTTGGCTCATGTCCAGTCTCTGGGCTCACAAAGCCACTCCCCAGCTGACTTTGGGAATGTTCTCTCACACTCTAGGCTAAGTCTTCTCTGAGCTTTTACATCCGCTTTGAAATTGACTAGAAGATGTTCCCCCAGGGACACAATTTTGAGAGCCAACAGGAAAGGAAATACTCATAAGATACACTTTAATACTCAGAGGTCTAACCTGCTGCACGCAAAGGACCCTGAGGGGTACAGTAGGTGTGATTCTCAGAGGTGGGGACTCCATCAAGTGGCCGAAGGCTGGGAGACCAGGGCTGAGGATAACAGGGGCCAAGGAAGCTCCCTAAGGTGAGGGAGGAGGAAACAGGAAATGAGGAAGATTCCCTCCGGGTTGTCACCATGGAGACCACCCAGCCTCCTCTGCCATCTATCACTGTGCCAAAAAATGACCACCAAGTGACCCCCTGGTTGCAAGTCACTCACTCAGGAGTCAAAGTCCCCCATAGCAGCCAAAAATGGCCCTATTATCCATCAACTGGTGGATCAACAAGACACGGTCACCTGTAGCAGGGCGTTGCTCAGCCATGAAGAGAAAGAAGTGGGGCACAGAGGGTCACATGTCAGAAGATTTTTTTCATGTGAAAGTCCAAAAGAGGACAGTCCTTATGATGCAAAGCAAATTAGTCCCCACCAGGGCCCAGGGCACTGGGGAGAAGCGAGGAGTGACTGGGGGTGGATGTCCCTGGGTTTCCTCAGGGACATTAGGAATGTTCTGAAATCAGGCGGTGGCGAGGGTGCACACAGCTTTGAGAATCAATCCATAACCACAGAATCAAGCACTTAGAAAGGGTGAATTTGGTGGGTATGCAAATTATATCTCAACTTAAGAATGAATTCCAAGCCCCAGGGTTGTGGGTTTGGGGCCCAACACAGGTCACCTGCTGACCTGTGGCTCAGGGAAGAGTAGAGAGGGGACGCCTCCTCCCTCACAGGCTTCCTGGAGGCGCATTCTGGGGGCTGGAGTCTGGGGTTGCACTCACCCCAGAAACCACACTCTGCCAGGCAAGTCCCCTTCCCTAGGTGCCATGAGGGAGGAGGGTGGTGGTTGCAGACTGAGACCAAGAGGAAGGCCCTCCAGCAGCAGGATGGGAGGGAAGGGTGTTCACAGCCTTCTCTGTATGTTTCCAGAGACTTTGATTTTTAAAGGAACAAACAGGCAATGCTTAAATAAAAACTTTAAAAAAATAAAAATAAAACTATGCAGCCAGCCAGAGAAGGGTTCCACTTCCAAAGGGCTCATATGGTCACCCTGGACCTCCCCATACGCTGCTTCTGGATAAGCATGAAGCCACCGACTGGCAACCTAAGTCCATCTGCAAGGCTCCATCGGCCAGCGACGTGGAGGAGTCATGGACAGATGTCTCAGCACACTGAGGACACCCGAGGATGAGGACAGAAGCCCTGGACAGAAGCCCTCTGCCTTCTTGTCTCAGCCCCACCCTCCTGCTGGAGCATGGACAGAACCGCTGAGTGTGCAGCTGCCACCCTCCTGTGACCTAACATAGCCAAGTGCATGTGATGGTGGAGGCCAGAAAACAGAGCCTGCATCTGGGACAAAACTGAGCTCTGCAGGAAGCCGGCAGCCCCACCTCCTCCTGCCACATCTTCAGATCAACTCTCATTTGTTCAAGGAACAGCTAGCCGGTGTTCTGTTCATCTCCTGTGGAACAAGGAGGGTGGAAGGTGGTGGAAGTTACCGAATGGCGTCAGCACACCCTTCCCGAGATGAAGCAAGCAAACTCTGTGGGTTGAATATGGTCATCTCCTCCAAACCAGTTTAACCCCCACTGCAGGTATGAGGAGTGTAGGGACTCAACCTGGCTGTAGTGCTGAGGGGTGGGGCCCTGGGAAGTGAGTGGGACTCCATAAGGCCTGATCCACGTTATTCAGAACACACATCATTGTCTTTGGGGATGAATTGACTTATACATTTCTTGAGAGTCTATCTCCTCCACCAGAATGCAGGATCTATAAATGCAGGGCCTGTGTTTTTGTTCAAGCTGGAATCTGGGCTGACAAATGGGTAAGAAAATGACAAATGCTTGTTGAATGAATGAATGAACTGTCAAAGGGCAAAACTAATGTTCCCCACTAGAGCTGCTACCAGGAAAAATGATACAGTGTCCAGAGCAACTCCAGCCCAAGAACTTAGAACTTCCTTTTGTGTTCCATTCTTTGCTTTTACATCTAGTAGGAAGCAGCAGAGTCAGACCTTGCTGTTGAATTTGTAGGATGACCAAAGCTGTTTTATGAGCCCAACATATAGCCCTCATTTCCATGTGTTCAGTAATTTATTATGTATAGGTCCTGTATATGTATAGGTCTTATTATGTGTAAGGAAATCCTGAGCCAAATTAGCAAGTTCTTTCATTTTATGCAATATTAGCAATTTGGAATTTAAGCACAAACTAAAAAAAAAAAGATCTGAAATTGCCTCTTTGACTTAGGAAGGAACCCAGCATATGTGGAAGCAACAGGTTTCCTTTTTCCAGTAACTCTCCTCTCCCATAAATCATGCTAATTGTCTCCATGTGCCCACAGCCTGCGGGGAGCTTTGCAATAGCCTTTGAGGAGATTAGTGGTCTCTGATGTTCCTTATGAAATTCAGAAAAGCATCTGGAAGTAATTTAAATTAAGGAATTAATGATTTTGAGGTTAAATAATACATGACTTAAAAAAAAAATAAACACAGGAAACTCTATTAGCCCATGAACCTCTAGGTTCACACCTCCATTCCTGTGGATTTACCTAACCAAGATAAATGATCACATCATCCCTCAGATTTGTTGGATCTGTATTTTGTTTGATTGATTTTTAGAAGATAAATTAAATGAGGTCCCACAGTTAGACTTGCAGAGGGGGAGCTCCCTGTTTCCTAGGTCTACTTCTGCAGGGATGAGAAAGACAACCTCTGGGATGCTGGGAGGCCTTGGCAGGGCTTTGATACAAAGCAGAATGGTCACACAGTCAGGTGGGCTTACCAGATTGAAGGTCATCTTCCCTTTTTTTTTAAATTTTAATTTCCCCTTCATTTTGAGTGGATACTATTGTGTTGTGGTGGGTTCAATTTCCTCTTGTTTTGTTTATTTGCAGGGTGGAGTCCTTAATCCAGGGACCAAATCTGGCTTTGCACAAGAAGAGCAATGTTCTGTGCCAAAAGGAAAGTGCCAGCACAGGGGAGGGGCAGCTGTTGGTCTGCAAGGGAGAGCAGGGGACGGGAGGCCCCAATCCAGGGCTTTTATTTTTTGTTCATATTATGGGATAGGAGGGAGAGAGGATGAAACAGATTCCAATCCCTCCATCAGAAATAATGGGAGATGTTGTATTTCTCCCTGATGGCGGGAGGCTAGGAACATTTAAATAAAAAATATTTATTCTCCATTGACTTCCAGGCTTAAAAAGAAGAAGAGGAAGAAGAAAATGTGCCTTTCATTTTAGGAGCCCATCTACTCCACGACTTCTCCCCACTAGCTGGGCACTGATTTGAGCAATTACCGGCATAATTCACTTAAAAAATTAAGTCCCTACTCCCCAGGCCTATGAGAACCGAACCGACCTTTTTGTCATGGCTGGCTCCCCAAGCTAAAAGAGAAACAATGAAGCATCATATGCTGCAGCCTGGGCCATAGAATCTCCAGCCCCACCCCCCGCCCCCAGCAGGGAGAGGCTCCAGAGCTAGGGGTGCTCCAAAGACCTGGCTCCATCCCTGATTTCTCCTTGTGGGAGACTCAAATTCCCTTGAAGCTGAGTTGAGGGACCTTTCTCCTTTATCAATCAAGGACTTCTTTCTTTCATTTCAAAATTCTTTCCTCGAGGGCGGGCGAAACATAACCCAGTCGTCCTTCCTTCTGAGGTTGGTCTGAGGTCACCTAGGGTGAGAGCTAGGAGCCCAGGGCAGGTGGGGACCACCGGGATGCGGGTGCTGTAGCTCGTGCAGGACTGGGCCAGGTTTCCAGTCTCAGAACCCATAGCCTTTAGCCCCCAGACACCAGAGGGAGCCGGGGTCCCGCCCTCTCCTTGCTTGCACCTGGTGTTGGGGAAGCCCCAGAGTCCATAATGCGGCAGAGATTGCTCCAGGGTCCCTCTATGCGCGCGAGGGGAGCGCTGGGAAAACCCGAGAGGATGGAGAACAGGTCAGGAAGCGGTGGCGAGGACAACCCTTCCAGATCCGTATCCGCAGAGAAACTGCACTTACTGGACAAGCCTGGGGCACGCGTGTGTGGCAGCGGCGAGCTGGGTTTTGTTTTGACCCCCCGCCCAACAGTTAATAAAAAACACATGAGGCGCCACGTGGGAACCCAAGGGCATGAAAGGATATGCAGTGAAAAATGAGTCTTTCTTTCCACCCTTTGTCCAGTCCCCTTCCTGAGACTGCTGGTGCCTTGTGTTCTCCACGCACCATGCTACACCTACGCGCATCTGTGTCCATCCGAGTTCCTGCCCTGCA
>NW_026000112.1:856768-917591 GCF_001458135.2 Marmota marmota marmota | reverse complement strand
CATTTCTAGGACTCAGTTTCCCCAAATGTAAAGTGGTCATTGGAAATGTCCTTCTCTGCATTTCTCACCAGGGTCTTTGGGATCAAAGGACCTAATGCACAGCAGGTGCTTCCTGGAGGGCTCTGGCTGGGTTGAGCCAGAGCAGAGCCCTCTTTCCCTTTTCTTCCCTATGTCCTTGAGAGGTCTGAATCAGGTGAGGACTTCAGTTGTGTTTTTAAAACAAGTTGTGGGCTTTTCCTATTCAAAGCCTGCATTCTTGGTGTGTGTGTGTGTGTGTGTGTGTGTGTGTATGTGTGTATCTGTGTCTTCTACAGGATTTCACTTTTGATTTGGAGTAGCGATTGCTACCGACATGCACGTGGAGGGTTAGGAGCAGCTATTTAGTGGGAATACAGAGCCAGTACCAGCAGTGGATGGGGGTGGGGTGATGAACATCACAAGCCAGGGAAGTCCACCCTATAGGAAAGCCACCTGCTTCTGCCTTGATGTGGTTGGTGGGCTTCTCTGTCCTTGCTGCAGTTTCACAGTGTGTGTGTGCGTAGTTTGAGGTCTGCAAGGGTCTGCAGTTCATCTTCTGCAAAATGTTTTTGCAGCTCATTTCTCATGATCAAAAGCAGCCGTTCAATCCGTCCTCGCTTCTGATTCTGCCACACTTGCTTCATAAGAGCAAATCAGCCTTCTTTAAATTTGTGCTATCATAACAACAACAACAACAACAACAACAACATCAACCACCCTCTAAGTCTTTCTTTGTGAGGATCTACTTGCTGATTTCTGGAATCCTTGAGACCCACTGGTCAATGTTTAACACCAACTATATGTTTATTTTCAACTGTGGATTGAGAAGCTTTACAGTTTGTCAGGGCTCAGAAAATACATAGTGGTTCTTAGAAGTTTCCATAATTAGGACAGTTTTGAAAGAAGGGAATCTCTTCTTAAGATTTAAGACGAGCGAGTTGAGGCAAAGTATCTTTGAGCTGGGGGGTTTGATACCTGGGGCCCTAAAAAGCAGGTGGAAGGGCAGGTGGCCTGGGGGTACCCAGAAGCTCGTGAAGGTGGTTGGTCACCTGTGAGGCACTGTCAAGGTTATACAGGACCACAGTCTGTTTTCTGAAATCTGGGGACTAAAAATGTTTCAAGAGCCAGGATTATGGACGTCTTTGAATGGCAAGATACAGAGTAGAGACCCAGGCTGCACATTCCTAGCAGATGCCTTCCCATGCTTGGCTCGCAGTGGTGCCTTTCTGTGGTGCCCATGGGTAAGCTGCAAGAAACACGAGTCTCTGACACAGATCGGGGCGAAGACCCCACAGAGCTGAGCTGCACTTCGGAGCTGGCCATCCAGGGAATTAAACACCCACTGCCAGCCAGACCCTTGCTTCGTCAGCACTTTGGGAATTGGGGTTTCTGAAAAGGGATTTGGGACCTATTGCAGGTGTGAGAAGGACAAGGAGGTCGCTGGGGTGGGAGGTCCTCCTCAGCTTGCCCAGGGTCCCACTGGCACCAGGGAAAGAGCTCACCTTGCCCTGCCCATGCTTGATGTGTGGGCAGGACACCAAGCACGGAGGCTCATGTCTTCATCCATTCAATCCCTTCCCATCCCTCATGGTGGATCTCCTGTGGCGTTCCAGCTTCCTGGAGCTTATTTTGTCTTCTTGGAAGCCATTCTGATTAACCATCCGGCTCTGGCAGGTGCCAGATCTCTCCTCTAATCCACATCCCTTGACTAGTGCTCTACTTTGTTTAAAAGGGTTTATTAAGGTGTGACTGCATAGGGTGAAATTCACCCTTTCAAGTGAGTTTTGACAAATGTACCATCCTTGTGCACTGTACAGAGTGTAAGTGTGGCACAATGGAGATATAATGCATTTCCATCAGCCTCAGAAGCTCTTCTGCTCCTGGGTAGTCACCTCCCTCCTCCACCCCAGCCCCCAGCAAACCCCCATCTCTTTTTGCCCCTGGACTTTGGCCTTTTCCTTCAAGCCAAAAAAGGGGCGGTACAGTAAACATGCTGTGAACATTCCCAAACAGGTTTTTAACATTAATGTGTTTTCATTTCTCTTGGAATTTCTAGGCAGTTTGGTGATTGCACTGCAAACTCATTTTAAAATGTGGTTTGAATGTTTTTCATTCTTTCTAGGCTGTGGATAAATGTCACAGCTGTTTTGTATCTTCATCAGCACTTGATATTATCATTTTGTTTGTTTGATTTTGGTAGATGGACAGCGAATATTTTGTTGAGATTTTTAACTTCACTCCTGACAGTGGTGAATATTCTTACTTGTGTTTAATTGCCATTCTTATTATTAGCGAAATGTGTTTTTCAAGCATTGTGCCCATATTTTATTGGTTGTTTATTTTCTTATTATTGACCTTTGAGGGTATTTTGTATATTATGGCTGCAATCTCTTTATCAGATTTTGTTTTACAGACATTTTCTCCCATTGCATCTTTGGAGGAACAGAAATTTTAAATTTTAATGAATCTAGTTGATTTATCTTTTCTCTTAATGATTGTGTTTTTGGTGTCACATCTAAGCAGTCTTTGCCTAACTCAAGGTCAAAAGGATTCTATATATTCCAATTGGTATGTTTGTTCTCTTAGTTACTGAGAATGCTTATATCTCTAAGTTTGGCTTTGTCTATTTAAATTTTATTCTGCCAATTTTTGCTTTGATTATTTTGAAGCACTATACCCTCTGCATTATTAGGTCCTTTGATTGAATCACATCCATTAGTATAACGTAATGCCTCTCTTTATTCTTGGACATATTCCTTGCTCTGAAGTCCATTTCAGATATTAAGGGTGGCTGCCTCAGCTTTCTTTCAAGTAGCATTTATGTTCCATTTTTTTGTTTTAGTGTTTAGCATAGACCTTTGTAGAGAGCAGACAGTCCCAACGGAAACCCATTCACTTGTTCCTTCAGTCTGAAGGTCTTTGTCTTTTAATCATTGTGTTTAGACCATTTATATTTAATGTGATTATCCATAGATTTACATTAGGAGCCAACATTTTGCTCATGGGTTTCTTCATGTCTCATCTGTTCTGTATTCTTTGCCCCTCCTTCTTCTGCCTGATTTTGGACTAGGTGTTTTTGTGATTCCATTTTATCTCCACGATTGGCTCATTACTTAGAGTTCTTTTTAAGTTTTAGTCATTGCCCTAAGGTTTACAAAGTGCATCTTTAATTAACCAAAGCTTATATTTGAGTTATGTTATATATAGGAACCTTGAAAGCATATATTCCCAGGGCTTTTTCCTGTTCATGTGATTCTTTTTCAAGCACACACCCTCTTACACCATAGGTGCGGCTACAAGAATTGTCAATTAGAGATTATTTGTGCATAATTATAAAAAATGAAAATCACACTTACTTGGCTTGCACTTGTTTCTGAGTGGGCACTTCTCATATCCTTGGAATCATTTTCCCTGCAGGATTTTTTTCTCTCTTCTACCTGCATAGTGAGTTCTCTCGTTTATGTACCCTAGGGATTGAGAAGTTGCTGCTTTCAAGGAGATAAGACAGGTGATGTCCACCCCAGCTGTCAGGGGAGGTAGCAAAGTCTCCGAGACAATGAGTTCAGCTACTCTCCAATGGGGTGATTTCTCCTCTTCTCCAGTAGGCACGCATTCTTTAATTAATGATCTTTGTATAGGTGTGTTCGGACCACCATACTTGCAGATGGCTGGTTCCCTAGAGCTGCCCCAAGGTTCTGTGTAGAAGATCCTCTCTTCTCTCTGTAAAACACTTCTTTCTTTCCAGCAAACTTTGTGCGCTCAGCAGTGGGGTGAGGGTTTGCTCATGAATGAATGGGGTGCGGGGACCACAGTCTGTGTCAGAGAAGCAGAGACTTCATTTTGAGCCTCTGTTCTGCCGGTTCCTGAGTGAGTTGGTTTGAAGTCTTTGGTTGTTAGCAGCCAAAACATTGGAGGGCCACCTAGGAAGGAAGTCCTCAGGGATGGGGAGCTCACCATCCCACTGCAGGCTGGAGGGCCAGGTTTTGTGAGAGGAGAGCCTGCCTGCTCGGGGTCGCTGATGCCTGCCTTCTGCAGGGCACCCTGACAGGATATGGGGCTTCAGTCATTTTATTCATGCTTTTATGCTCAGTTTATGGATCCCAGAAAGAAGGAAGCTCACAACCTTGCTGAACCGTAGAAGCATCTGGAGAATTAAAAAAATAAAAAACACCAATCCTTAGACCTGCCCCAATGTGGTTGAGTGGGGATCTTGGTAGCAGAGCAGGGAGTGGGCGATGGGAGGGTGGATCACTTTTGATCCTTTTAAAGATGCGAGTGCTTCTAAGGTACAGTCAGGGGTGTGACCAGGTCACATAGGTTCTTCTCTGTCTAGAAGAGACAGCTTGATGGACAGTCCCCCCCATTTCCTATCCAAGGAAAAAGGAAAAGTGCTCTTACCTAAGAGGCCGGGTGGTCGCTGAAGGCAAAGCCCAGGACGCCCTTCCCGCTGCCCCGGGCCTGCTGGACAGTGAGGACCATGGTCGGGGACAGCTCTGCTGAACCCCAGGTGCCCTTCGGTCAGGTGAGGCAGCTCACAGTGAGCGGGTGGCCTTGCGCTCCTGGTGCAGTGTGTGTGTCTTCCAGGGCTGTGGCGCCTGGTAGGGACCACAACAGGGCAGCTTCATGCACAACGAGGCCTGGGCTCCAGACTTGGCAGGCTGTGTGTCTCCAAGGGGTATCCGCAATGCCTCCTCCAGCTCCGGGGCTCCAGGGGCCTTTGGCGTCTGGCTGCATCTCCCCAGCTGGTCTTCTCCACATGTCCCTCCCCTCTGTCTTATGAGGACACCTGTCATTGGATGTGAGACCCCTTCTCCTCCAGATAGTCCTTTTGAGATCCCAAACTTAATAACACCTGCCAGGACCTGCTGTCTCAGTAAGATGCATCCACAGGTTCAGAGAGGATGTGCCAGGGCCCTTTCCAACCAGTGCACACAGTAGGATTCGGCAGGGGAAGAAGAGCACACCATCAACGCAGTGAGGCCGCAGATGTTTACAGCTAACCAACGTCACCAACTAAGTGAACAGCGCTCTGGGCGAGGCCAGAACAGCGGATGCTGGGTTGGTACAAGGCGGTCAGTGCAGGCCCACGCAGAGCCCGGGAGTCTCTTCTGCTGCAGCAGCGGGCACTGCTGGGCCTGGCCTCAAGGCGGTGCTCTGGACATTGTCCCCAAGGCCCTTCCCCTGGGCTCCCAGAGCCACCCTAACACCAGGGCAGCTCTGAGTCTCTTGGGGTAGCTTTCTTTGTCCAGTTCTGCATCTTTCTTGCTCAGCTGGTCACTGAGGCCCTTCACTGTGGTTTGTTTCCTGCTGCTCCCTCACTGTCCCAGATGCTGTAGAAATGTGGATGTTACCCCACCCGCTTGGGCACATGGAGAATCACTAGCAAATGTTTGAGGCACCAGGGATTCTTGCATTCACAAAATAAAGGGACTTTAAGGACACTTTACCCCCTTCAAGACATACGCACACGCACACACACACATACACAAAGCTAACAGTTTCTGGTTTTATCATGAAGTTGCTGCTCAGTGATGATTTTAAGAACAAACAAACAAAATAGCAAAAACAAAAAACCTCACAGTGTAACAAAGAAACAAAACCCAGAAGTCTCACGCCCTGTAAACTGGGATCAGCACTGCCAAAGGGGTTCTGTTTCCACTGGAAACAGTGAGGTTGTGTTTGAGGCACTGGGGACAGCTTTCCCCCTCCTTACCTGATAGAAATATTCTTAGAAGATACACCAAATTTAGTCTTTTAGTCCTGAGTCCTTTAGTTGAAAATGCCAAAAGAACCTACCTTAAGCAAACCATATCAAAGCCAAAATGAAAAACAAAATGTTTTAGCATGGTATAACTGAGACATCCATGTGGGCTTCAGGCATAGTTGGATCCAGGAATCAGGCAATGTCACTGGATGATGTTCCTCTCCTCTCTCAGCTTCTCTGTCCTCTGTGCTGGCTTCATTTTGAAGTGTTCATCAGTATCACCAGCAGCTGGCCCCACTCTTACATTCTTTCCATGCTCCCCTCCTGGAGTCCCCGCCCTGGGTGAGGGCAGTGCCCATAGAGTGAGGGGAGCCTGTCGGGCAGCTCGCTGCCTAGGTCAGTGAGGACGCGCTCGAGGGAAGCTCCGTGGTTTGCAGTGCAGACTCTCTGATGCCTCCTGCAGTGAACAGGGCTTGAAGAGGGCAGCGAGTCAGGAGGGCCAGCTTGCCCGCATCCCACCAGGAACACACCAGGGTGGCCCTCCTGGGCGTGGCCTGCTCACCAGGGATTCTCTTCCTTGGCCTGGCTGTCCTTTGGGAAGCACCTGTCCTGAGACATCGACAGGAGGTGTCTTGGTGCCTGTGCCGTCCTGAGGAGCACCTGGAGCCAGATGCGTGGTGACCAGGTCGCGGAATGTGCTGGAAGTCTGGATGGTGCCTCAGCTTTCGTCTTTGCTACTGTGAAGTGAAGCCCTCTCCAGGGAAGCCGACCGTGATGACACCAGAAATCTGCTATGTTAAAACGACGCTCAGGAGAGACTCAGGTTATTTTCTGACCACTGAGAGGCCACGGCCTGCAGTTTCAAAACCCTGCTCCTGAGGAGGCGCCTTCCAAGCCAAGCGCTGAGCAACGCGGAGGGGGTTCCTGGGGCGTGACGGGTGAGAGCTGAGAGGTCGGGAGGGCCTGGGCGCTCGGGAGTGGACAGGAGCATGGAGGAGTCAGGGGGCAGCAAGGATGGGGTCTGAGGGGCCTGCGGTCTTGTAGGGCCGGAGAAGGAGCTGGGTCTCCTTCTGTGAATGGTGGGGGGTCGCTGGAGGGCTTTGGCACTGGAGTGGCAGGCCCTGGTTTACGCCAAGCAGTGGGCATGGATGGCCAGCCACTGTGTGGCAGAGGGTTGGTAGGTTGATGGCCATGGCGAAGGTCCAGGCAGAGTATAATGGCTCCCACCTGGAAGGGGGGTCACTGCTGAGATGGAGAGGTCCAGGGGTCACTTTCAGCCCGGAGACCTGGGCTGGCTTCTCGGGTCACCCTGTGAGGAAATCACCTGAGGGTTCTGGGCTGCACCGTGGATTAGAAGTCTGGATACTCAGCTGCATTTATTGCCATCAGAGGCCCCCTGGAAAGTGGCCTTCAGGACTAGGGAATGCTTGGCCCCAGGAAGGTTTCTGAGCGTCAATCACTTGACCTCAGCTACAGTTTTGGGACGTGTCATTTCGCAGAGCTGACTCTGTGGCTGTTGTGATGTGTTGTCTGTCACCGTGGAGATGGATCATGCTTGTATGCTAACAGGCAGAGTGTGGGGACAGCCACGGGTGGCCGTCAGCCCAGCTCTGCTGTTGAGGAAGCTCAGGGTTCTCAGGGAGTGGCTGCCTGCTCTCCTTGGTCCCGGGATCCAGCCCCCTCAGGTCCTGCCTGTGATCCAGCGGCTCCCTGAGAAGCTGTTACTCCAGGGCCTCTTGACTAGGAGGCAGTTGTGCCCGCAGGACGAGAGCAGGGGAGAGCAGGGCCACCTCCCCAGGAGAGCCTTGGCTGCCTCTGCTCTACAGGAACAGGCACAGCCTCTCTCGGCCCTCCAGGAATCTCCACCCCCCCCCCTTGCCTTGGTCTGAAGGACCCACGAGAAATGCAGGTCTGATGGAGGCCACTTGGCTGGGGTGGGGGATCTTATGTTTTGATTAGTTGCTAGCTGACCATGTGGGGTTAAGCACCTTTCATTTTGTCCTATGTCACATTTTCATTTTGTCCTATGAAAATTCACATTCTGCTAAAAGTAAACCTTGTGACCATTTAGCAAACCCTTTCAAATACGCTAGTTGCTCGTCACTCATGGAGTCAAGAGAGAAAACGCGCACCTTGAAGGGCACCAGGAAGCTTCCTGGGCTGTGACGGGCAGGTCTGGGGACAGCTTCCTGGACTCCAGGTGCCCCGGGCAGGCCCTCTGCAGGGGTGGTAGGGGTCTGGGAACCTCCAGCAGAGGCCACTGGGGGACAGGGCATGGCCTGGAGGGCAGGGGCTTCCCCCATTTCCTGCACTCTCTCCACACGGCTCCCAGCAGCACGCAAAGTCTCCCAGGTGCCACTGTCCAGGGACCAGCCCTGGCCACCTTCTGCAGCATCCCGAGGGCCCAGCCACACTTCCCATGAGGCCAGGGCCTCAGCCTGGGCAGGGAGGATGCCCTTGCCCCTGGGGACTCTTCTCTGCTCCAGGGGTGGGCCTGCTCCTTCCATCTGTGACTCTTGTATTACTTAAAGTCTTAAAAAAAAATCCCAGTTGTCACCCACCTCTGATTGGTAGCGATTCTTATCCTCGGCTCTTCCTAGTCCGACTGCAGGTGTGTTTTGCCGCAGGCTGACGCGTTACCAGGCGTGGTTATGCGCTCACATGCCTATTGGCGTGACCCTAGAGTGGTATTATGGCCCCTCACCAACCCTTCTTGTCCATCTGCCAGTTCAGTGAGTCCCCTGGACACTTCAGCCCCTTTCCAGTGATGCATGACTGTTTCTGGACGTCCTCTGGGGTTTTCAGGATGCCCAGTGGGAGTCACTCAGGGTGACTTCCTCCTGAAGCTCTAGGTGGCTTAGCTGGTGGTTCCTGTCCTGTGGGGGGCTCCGAGTCCCCAGGGCAGCCCGTGTTAGTGGGTGTCTTGGGCCTCGTCCCTAGGTGTGGGGTTGTGGACTGCATCTGTCAGTGCGAGTCCTTCCTGTGGATTTTTCCCAATCAGTTCACATGACAGCCCTGTGGTGCCTCTGTGCCCACCTCCAGAGCTTGGGGCTCGGAGAAGCATCTCAGAGGCAGGTCAGAGGTCGCAGGGACAGACGCCAAGTCCAGGGCTTCTGGTCCCCCACTCGTTCCCTTCTCCCTGACCACCGCTCCTTGCCGAGCACAGAGTGGAGCCTCTTTTCTGTTCTCTACTCAAGCCGTGAGGAGATTGAGACAGGCAAATAATTTGTTTTCAAAATATTTTTTTCTCATTGTGAAGTCTGTTAAAGGGAGACTTTCATAAAGAGGAAAATGAAAATACTTCTTTCTCCTCCTGCCTGAGTCCCATTTTGACGTGTCTATTCCTGGGGTCTTCTGTGGGTCCGTCTTGTTTCTGACAAGGCCAGGGTCCCGTTGGACCCTAAACCTGCAGCTGTCTCCATCCTGGGCCGTGGAGGCTGCTTGCGACTGCTGCAGGAGAGAGCCCTGGACACAACACTGGCCAGCTGGGCCTCTAGCCAGGGGGGTCCCACCCTTCTCCTGGGACCAAGGCCCAGCATGGCACGTTCTTTTCACAGCTGCTGTTCAAACGCAGGAGCCCAGGCAGGGAGCACAGGTCCCTTGTCTCTTCTTTCTGCCTCAGGAGGGCAAATGGCCTCTTTGTGGGTCTCTCTCCCCCCTCCTCCCTGCAAAGAGGAAAGAACCTCTCAGTTTGCCCGGAGTGTCCTGGGTACAGCTGCCACCCCCGTGCCCTCCATGTGAATACCCAGCTCATTTAAAATGCCGCCTGATAAAATGGCCTGGGTAATTTTCTTTGCAGATGAATATGAGGAAAAAATAATGATTGTGCTATGAGGTCATGGTGCTGTGTTTGTAGCTCCCTCGAGCTCCTGAGGAAGTGTCACATCTCCCCTGCTCCCCGCAGAATTGCCAATGAGGCAGAGGACAGCCCAGCGCCTCCCCAGGGCTCCCATGGGCCTCTTCTCCTGTGGTAGTTCAGTGGCCACTGTGCATGCCCAGATGTCTTCCCAGGCAAGAGGAAAGGGGGACCTGTGGCCTGAGGTTTGTCTAGGGGGAGGGTGGAACTGCCCTCCAGACAGAGCAGTGTCCCCAGTTCCCAAATCAGTGCACAATTCAGTCCCATGGATGGAAGACCAGGAGTGACCCATCCACAGACTCCTGCCCCATGCCCCATGCCCTGCCTGTGCCCTCCCCCACCCAAAAGGCTCCCTACTGTGCTCACCTCACCTTTCCTGAATGTCACTCTCTCCTTTCTCTGTAAGGTCTGGAGTGTCTGCTTTTTGGTTGATGAGGGTGAGCTTCTAGCTTAGAAACTTCATTGATTATTTTAACTGAAATTTCATTTCACACCTGAGATGTGTCAGTAGATGGAGCCACTCAGGGCCATCAGCCTGGCTGTGGCAGGACCAGGTTCTGATCCCACCGAGGAGCCTCCCAGCCTAAGGCAGCTTGAACACACTCAGGACTGCTGAGTAAGGTTGCCCAGGCTGTGCACTGCCCACAGCTGTCTAAGCAGTGCCACTCACATTCTGGACATTGCAGATTTGGGAACTTAGTGGGACAGGTGAACAGCAGACAGCAGGAGGCGCCTTGTTGTGCCTGAGTCAATAGACTCATCTTTTTCTGAGGGGCGGAAGTGTCACCATCTTCTCATTTGTGTCCTGGGAGTGGACACAGCAGCCTGAGCAGGGCTGCCGATCCCAGGAGGCTCTGCAGAGGGTGAGATGCCTGTGCCTGGAGTGTTGGGGTGGGGTGGTCTGCAGGAGGGGACCCACAGAGGCCGAGGTATCCTGGGTGGAGGAGACACATCCAGGGGGTGGGCTGGGCCGACACTGAGCTCAGACTGTGCCAAGTTGTGTCCAGAGGAAGTGACTCCTGATCCAGAAGCAAGGGCCACCCCATTCCCCCATCCTCCATCAGCTTTCTGACCAGGCCAAGGGGGCGTGGCCCTTGCTTCTGCTGGGTTTCCCATAGCTTTCTAGCCATTTTAATCTCACCTTTTAGTGGAGGATGAGCAGCCCGGTAGCCAAGCCTGGGCAGGCAACAGCATCGCTCTGTGTGAGTTACAGGTGGTCCTAGCTTTGCACAGGAGTGTGGGACCTAAAACGTGCCAGACACAACCATGCTATCCGAGTTGTCAGTGGAGACAGAGGTGATTATTCTGTGACCATAGGATTTTAAAAAAAAAAGAACTAATATTCACTTAGTACGTTATAATTAAAAGTGAGTAAGTGGGGAATTTGTGCTGCGTTTCGTTGTGTAAAACTTGTCAAAGTGGCTGCAGTGACATCTGCTTCTTCCCATTTAGCTTCTGCCTGGGTGAAGTGGCTCTGTCCTGTGCAGCGGGCTGCATGGGCAGACTGCCACCCTCTTTTCTGAAGCCAAATCTGCACCCCAAGGCTGTGCAGTGGCCCCGAGGATTCCTGGCTGTGGCATTTGGCCAGCGTCCTGCCTCTGACATCTTCTCGCTCCTTGTTCCCACGCTTTCCTCAGCTGGGCAGAGGTCACCTCCTTAGGTTCCTCTGGCTGCAGATGCCCGGCCCTTGCATTGTGGTGGCGGCAGCATCTCCTTCCTCGGCTGCTCCCGCTGTGAGTCCCTCTACGTGTGGTTTCAATTGAGTTTCGCTGTCATCACTGGACACTTCTGTACGGTCCCCTTGTCTTCATGTCCAACTCCACATTCTAGTTATCCTCGTATTCTGCCAGGTCACTTTATCACTGGGACAACAGGAGACAGCACCAGCCCATTTTGCTGAGTGTGAACTGAATAACAGACACACGGTGACCAGTCACCAGCAGACTGAAATAATTGGTGTGACCAGCCACTCTTGCCGCACGTCTGTTAGCTAAGCAGGGTCTGGTGAGTCAGGGCTGGTGGCCGAGTTTGTGCTTCCTGTGCTCAGGGCACAAACAGGACACTCTGGTAACTGGAAGCTGAGCTGTGTACTTGGGGTCTGCTTTTGTTTAGTCTGACTGTGGTCACTAAGTCACGTGCACTGGAACCCTGCAGGGTGAGGGTACCTGCGTATGTGCTTTTAAGGTGAATTTATTGTAAGCAAATACTGACCCTTTCATTTATGGAAGAGCAAGCATCTCTTAAATACACCCTCCCACACACACACACACAGACATAAAGGAACATATATTTAAGTATTTAAATAAAATTATATAAAACTCTGAGTGAATTTAAAGGAATATTAAATAATAGTAGTATAGGTGATGGCTGACTGTGGCCAGAATTTCAAGGGCTGTGCACAGACTACAGTTTTCTTTTTTTCCCTGAGTTTGGGGCGGGAGAGAGATTGTGGTCCTTAAAGTATTATTTTCTCAAGAACCTGGAGGACCTTTCATGCTTTCTTCCCAAAACGGTGCATGCGGGGACATCCTGGGCATATCCAGGTCCCAGCATCTGTGCCCCTTTTCTGAGCCACACAGGAAATATGGGAGTCTTCTAGTCACATTTCTTTGTGACATCATGACACAACAGCAGGCCAATATGCACAAGACTAAATCGTTCCCTTCTTCGTAGCATGTGCTATTTCATAGAATGAGCATGATTTGGGGTTTTTGGGTGCACACCTATTATTCCAGAGGCTGAGGAGGCTGGGGCAGGAGGATCGCAAGTTCAAGGCCAGCCTCAGCAACTTAGCAAGGCCCTAAGCAATTTAGCAAGATCCTGTCTCTAAATAAAACATAAAAAGGGCTGGGGATGTGGCTCAGTGGTAAAGCGCCCCTGCGTCAATCCCTGGTACAAAAAAAAAACAAAAAAAAACCCAAAAAACAGAAAACACGCACCATTTGTCAGTGCCATCATTAGATGTTTAGATTATTTCCTTTCCCTTCTTCTTCCTTTTTTTTCTTTTTTATTTTTTTTGAGAGAGAGAGAGAGATTTTTTTTTAAAATATTTTAGTTTTCGGTGGACACAATATTTTTGTTTGTATGTGGTGCTGAGGATCAAACCCGGGCCGCACGCATGCCAGGCAAGTGCGCTACCGCTTGAGCCACATCCCCAGCCCCAATCCCTTCTTCTTTCTTTCTTCTTATAATTTTTGCTGCAATAGTAGCATCACATGACGTTTTACAGAGGCACTGACATTAGGATTAGATGTCCTGTGGGTGACCAGTCTTGAATGACATTGCCAGATTCATATGGCCACCAGCAGCAGGTGACAGTGTCCACCCTTCATCCTCACCAGTTTTGGAAGCTTGATTGAGGGAGGAGCTGGACCTCAGACCTGCCACAAATAGAGTTGGATGGTCACTGCCACCAAAAGGTGTGTAGAAGGAGCTGACCTTGGTTCCTCATGAAGTCACTGTCTGATGCTTTCAAATGCTCGCCCATACGTCCTCAGCTCACCTGGTGTCTGTGCAGAAGCAGGTATGGGGGCAGGAGGGGCGATGGGCTGATCCCCGAGAGCACAGAGTATGGTAAGCCATTCTTATAGACCGTGGCCGCCATTAGAAGATGGCGCCGGCTTCCACTGTGGCCTGTGATAAACAACTCCTTTTATGGAGAGTTGGCGCGCAATCCCTTACCACCCTATGAGAGAGATCCACGTGGTGGCTTAGGATTGGGATGCGGGGGGCTTTATTAAGCTGTGCTTGGGCGTGTCGAGCAGCGGGCGCTAGAAGATGATACATGACTCAAGGCCTGAATAAACTGCTGAAAGAAGAATCCTGTGTCGTGTTTTCCCTTGCCGGCGAGGGGTCGCGACAACAGAGTGCCTCTGAGGGAACCTGAGCCTGCAGGGCCCTCCCCACGCTTCCCACGGCATCCTGTTGAAGTCGGGCGTCTCCACCCTTGGAGACAATAGTCCACTAATCCCACTATCATTTTCCTGTCACAATCTGGATATTTTTATATGCCCCTCTCTTAGCTGTGAATGAGCTCTTACCCATAAAATACCCTTTATAGTGCCATTTTACTGCTCCTGAGACGTCTGAAATTTGTCATGATTGGTGGTGGTGACAAAGACAATAATATCAGTTCCCTTCACTCCAGAAACAATGCAGGTCAGGACACCATAGGTGACTTATTCAAAGTACTGAAACCACAGTCAATGAGAACAAAAAATCTCTGCCAACCAAGAATGTGTGTCCAGTGAAAAGAGTCTTCAAATCATTGAAAGCAAAGACCCAGGAGAGTTTCCTGGGGTTATAACAAGTGGAAGTGAAATACACGGCAAAGAACCCAGGCCCTGGGAAGAGACCTGCAGCCTGCATGGAAGAAACAGAGTCCCGTGACCACAGGGGCAGTAGGAAGGCGGTGGGGACTTGCCTACTCGTCACAGGCCGTGTGGCACTGGGATACCTGAAGATGAGCTTGAGAGGGTCTGTGTAGAGGTTAAAATAGGCCCCAGAGGATCAGTGTGGAACAGAGGAGGGTGGCCAAGAAGCCACAGGAAAGAGGGATGGATACTAAACAGTTCATGTAAAAGAGCGACAGAACGGGACGCAGGTGGGAAGTGGAAAGATAAGTGGAAATTGGCAGTTTTCATCCAGATGTATCAATAATTACATTAAATGTAATTGTATCCAACCTGCAAAGTTTAATACACTTAAGCTCTGTTAATAGTTAAATACAATTAAGTGGTTGAATAAAATTAGAAATCAAGGATCGTCAGGATGGAAAACAAGGGAACACCCAACTACGTTATTAACAAGATACCATAAAATATGTTAAGCATAGTAAGACATAGATGGGTCAAAACTAAAGAATGGAAGAAAAACTACTTCTAACATGAATCATAAATAATGAAGTGATAAGTTAGTGTCAGACCATGGGATATTGCCAGAGATTATAAAGGAAAGTTCATCATGACAAAGGGGTTGAGTTCATCAAGAAAGCATAATGATCTTAAATCTGTATACACTCAATAACAATCTTCAAAACATACAAAGAAAAATAAAATAACTGAAATAGCAGTAAAAACATCTATAATTGTAGCTGGAGGTATAAGCACTCCTTCCTCCTCCACTGATAGAATAAACAGCTAGCCACTCAGTAAGGACCCACAGAACCAACTCACTCCAGGAAACTAAGATGAATCCACATCTACACACCAGTGTACACAGTGATAGCAGGCTAGCTTCTCCTGTCAGGAGTGCTTGGGATCTCACCAAAGACAGCACACTGGGCCACAAAATAGGCCTTAATAACTTTAAAGGGTTAAAAACTATTCAGAGTGTGTTCTTTGACCTACACAGAATTGAAAACCAGAAAGATAGCTGTAAAATCCCCCAACATTTGGTGATCAACCAGCATATTTCTAATTTACCCATGAGTTAAGAAGAAATTAAAAAGTCAAAATACTTTTTTTTTCTGAAGGAAATCAAAACTGCAGCATGTCAAAATTATCAGTACTTATACTCCTAAAATATATAATAAAATTTCAAAATATAATTGAGATTTTAGAGACATCATAAGAAAGAAATATACCATGTTCATAGACACTTTTTTCCTCTTGAAATGACCTACTGGATCATTACACCAGATAAAAATCTCAGTAGGGATTTTTGTAGAAACTGACAAGCTAATTTGACAATTTGTACAAGGCCTACCAACCTGGAAGGTATGAAACAGTTTTGAAAAATGAGAATTAATATGGAGGATATCTAGTTTGCTTCAGTAGTCAAGATTACATGGTATTGGCGTAAGATAGGCAGAGCTCACTGGATCAAACCAGTGATGAGAAATAGACCCCCTCTCCTCCATGGTCACTTGTTTGACTCTGAAAGCATGAAGATTAATTAATGGAGAAAGGATGTCATCTCTAACAAATCATTCCAGATTGACGTTTGTATGAACAAAATGAGCCCTGACTCTTATTTCTCACCATAGACATTAAACTAATTCAAAATGGCTCATAGGCCCAGGTATAAAACCTAATATCCTAAATAATCTGAGAGAAAACAATAGAAAATCTTTCTGACCTTGGAGTGGTCAAAGGTTTTTATTTGGTATATAAAAACAAACAATTTTTAAAAATCCCAAAACAGAAAAAACCAAAACCAAACACAAACCTTAAAGAAAAATCTGACTTTAAGTAGCATTGGAACATGGATCAGCACTAACAACGTTTACTTCTCCAAATCTACCTATAGTTAAGGAAAAAACACGTAAGATGTGGACCAGAAGAAATGCTAATCAGATGTGTCTAACAAGGGAGCTGTCTGTTCCAAGATGCTATCAGTAGAAGTGGGGTAAAGAGTCAAATAAAAGCTTCATAAAAATCAAGATAAGCAGGAGACCAGCAGACGTGAGGTTGGACATCAGCCTGGTGCTCATCATTAGAGTGATGCACCTTACGACAGCAGCAGTGCCACTGCCTGCCACTAGGGGCAGCGGGTGGACCACAGCAGCGCTGGGGAGCCTGTGCATGACCAGACCTGGGGTCCTTCGTGGTCATGGCATCACAGCCGTGGGACACTGTTGCAATTGCTTATGATGCTAAACACAGCCTGTCTATGTGACCCGGTGGCTCCACACAAATGCTCCGTGATCATCAGCGTCAAGAGTTTGAGAGAGTCCAGCTGTGATCAGCTGATGGTGCATGAATGAGGTGAAGCAGGTCCCTGCAGTGGGCCCACTCCCCAGCAATGAGGAGACCAAAAGCCAATATGTGCCCCAACTCTGAGACATCAAGAGGACATTCTAGGACCCACACATCTAATTCATGGACAGAAAGCAAACCGTTTTTGCCTGGAGCAGGGGTGAGGGCCGTTTGGCTAGGCAGGGGCAGGAGGAACGTTGCAGGATGCAAGTCCAGCTTTCCCACAGTGCCCACAGGGCCCTGGTTTCCGGCCCCTGCAGATACCAAGACCCCCAGATGCTCAGTTCCTCATGTGAAGTGGCACCAAGTGTGCCCCCACCCTCTGTGACCCTCCCGCTTTCAATCATCCCTAGGTCACTTACAATGCCCATCAAACCTAAATGCTATTTGAACACCTGTTAGGCTGTGCCATTTATGGACTAATGACAAGAGGAAGGTCTGTCATGTTCAGTACAGACACAGTGTTTGTGGGATTTTTTCACCTGGGATTGGTTGGCCCCAGGGCTGGGAACACTCAGGCACAAAGGGCCAACTGTGTTCTCTTCTGAGTTGTCATGGTGGTTACGCGTCTGTGTACTTGTCAAAAAGCATTAAGCGGATGTGATCTTAAAACAGGTACATTTCATTGTGCGCAAATTATATTCCCGAAAAGCTGGTAGAAAAATAAACGATGTGACATTTTGGTTGAAGGCAAGTGGATGTTAAAATGTGCCCCAGGCTACCTGCAGTAGTAAGATTCTTTAGAATCCTGCTGAAATAGAGCGCTCTATCTCCACTGAAAGGTGTCCTTCAATGTTAGGGAGAGGAAGGCAAAATCAAAGCAGGGGCTGACGTGGCTTTGGTGGTGGGGAGGGTGGGAACTCAGTCTTCCCCTGTACCGTGGGGAGGCAGAAGGGGGCGGATTCTCCTCTGATGTGTCCTTAAAATAAGAAATGCTGGTGACAACGTGGGTGTGGGGCAGGGGGCCATAAATTGATGAGGCCTCTGGAGAAGAGACAAGTCATCCGCAAACTGGGAAAGTCAGGATACCTGAAAACAGCCACTGCCCACCTGCCATCTTGGACGTCTGCTGACAAGTGTCCCCTGTATTTTGGAGGTGAGGTCTAACGCATCTCCAGCTCACCCAAGAACCTGTTTCAGTCAGGAACCAAGAGGCTGCTGACCCAGCAACCTGATCTAAGCTGCCCCATGGGTTTTATTCCCACCAGTGTCACCACTGTCTCAGGGTTTTCCTATACCTCCACCTGGCCCTCGCCTCACAGAGTGACTCCTTTTTGACATTCTTGATCTTTTGTCCTGTTGGTATGTGACTGTAGGAGCTTGAGCTGCATCTGAGGTTGGCTGGCTTTGTTCCAGCAGCTGTGAGGCCTCAGGGAAGGTTCTCTTGGCCTTTTCCCCCTAAGTGTAGATCATGATCACAAAACGGCTGCTGCACAGGTAGACACACTGTATCTACAGACTCACGGTGTCTCTGTTCCTGACCATAAGAAAGGTAAAGGAATAATGGCCTTTTCTTTATCAGGAGTCGATTCAAATGCATTACGTATGCCACATTCTCAACACGAAGTACTGTGTTGTCATAAACACACATGCTGCCTCCCACAGAGACGTTCATCTCCCCATGCATACATATGCAAAGACGTATGTCATCTTTATTTTCAGTCCTGTATTTCCATCCCTGTACCTTAGAAGACCTTCTTAGTAGCCTTTTTGCACACGTACTTGGGGTTGAAGCCCCGCCTGCCCCTGGATGAATTGTTTATCCAGGAGACTTAAGTCTCTGACACTGATTTAGACCGATCCAACTTATCTCCTGGGGTTGGCGGAGGGAAAAACCCTCCCAGAGATCAAGGTCTTTTTAATATCTGAACAAAATGGGTCTTGGTAGCATGAAAAGGGGGAGATGGATATTGGGAGGTGACACAAGGATCCGTTACATGTGCTCAGTCTACCTACCTACCTTAAATCAGAGGCCAGCGCAGCCACGCTTTCTTTAGGCAGGATGCATTTAGCTGAGGATGCAGCATTTTGTTTGAGGTTCGGCTTGAATTCATTCATTCATTCTGTGAGTGTTAGCTGAGCACTTACTACATGACAGAAACTGAGGATACTGCAGACAGTGAGTGAATTGCTAAATAAGTAACCTCAGAACTTCCTGTGAGTGATGTGGAGGGGAAGAAACCAGGGCAGCTGTCGGCACAGTGATGGACTCTTTGGTTCACTAATTCAGGAGTTTTGGTCAGAGAACAGAACCTGGGGTGGTGTTTGAGCAGATTGTGAGAAGGACCTGGCTCTGGGAAGAGCTGGAAGGTAAGGAGATGTGGAGAGGGGCAGGCTCACCCTGAGAAGACCCTATGGGAGTGTCTTCAGGGTGGTATCTTCTGTGGGCTCTGGTCTCTGGGGTAAGCAGGCTGTTCCCGGGCAGGACCCTTTGGCCAGCCCCTCGCCTGTCCTAGGAGCCGTCCCTTCCCACTTACCCCTGGAGGTGACACATGGAGACAGTGTCCCTGTCCTTTCCACAGGCCTCAGAGCGGGAGTCAGAGGCCATCACAGGACGTGTGTACTAGGTGACTCGGGCTCTGCCACCTGAAACTCCGTGGCTGGTGCAGTTTTCTTCCCCCATGTAGGGAAGGGCTAGAGAATTCTGCGCTGAGAACTCAGATTTCTCACCAGAAGTCTGTAAAGTCAAAGGACAAAACTAGAAAATCTGCCCCGAGGCATAACTGACACCCATGAGGACCACGTTAGTTTTCCAGAGTCAGAAACCAGTCAAGGGAGGCTGGCCTGGGAGCACCTGGGCGGGAGGACGGGGCATCAGAGTCCGAGGCTTCTCTCTCACTGCAGGGCTGACATGAACTCAGGGTACGGGCGAACCTCCTAACGTAGACTTTTGTAGCAGGGAAAATGGAGGCACACAGTCCAGGTGACAGAGAAAGCCTTTGTGCCATCTCCTAATACAGACTTCATTCATCCATCTGACAAAGGGCTCTGCAAAAGGCTGCACTTACAGGGACGGTATTAGACGAGCCTCTTCCTCTGTTCTACAGGGTGTCAGCGTTAGAGGCAAAGGGTGTACGTTCTGAGGCATTTTAGATCAAGAAGACGAGTCTCATCAATTGATCTATTAATCAAGCTGTCGGTGGATACACCCACACACCCGCCCGGCTGCCCCCAGCACCCATTGACCCTGCGCTTGTTCCAAGGCAGAGGGCCAGTCGACCACACTGATGGTCCCTACCCCTCAGCCTGCTGAGGGAGGGGCTATCAGGACAAATACACCTGTATTAATATCGGAGGAGGACACATGATTGGGGGAATTAAAGTTGGTGGAGTGTCGGCTTCTAGGAGAGGGTGCTGTGGACTTTTATGTGATCAAATCGAGTGTTTGAGAAAACAGTCCCTTACCCAAGTGTACAGGTTAGTGGAGAGCCCAGGATTCCAGGTTGGAAAGTGGGAGGTTCTAAGAAAAGAGGGGGGAAGATCAGTGGAGCAGAGGAAGGGGGCTGAGGAGGGGAAGGAGGTACGGGAAAGGGAGGACTGTGGAATGACACGGGCCAAATGATGCTAGGCACATACGAGTGTCCCCCATGGATCTCACTTTATCTATACGGCAGTGATTAAGGAAAACACATGAAGGCCAGCAGAGGAAGGGGACAGGAGGGATGAGGGGCAGGGACGAGGAGGCACTGGGGACTGAAGTGGAGCAAGGACATCAGGAGGACCCACCACTGAGCGAGACTGTCACGCACTAATGAAAATGTGAAGAGGGCCGCCCGGAGTCTCCCCACCACACGGCATGGTGCGGGTGCTGTGATTGTGCACACAATCTTTCCAAGCTCTAATTTAAATAAGTAATAAGAAAAATGTCCCAGGAGAAATAAGCACCCAGAAGAGAGAAGAGGGGCTCTTGACTGGGCGGCTTCATCACCACTCTGTCCTCTCTGAGTCTCAGCCTCTTCCTCTGTGTGTGGGGGGGGTGGACGCACCTTCCTGCTGGCCCCCAGGGTGCTGAGACTCTGCTGTTGCAGCTGATGTGAGGAAGGGTGTGTGGGGGGTGTGAGTCACAGCTGCCCTCAGGAGGGGGAGGCGTTCAGGTGCTGGATAAGCTGGCCATGCAAATGGGTGTCCTTACCCACAGGAGGGCTGGCCGGTCTCTGATTGAGACTGACATCCTGTGTTGGTCATCTGGAGCTACCTCAGCAAAGTATCACCTAGGAGGTGTCTGCAGGAACTTATTCCTCTCTATTACCAAGGCTGCAGTCCAAGGTCAAGGTGCTGGTGAGGGAGGTTTGGTCACGAGCCCTTCTCCAGGCTGCTGGAGAGCTGCCGTCTGGCTGTGTGCTCTTGTGGCTTCTCTGTGGTCTCTTCTTATAAGGACACTAATATTGGCCCCACCTTTGTGACCTTAACCTATTTTCTTCCTCAAAGGCCTCATCTCCAAAGTCTCCACAGTTGAGGGTTAGAACTTCAACATTGGAATGGGGGGTGCAAATATCCACACTGATGGGGAATTCCACCTGAATTAGGCAGTGATTGAGTGTGGCCCAGCCCTTATGCAGAGGGCTTCCAAGTCTACCTGGACATTTGAGAAGAGACAGGAGTAGATGGTCAGTTCCTTCTCAGGGGAGCTGTTGGGCCACTGTCCTAATTTCAGATTGCAGCCCCGCCAGGTTTCTAGGTTTCACCCTAAGTTAGACCAGCTGAGAGGGTCATGCTGGCACCCCTCAGGGCTCTGGGTTAGGGAGCAGGTTGTCAGTAGGAGTTGCAGAAAGCCACATCTTATTGGACCAGGTGGGGTCATGTGCTAGACCTTGAACCAATCCCTGAAGCCAGAGGAATGCTGGATGCTGGTTGGCTGTCAGCTGGTGCCCTGGAAGCACTTCTGCTGGAGGGGTGGGCTCAGGCCCAATCAGGAGAACATGGCCTGAGAGGGGTCAGGGGTCAAGTTCCCCAGAGCCCCAAGCAGATGAGGGGCCAGACTTTTCTTGTCCTTAGATATAGCCAGTGCCCATCTTCTTGAAATAGTAGGCCACTCTGTCTTCTCTCTCGGGTTTTTTTTTTTTTTTTTTTTGATCCTTCAGAAATGATTTCCAAAGTCTGTGATGACAAATCAATGTACAAATTGGATAAACACTGGGCACCTGTGAACAGCACACTGTCTAAATTACGGGGTTCAGGGATGTCTCTTTGCTGCTATTCCACTTCACCTGCATTCCCAACAGCAAACACAGCTCCTTAATTTGCAGTATTCAGGGCATAGATTTTTTTCTTTGTCTAACAGGATTAGCTCAAATCAAATATCCAAAATAGCTCATCTGTCCCCTTGCCTTCGAAAGGAGCTTATTTGGGGAGCAGCAATCCAGAAGGAAATCATTGAACCACACTTGGCTTCCTGCTCTCATGGAGCCACAAACCCTCTCACCCTCATCTTCAGGGGGAGGTAGGCAGAGCCACCAGTCACCAGGCATCCATACTGCTTCCTGGCCCATGGGTGGTCTGAGCAGGGTGTCATCAAACAGCTGTCTCGGACCCCAGGTTCCACCAGGGGCATGTTTTAGAGACATGTGTGCCATTGATGAGGTTGGACAGAGTAACTTCCTGGGGACAGCTACGTTATCCCTCCTGTTTCCCAAAGACAGCCAACCACTGTTTCCTGGGTTGATTCTTTGAAAACAAAAAGTGAGACCTGTGCAAGCTTTCAGGGTGTACAGATGACTGAAGCTTGTGACTTCATCTTCACATGAGGAGGTCCAGTCAATAGGCAGTTGCTTGTTTTGCAAACCGAATTTTGAATTTGAAGGAAAATATGCAAATGCCGCACTAATTTCCCCAAAGTGTGGAGCAATTTTTTTTTTTTTTTTTTAAAGAAAGAGAAAGATTGGACTTTCAATTCAGGAAGAGCCACATGATTGTCACTATTTTTGTCTTCCTAACAAGGTGAAGGTCAAGGTTTGCCATTTTGTGCCTTGCTTTAAATACTCCAGAAAACCAAGCCCCCACAATAGCTCCCCCAAAAAGGTATGTCCAAAGGTATGTCCCCCTGGTACCTGTGAATGGGAACACACTTAGAAACGGAGGCTCTCAGTCAGGGATCTGAGAAGATCCCATCCTGGACTTCTCCAGTAGCCACTGTCCTTAAGAGCAAAGGGACAGCTGGGATACCCAGAGGCTGTGTGGAGATGAGGTGGGGATTGTCCATGTGCCCCCCCAGGCCAAGGCGCTCCAGGAACCACCAACATGGAGAGACTAAGCCTTCTTTCTGGGTGATTGTGGCCCAGCTGGTACCCCAGCCTTTCAAGATAGTTTCTGTCATTTTAAGTCACCAAGATTGTGGCCACTTGCTATGCCTCCCAGGGACACTGATAATACAAGCCCACTCATGTGCTTCAAGACTCGGATGAAGAAAGGATACAGTTGGATTTGATATAATTCAGCTGTGGAGACAAAAATAGGTCTGCCGCCTGTGTTTCATGAACTTGAGTCCTGAAACCCTTTTCTCAATGCCGGGGCACATAGAAGACTTAGTTTGAATTATAATAATATGGCAAACTGCTTATTTTAGATATTAATACTTAGGTCTAGTAAGGAAAAGGTGCTGCATGATTTATCAAACGGATTGGAAGGATGGCTTCAATACTGACACCGCACATTTGGTCTTGCCAGGTTCAATGTGGAAAAAAACCATGGAGACGAGCATGTAATTTTCATCGAGTTCTGCTTCTTGCTACCTTCTCTCAGCTCCTCCCAAGATAGAAATTCTAAAATGCTGTGAGTGGAAAAAGTGGGACAGTCTTCTGTCAGGTTCGCCCGTTAGGATCTGCAGGCTTCTCTGTTGACAGATAGATTGTTCATGAAAGTTCTTAATTAGCCAGGCTCTTCTGAGGTGGTGCTTGGTTTTGAAGGGGGTTGGCGAGGCCCAGGAGGGAGGGCTGGGGAGTTTTCTGTGGCCTGCCTTCCCCTCTCTCTCCCACTCAGGCTCTGTGGTCTCACATTGTGGTGTTCATTAATTTGTTTAAACACTCTAAAGTTTACAGGCTTGTGCTAGGCTCCAGGAAACCAAAAGTATGCACAAAACCACACCCAAGACAGCCAGGTGATGGGTGTCCCAGGAGGAGGCATTTATAAGGCACTTTAGGGACACAGTCAGTGGAGGAAGCAGCTTGTCTGCCTGGGAGAAATTGTCAGTCAGGAAGGCCACATGTGGAGACTGGGCCTTCGAGAGTCTGGAAGGATGGGTGGAGAAAAGTCGTGATGGGAGTCGTGAAACCAGCGACCCTTCGGAGCAGCTGCCCAGGGCCCGGCAGGTCCTGAGTCCTACCTGCATCACCCACATCAACACTCAGTCCACTTTAGAGGCCCAGTGACCAACCACCTCTTATGGATAAGGAAACTGAGTCGGAGTAAGTCTGGGTGACGGTCCTAAGTGGCAGAGCAGGACATGGACCAGGGCCACCCTGAGCCACTGTGCCACCTGCTGGCTCCTGCAGGAGGAGGAGCACTGTGGGGAAGGAGAGCTCGAGGCCCAGGCATGCTCAGGAGAGGCCAGCCAGGGTTGATCCTCCCAGGGTCAGTATGGGACGCTGGCGCTCCGCCATGAGAGAAGAGCTGGCCCCCAGGACTGCAGTGGCCCCTCCAGGTGGGGTGAGAGGTGGACCTGCTGCTGGCCAGTGAAGCCGGTGGGTCCCCTTCCCTCCCCTCCCTCTTGTGTTTCCCTTGCTTCTGGTTCTTTCCTGCCTTCAGAACAAGTGTCCGCTGGGAGCAGATGCTGGGGTCCAGTGAGGAACCAGCAGGCAGCGAGGTGGAGTTTTTCATCACACAGTAAGATCCGTCCCTTCTCTGGTTCCCTGTGTCTTATGGCCATTGGACCAATTCTGTATCGGTCCATCGATGGAAGTGGAAGTTGTGAATCACTTTCAGTGAGATGGGCAAATTCAAGAGACAGGCAAACAGGTCAGATAATTTCCAAATTGTGGCAAGTCTGATGACTAAAGCAGGTGACATGGAGAACTAACGGAGAGCGGGGCGGGTTGAGAAAGACCCTCTCTGAAGACTAAGGAGATGCAGAGACTTGCCTCACATCTGGCTCCGCGTCTCTGGTTGCTCCAGGGGCTGGTGTGGGTTTTCTTAAGGAGCAGAACTGCGCAGGGGTGAGGCCCGGGCTCTGGGCGCTGGTAGCAGGTGCAGCACTCAGTCTTCCTAACTTGGCTGAGATCCTTGAGCCTCTGTGTTCTCATCTGTAAAATCAGAGCTCTGGCTCCTCCCCACAGACTTGTTTGTGGATTATGTGCATAAAGCCTGGGAGACGTAAGTGGCGCCCACCGTCCTCCATATGCGTCCGAGTGCTCTGTCCTGATCCTTTCCACTCGCGCACCCGGTAGCCCCCGAGTGTTTGCTCAGCAGCTGGCTTTTTAGATCAGCTGCTTCCCACCAGGAGACCTCAGGACACAGAGTGTTGGGTCCTTACTGGACCTCCCCGGCTCAGGGGCACTCTGCCTGGTGTCCCCGTGCTGTCAGGTGCTGCTCCATGCTGGGCCCTGCTCAGCCACATCAGCCTAACCTCTGCAGGACACAGTGGACAGTGGGCTGACCTGGGACAGCCGGTCCACACACCCGCCTCTCAGCTTCTCTAGGGCAGAAGGCCTCTGGCTTGCGAGGTCCCAGTCTCCTGGTTGGCTCCTCCTTGGTGCCTCTTTCTGTCTTTCTGTCTGCAAGCCCGGTTGGTCTGCCTCCCCTGGCTGCTCTGCTAGCTCTCTGGATTTGTCCCCTCCAGTTCGTCCAGGTCCCTTTGTCCTTTACCATTTTGTCTCACTCCATCTCTCTCTCTGTCTGTTCCTCTCTCTCTTTAGGACCATACTTGCTTGCCCATCATCTCCCTCTCCCCTCCATCTTCCCTCCCTCCTTCCTTGTTCCTTCTTGCTCTACTCTTCCACCTCTCTCACCTCCCCTCTCTTCCCTTCCAAACCATGGATCCATCCACCCACCCACCAACCCACCCACCCAGTGGCCTGACTGAAGGATCGACAATGAGTGGAGCCTCCTTCCAGGGCTCCCCCTGCTTCCTGCAGTCACCAAGCCCCGGCCAGTTCACAGCACTATCAGGGAGTTCATTCATATTTAAGTAAGGCTATCCCTGCAAGCCCAGGTCTCAGCAGTGCTAAGTGTCTGCTCACTGGTGCCCTCAGCCCACGTTTTAGGTTTCAATGGAGCAGATGCCATTTGCTTGCTAGCCTGGTGGCAACTGGAAGTTGTTTTAAATTTGAATTCAGCTCAGAATGGATGAGAGTTTTTTCAGACAAGAGAGAAATAGTCAACAGGTTACGCTGTGGTTAGCGGCCTGCCCATCGAGGGGAAGGAGAGAAGGCACAGGTGGCTGCTGTCAGTGTTGGAGCTGGTATGGGCTGCACAAGACCCATGGAGGTGGAGTGGAGGAGGAAGCAGGCTGGGAGCAGGGCAGAGCCGGTCTCCATGGTCCTGCGCCTCTCTGGCTCCTGTGCCCCATCTCTGTGGCAGTCTTGGTCTCTGGGGCTCATGGTTCTCTCTCACCCTCCCTGTCTCTGTCCAGCTTGGCTAACGGTGCCTGTGGGAGCCTCTGCTCTTCCGCTCTGGCCCAGGTTGGATGTTACTGCCCACTTTACAGAAGAGATGATTGCTGGCCCGGGGCCACTAGGAAGTCTGTGGTGCAGACAGATCTCCTGGCTGTAAATCGAGGGCCGTCCGTGTCGACCCGGCCTGCTCCCCTGCCACGGGTGTGGGGCCTCCAGGGAAGGGTGCAGGATCCCGTGTCCTCTCCAGCTGGTCAAGTGAAGCATTTGAGAAACTGAGGACATCGCGACTTTGGTGTCATTTTGGAAAGTTGGAGCCTTGGGGTGCAGCTCCTCTGTCTCCCCCACCAGGACTCAGGGAGCAAAGGACACTGGCATGGCTGAGCCCTTGGGGGAGGATGACTCTGGTGAGAGCAGAAACCAGCTAGGACCCGTGGAAGCTGCTCTGCAGGTGAATTCTTGACAAGGACATGACGTGTCCTGGAATCCGAAGGCTGTGAAGGGCCACCTGCCTGAGCTCTGCAGGAAGCCTGCTCCCTGCCAGTGTTTCACCCACCTCTCCACCTCCCGCCTTGGCCACTCTGCTGGGAGGAAATGCCCAGCAACTGCCCTTTAGTTAATGTCTTTCTTTCTGGAAAGGAGTCAGAGAGGCTGAGATCTCTTCAGCCCCATTCCACATGCATTACCTGGACCAATCGATGGTGACCGGTTGGGGACAAGTCCATTTTGTATAAAATGGTGACTTGGCACCTCATCACCATTCCCAAAGTGATGGGAGTGAGGAGGAGGGAGGTTTCCAATGGATGGTCCCTGGGTCACATTGGGCAGCTTTACCAGGGTTCAGTATTTGGTGTCTTGTTCTACCTCGGGCAGTGTGGGGGTCTCCAGTGGGGTTCTCCTCCCTGTGGTGCCCACACTGCTGGTTTTTACTGAGAAGGTGGCGTCATGTTTCAAAGCCATGGCAGAGGTGGAGAGTGGGGGAGTGGCCTCAAGTTAAAATGCCACCAAGGTCTCTGTGTTTGACCAGGACCTGGCCCTCTATTTCTTGTATAAATGCTCTCCCAGTCGTAAAAGTGTTTGGAGCATCTCCAGAGCCCAGGAAACATTATTTTGACAGCGTTTGCCAGTTTCCTTGTGACTTTTATGGAGAAGAGTGTTTTCCGATGGCTTCACTGTGACTTTGCCCTTGGTATCACCCTCAAGGGACAGAGGGGCCTTCCACAGAGGAGTGTGGAGATGCTCTCTAGGCATCAGACCTGGGGCTTCCGCAGACAGAGCAGAAAAGACTTGTTCTGTGGTCGATGGTGGATGTTTAGCAGTTTCCGCGACCAGATCATTGTTTTGATATAATATTGGACGTGGTAATTGCTCTCTCGGTGTGCCAAGGGTACGTAGGGACCTACTTTAGGATTTTAGAGAGGCTTAACTTATTTACATTATTTTGAAATTATCTTTTCAAGACCCCATCCCAAGCTGGGTGTGGTGGTACACACCTGCAATCCCTGTGGTTCAGGAGGCTGAGGCAGGAGGATCACAAGTTCAAAGCCAGCCTCAGCAATTTAATGAGACTGGAGGCAGCCTAGTGAAATGCTCTGTCTCAAAATAAAAAATAAAAAGAAAGGGCTGGGGATGTGACTCAGTGGTTAAGCACCTCTTGGTGGAATCCCTTGCACCAAAACAAAACAAAACAAAAAGCCTCACACCAAGGAAAGAACACATGTCAAAACAAGAAGATTGACTTACCACCCTGTTGGATTGGGCCGCCATCTTTCCCACGTGTTCCTTATAAATTTTATATTTTCTCTTGAAAATTAGCTATTATTTGCAGCTTTAATATCACTGCAAAGCAAATCATGCATAAAATGGTACTAAAACTCATACTATGTTGGGGAAACACAGAGGATGATTATTTGCATGCCAGTCATTTAGAACACCGCCTGTCTCCGAGTAGCTCAGTCTCAGTGGCCAATGTGGCTGTCATTCAAGGCCCGCCCCCTCTCTTGCCCCTCTCCTGGTTTGGAATGGAGAGTGGGGGGTGCCAACTGAGGACACAGAGTGTGGGACCTGCCTAGTGCATGGGCTGAGGCAGGGACTGAGGAGAGGAGTGATGGGCGATGGCCTGTTGGACCCTCCTGCGGGAGCTGAGCCGATGCTGTGGACTTCCACTGCTGAGCTGAGTTGTGCAGCTGTGGCCGGCTGTCTGCTTGGCCTTCTTTTCCAGCCTGGTATGGAAGTAGCTTCTCCATCGTGGTCCCTGCGTGAGCCTTGAGGTGGCTCTTTAGCTCATTCATTGAGTGAACATTCTGAGCTCCACCATAGCAGCTGCATGGAGGGCTGTGCTCACAGCACCTTCTGTCCTGAGGTGGGCACAGATGGCCTGTTCAATGTCCATAAGCTCCCTGTGGAGTAGGGGCTTGTTTGTCCCTGTTTGCAGACCAGGGAACCTATGCATGGGAGGTAACATGGGGCAGAAGCTGCCCAGACTGTGAGAAGGCTGGACTGTGCAGGGGTCAGAGAGAAAGGGACAGGAGAAGGACAGGGAGGTGGGCAAGGCCCAGGTGGCCCTCCTCAGTGAGTGGGATCCTACCTTAAGAACAGTAGGGCACCTTCCAGGGGTTTTGATCTGGCAAAGAGATAGTCTGGGTTGGAGATCTTGAGCCCTGTGAAGAGAGACCCAGGGAGAACCCCGGGGTCAGCAAAGCTGACCAGGCCAGAGGTGCTGGGAGGGCAGGGGAGCTGGGAGAGGCGACAGCAGGAAGTTGACAGATGGAGATGAATTAGGAAGACAGAACCCATGAGCCCCCAGGGGTCATCAGGGTTTGCAGGGGAATCTCTGGGGTCCCGAGAGGTGAGGGAGGGGCCACGGTGCCCAGCCCAGGTGTGCAGAGGTTTATGATGAGACGAGTTCTCCTTTGCTCTTTGTGCTGTTGTCTTTCTTCATTTGAAACAAAAATGAAGCGTGTGCTCCTGTGTTACTAAGCCCAGAACAGGCAATCAGTACCCAAAGGACCCTCAGACCGAGCCCTGGAGAATGCTGGGAGAAATCCTGTGCCGGTGTGAGCCTGACAGATGCAGGAGGTGCAGGGTGTGGGAGGAGGTGGAGGAGGGAGCATCTCGGGGCTCCCCGAGAGGCTGGGTGCCAGGAGAGGGTCTGGCTGCCCGTGTGGCCATCAGTCTGGCTGGACCCCACCTCACATGGCTGCATCCCTGCAGGCTCTTAGGGCAGAGGCGGTGCTGGCCGGCCTCACCCCGCTCCCTGGGATCCAAGCTTGCTCACTGGCACCTCTTCTCTCCTTCAGGACACGGAGGGTTTGAACACCGCCATTCTCACCAGAAAGCCCGTCTCGGTCCCTGTCAAAGTCGTGAGGGTTCAAGAGGACGGTTCCGTGGTAGACGTGTCAGAGGCTGTGGAGTGCAGGTCGGCCGATGAGGACATTGTGAAGGTACGTGATGGCTTTGTCTGCCTGTCTCCCAAGTGCATGTGGCTTTCATGGCTCACTGTGTACTAGTCTGGATATCTGGTGAGCACCCTGTGCTCCTAGGGTTGTGGGCCAGAGTGACCTCACTAAGCAGCAAACGGCTGAATCAGAGACACCTGGGTCAGACAGCATCTGTGGGTGGCCGAGCTGCTCCCCTCTGCCAAGCCTGAATCTGAAGGGCAAATCTGTGCCCACGCTCAGTTCTATCTCCCTCCCCCTCCTCCCTCTCTTTACTCACAGGGTGCTCTTCTCTCAGCATCAACAGTCTCCATACCATCTCAATTGGTACCAACTCTCTGTGCCCAATCATTTTATTTACTAAATATATTTTCTTTAACTGCCTCGCTGTTTTGGAGAGGCTGGTTGGCCCCGCTGGTTGGCGTGTGGTGTTAATAAATGCCTCCCTGTTTCAAACTTAAAAACAGATTTGGTCTCATTACAGGATAATAAAACTCATGAGCCTGATGTACTAACTTTTTGTTAGTAACATTAAAATAAGTGACTATTAAATTTTTTAATAGCTCATCCTGTGCTACCTGCCCTAATTTGAATATAACCTGAGGCACATAGCTCAGTTGGGGAGTCTGTCCAAGGGACATTTTTACTGTGTGCTTCATTCTAATTAGCTACACTTCTGACTCCGAATTCTGCCAGGAAGCAACCCATGTTTTCAGTTTTCCACGGTCTTCACAGGGTTCTCCTTGAACTGCTAAATTGGGTGTTTCTGCCCATTTTTTCTAAGTACATTGGTTGCTGCTTCTTTTTGCAGCAAAGACCTGGGGAGAAGGGACTTCAGTCTTGAGGACGATCCTTCCTCCTCCAAGTGCCGAGAGAGGCCTCGGGTCCACTCTGTCCCCATGTTTTAGGAGAAGACGTCAATGCCCAGGCCTGCCCTTCCTCACCTTCTCCCAGCTCTGGTTCAGACGTTCAGCAAAACTGTTCATGGCCAACAGGAAGGCCTTCCAGGGTTCTCCAGGGAGAAAGGGTCACGGAGGGGTTTATTTCTCCTCAATGCAACCTGCGGGGGGAGGCTGTGTCTTGGTCTAGAGACAGTTTAGTAAAGAAGAAATGGTGTATTTGTGAGATCTAGTGAGAAACAAGGAGTCTGTAGGAAACTCAAGCTTGGTGTCGGTGGTTTCCTGGGCTTGGAACGTTAATTCTTTATGAGAAGAAGGCTGGACCAGCTTAAGACCAGGACACACGGCCCTGCCTGGTGCCTGGAGATGGAACAAGCCCAGGCCTTACCTTCTCAGCTCAGGGGACCAAGTGCTCGCAGGAGATCATGTGCATGGATGAAAACATGGTCAATGTGTCTTTGGCCACACACACTCCTCATCATCCCCTGCCTTCCAGAAAGCAGGAGCAGACACTGGTAAATGGAGATGGCTCCGTGTGCTTATGCCATCACGGACCCCGACAAGTGACTCCCCTCAGTGGGTACCTTAAGCCCTCAGTCCCCTCTTGAGAGCCTCCTGTGGAGCCCCACACAGGATCATTGTTCTCCTGCCTGGAGAGCTCCACTAGAGGGAGGCCAGTTCAAGTTCAAGTTCACAGATCCCACCAAAAATATCTTCTGTCCCTCCTGATAGATACAGTTTTGGAAGAGGACAGGTTTTGCCTATTAACTATTGCAGCCTCATGAAAAAGCAAGTTCTTTAGCAAATGATTGTTTACTCTTCTAGGTGTGAAATGGATCCCATAGATCACCAAGCTCAGCCCTGCAGTAGGACAGGTCCTCTGGCCATCCCTGCTGCCCGTGTCAGTGGGCCAGACTTAATTAGACAGCTGTGATGCACAGGCTGTGGCTTCACTCTTAATTTTTGTAGTGAATTTTGCCGTGACTCTAAGATGGATGGAGGTGTCCACAGAGCCCTGTGCTGGCCTCAGCCTCAAACCAGGGTTAGCCCTGGACGTTGGCACAGTTGTTAGTACCCTCAAGAGAGCCCCTCCATCTGTGGGGCTGCTGCTCAGCCGCTCCTTCACAGCACAGGGAACACCATGGGGCCCTAAGGATGAGTTCGCTGGGTCCCCAAAGATCTTCATGCACTGGGGGTTCAGTGGCCTGAGTCTGGGATTGAGATGGCAAGGAAGTGGGAATCCAGGAAGATGCAAATTATGGCAATGCACAAATTAGCTTCTTCAACCTGGGATGGAATGACTTTCGAAGGACAGAATCTAAAGGCATAAATATTTTAAAAACCTGGAACCTGACCCTAACTCGGCAAGATTGGAGGGGATAAATGTCAACTTTTAAGTCAACAATTACTCTGAAGTTAAAAATAAAAAAAAGTAGGGGATGTGGCTTGAGAGTGTGTGTGTATGTGTGCATGTGTGTGTATGTGCATTGTGTGTGTACGTGCATTGTGTACATACACGTGTCTGGCTGCCTTTTATTCTTTAATCGTTCTGGTCATGTAAAAATGGACAAATTGGCACAGAAATTTGGATTTCCAGTTTCTAATGAAAAATCACGAGATCATGTGGTCCTGGGCCTTGGGCCCACATGGGCTGCACCTGGAGTTGTGTAGAGGAGACCCTTTGTGTAAGGCCAGCACCCCCAGCTCACCACAGTCCCCACTACTCCCTCTTGTCTCCCCCAAGGAGGTGGAGGGACATTTGCCACCTCAAGTCATTCTGAGGAGGCTGGCTTTCCGATCTTAGATTTTAGATGAAAGTGAGTTTTTTCTCATACTGTGGTCTCAAAAAAGAGAAAGGAGCATTCTGTCATCCTTCAGGCCCTAAGAGGACACCAGAAAATTGGATTGTGTTCTGCCAAAGAATGTCTGGGTGGCCAAGGGTTCTTGAAATCAAATCACAGGAGGAAAGACTACAGCAAGGGCGAGTGTTTAGCCTGATGATGAGAAGAAGAGGCCCCAGGGTGAGGTGGTGAAGGCGCTTTTATGTCTTTCAAGGGCCATCATGTGGAAGAGGGAGACTTGTGCTTTTTGTATTCCTAAAGTGGAAGTTAAAAAGGACCATCTTCAGTTCAAAGTAAAGGAAGGACTGCAGAGGTGGTGAGTCCTTTGGTTAAGCACTCAGACAGAGGATGGGGTTCAGATCTTAACTCCACCTTCCTTACCACCAGACCTTGGGCAAATTGCTTAACTCCTGTGAACTCAGATCCTTATCTACAAATGGGGAAGATAACGATTTGGTGGAAAGTTACCTTCTATAGAGGTAGAATGAACCACAATCAAAATAGTCCTGGAAAGCCCGTTAGAGGAGACCTGGGGTTTGGAAGTACAAAAGACAGTTGATTAAAAAAATGTTTTCCTTGCTTTAAGCCACAGGCATAGGGCAAGGGTTAGCTTAAAGGAAATGCTGGTGTGTGTGTGGGGGGGTTGCCCAGGTAAGCTGGACATGGGCAGCCGCCTTTTACTCTCTGTGTCTTCTGGTGGAGGTTTCATCCAGTGGCAGCCCAGCTATTCTGAGCATGTGTAATTGGATTGCTGTTTGTTAAATCTGTGTGATGAAGTCCCAGTGTGAATTTGGGGAATAATTGAATGAGAATGTACATCTAAAGGAAGTCACAAAGTGTTTGAGCCATCATATGTCAATGTTGCACTGATAGATGTGCAAATTTAGATCCAGGAGCATACGCATGTCCATGATCACGTCTACAAATCTTAACCTCTACTTGGTTGTAGGGCCGAAGTATCTATGGGTGTGTCTGTGCTGTTCCCAGCCCTGAGCACAGTGTCTGGAACAAGTAAATGTTGGTTGAATATTCAAATAAATGAATGCTAGGGATTCCTGGAGGTAGGAGGAGATACCATGCATGAGTGGCTTTCTCATCTTTGGGGGCATCTCCACTGAATTTCCTGTTACTGGAAATCTTCAAAAAGAGGCGGAGAGAGCTCTAAAGCCATAGGACTTGGCGATGTGTGGAGACATGAGCCTGGCCTGCGGTCCACCTTCTTCTGCCCCCTTGGGGATATTCCATTCTGTAACACGTCTTGATCATCTGCTTGTGGAGGGCAATGCGTATAGAGCCCCAGGAGCTACCAAGGTGGAGTGCATGTGACATGTTCCCTTAGCAGTTTTCAACAGCACATGAGTATTAAAGAGGCACCTCTGGTTGAGCATTTATTAAGTGCCAGGTACTACACAATAAGGACATTATTACTGTTGACTAACTTCATTGTCACATGGGCCTTTAAGCTAGGAACTATCAGGGCCTGGAGTTTGCACACGAGGAAACAGCAAGTAGAAGGGCAGTGCCACTCCTTGCACTCTAGTGGATGTGGGGGTTGGATCCCTTCCAGGGCCCTCAGACCCGCATATCCTGATTGTCACTCTAATGTCATGTACCACACCATGTGGGTGAGGTGGCAGGGACAGTCAGGGAGTCACTTGATGATGGCTTACTCTGGATCTACAAAGGACCTGTTTCCGCCCACAGCACCTGGAAGGTGTGTGTGCTAGTCCCTGTGGTTGCTGTAGCAGGTCCCCATGAACTTGGTGGCTGCCTGGGTTCTGGAGGTGGGAAGCCTGGGAGAGGCTGGTAGAGCCACCTCCTCCTCCAGCTTCAGAGGCAGGCTGCCTTCCCAGCTCGTGTCCTCCTCCATCTCAAAGTCAGCAGTGTGACGCCTTCACCTCTCCCCGTGGCCCCTGATCCCATCACCACATCCTCTTCTCTGACTGCAGCCCTCCTCTGCCCCTCACGAAGACCTGCCCAACAACTGCCCCAGTCTAGGTCCTTAAAGGCATCTGTAACATTCCTTTGCTACACATGTTGCGTTCCTAGGGCTGGTGTCACAGGTTATACAAATGTGGTGACTTAACACATGGAAATTTTTCTCCTGGAGGCTGGGAGCCTGAATGAGGGCATTGGCAGCCCCGCTTCCTCCAGCGACTCTGAAGAGGGTCCGCCCTTGCCTTGCACAGCTTCTGGGGGCTCCAGGCATTCCTGGGATTATGGCCTCCTCACTTTAATCTCTGCTTCCCTTGTCACCTCTTACCTGTGTCTCTGAATGACCTTCCTTTCTCATACTGGTGCTTGTCATTGAATTTGGGGTTACCTTAATTCAGGATGATTTCTTCTTGAGATCCTTAAAGTTTACCTCTGTCAACCCCTTGTTCCAAACAAGGTTGTGTTTTTCTGCACTTGCGATTGCCTTGTGTCAGTGGATTGTGGCTTCCAGAGCCACCGAGGCCAGTCGAGTTTCTTAGCAGGAGATGAACTTGTACATGCTCCCAGAGAAATAAATATAAGTTCATGCGGATCTTGAAATTGTGCCTCCAGCCTGTGGCTGCTATGAGTAAGTGTCTGGCCTTCAGGTATCAGCTGGACTCATAATAAGGAGATATTAAAGGGCCAATAACAGAGCACTAACATGTGAGAGCCTTACCTGCCCAGGAAGTGTCTCATCTCCACAGGTGACCTGGGAGGGGTCAGGTCAGGCAGAGGGTGTTAGAAGAAACAAAGTCAGCTGCTGAGCAGCCTGTGGACTGCTGGTCACCAGACAGCCTGGAGGACCCGGTCAGCACCTTGGAGAGCAGCCTCACTCTTGGGATCACTGTATCCCTATGAGGGCTGCGGGGAGTTTCTCCAAGAGGCTGGACTTTCAGACAGGACGGGCTGGACGATGGTGTGTTCTTAGGGGGGCCCTTACAGAGATGACATCACTGACAGGCACCTCACCCTTCGGGTTCAGGTGTGAGGGGTGCTGGTCAGGAGGCAGGTCTTGGGCTTATGCAGAGCTAAGCTGTACGCCTGGGTTGGTGTGGATTGTTTCTGTTGTTGTTGCAGATAAAAGAAAGCCTGATCCAATGGCCCCTGGCTAATGCTAATTCTACTTGGAAGAACACAGAAAAATTCCAAAAGAGGTTGCAGGCCATCCTTTCTCCTTTAGCAATGCTTCACAAAAATTCCGCCCAGATCCGCGGTTACTCTATTTCTGGCATGAATTTCCCTCCTTCATGCTCTGCCAGGAGCCATGCAGCTCAGAAGAAGTTGTCAGGCGGTTTGGATGTTATTGCCTAATTTTGTCCTTCTTTATGCTGCTAATTTGGACTTTCATTGTTCCACTCTAATTGGAGACGTGTCATATATTTCCTGTTGGCCAGGGATGGGCACTGCTGCCTTCTCAACCTTTTGTTCCTGTCAGCTTCATTATGATTTCAATATTAATTAGATCATTTGTTCTTCTCTGTCTTTGGCATCTCTAATTAAGAACTAATATCCTGGAATTGTTTTTGCATAATTCAGGGAGATCTTGGACCTGCACACCTCTGCCTTCACTTGCAAGGACACATGCCCGTGGCCCCCCTCCCCCTCCTGGGGATCCTCATCTGCTCTTCCCTGGCCAGGCCTGCTTGCTACAGTGTTGGGGTTTGCTGGAGATGTGGGGCTGTGACTGTGCTACAGATTTCAGGCCTGGTCACGTACAATCCCTAGTGTCCGGTGTCTCCTGGGGACATATTTATTCTGTGTTCAGTAGGAGGGAAGGGAGCCCTCCATTGTGCTTTGGTTCTTGATTCACAATTTAAACCCCCATCATGCAGCTTTGGTGGTAGGGAGGGTGTGTTGGCTTCACTGAGCTTCCAGAAGAAACTCAGAGGAATTAAACAAAGTTCGTAAATTAACTGGATCACAGAGCCGTGAGGCCCAGACACAGATAGGCATGGGTCCAGGCACAGAGGCCATATGTTGAGACTGCGGCCTCCCTCTGCCATTTTCCTGTCTAACAGCTTCATGACCACACAGCTGACACTCAGTGAGCTGCCCATGTTTAAATGAAGAGTTTGGTACATTTTGATGGTTTTGTGGGTGCAAAATCACCACCCAAATTGGGGCAGTGATATCTTTAGCCTTTGATCTTTCTTCTTGCTTCTTTATAATCCCTTCTCTCTCGCCCATCTCCATTTGTCCCGTGTAAATCACTCCCTGACAGTTAATTTTTATTTTCTGGAGTTTCATATAAATGAAACAGTAAGGTATGTTTGTAATCTCCATCTTCATTGCCCCTCTTATCTCTCTCTCTCTCCTTTCCCTCAGTGTAATTAACTTGAGATGTATCCTTGCTGGTATGTGTCTCCATAATTCTTCTTTAACTGCTGAGCCATATTCCACTGTGTGAATATATCACAGTTTGTCCCCGTGGATGGACATTTGGGTTGCTCCTGGTTGGGATAATGCTGCTGGGAGCATTCATGCAAGCTTTTGTCTGTCATTTCTGTCACTTCAAGCAGTCATTTCTCTAGGAATAGAAGAGTTGCACAATACACAGAAGCACATGTTGAACTCCTTAGGAAGCTGCCAAATTGTTTCCTGAAGTGGGCGTGGCATTTGCTTTCCTGCCATGGGTATCTCAGAGTTCTGTTACCTCCACAGTTGTGCCAGCACTTGGTGTCATCGTCCTGTTAATTTTTGCTATTCTGATGGGTTCAGAGAGGTGGGCCATATTGGTTTTAGGTTGCATTTCCGGAATGATTAGTGCTATGGAATGTCTTCCCACATGCTATTTGACACCTACAGATATTTGGTAGAGTGCTGCTCAAATTTTTTGCCCATTACAAATTTTTAAAAATGCTTGTGATTGACATTATCAGGTATGATTTGAGAGACTTCATCCCAGACTTTGACCTGTCTTTCATGATCTTTCATCTTTTGAAGAACATAAAATTTTCACTTGGTGAGATCCAATGTATAATTTTTTCTTTTATGAATTAAGCTTTTGCTGTAGAACCTAAGAAATAATTGCCTCATCCACATTCACAAGATTTTTCTCACATATTTTTCTAAATTTTCTAAATAGTTCAGCTGGTACATTTAGGTGTGTGATCCATTTTTTGAGTTGATTTTCTTCAATGTGAGGTAAGGGTCTAAATTCTTCTGTTTAGCATGGATTTTCCGGTTGTCTCAGCACCATTTGTTCTCTGTCATTGAAGACATTCTTTCCATGTTGAATTATCTTGGAGTCCTTGTTCTCTGTAAAGAGAGCTTTATGTCTGCCTTTCTTGTCTGGTGGCTTTCATTGTCTTGCTTAATCACCCTGCTAGGCTTGCCTGTAAAGAATCCCTCACAAAGCCTTGACCAAGTGGCATGAGTGGGTGTCCTCCCTCAGCCCTGATCCTGGGGAGAGGACGCTCTCCTGGCTCCAGTAAGTTTAACTCTAGCAGTTTCTGTTGCTCTGCACACGACTTTCATAGAGTGTGAGGAATTTTCCTTCCAATCCTGTTTGTTTGTTTCTGTGTCTGTTGAGATGACTGCATGGGTTTTGTCCTTTGTTCTATGTGGGGATATAAGGCTATTTCTTAGAGAAAAAGAGCTTTGAAGTATTTCAAAATTCTTTTTTCTTGATAAACTGGGAGATGACAGCACCGTGGGCCAGCTCTTTTTGGGTTGTGTTTTAATTTTTGTATCTAAGTTAAATTATTCCTTGTTTGTTCCCTAATTCCATAGGAGGGTGGGGAAGTTGCACCAATACTGTCTTTGGTTATTTAACAACGCTGAGAAGGAAATGCTCTGGGAGCTGGTTCTTTGGTGAGCTGATGAGCTCTGAGTTCCCAGGGCAGCAGACTTGTCCAGCAGTCACCCCCAGCTCCAGCTCCTCCCTGTCACCTGGGGAGCAAGCACGGCTGGGGGAGTGCGCGGATGGCACCATGGATGTGCCAGAGGGAAGGCGCAGCAGGAGCTTGGTGTGGCCCTCTCCTCAGATGCAGGGCTCCCTGCTTGGCTCTCTCCCGTGGTCGGCGTCCAGTGGCCCTGCTGCTGGTGGACTGGCTGTGCTACTCCTCCCCTCAGCCCTTTAATGGGGCAGGACACTATCCATCTGGCTCCTCAGTGCATCCTGGTCACCTGCCACTGAGCCTGGCACCAAGCAGCTGTTCCACCAACAGATGCTAAGTACAGCCTCTGGCCACTCCCTGGGGCCCGAAGAGGACAGCACTGCTGTGGAAGAGGGGGGCTGTGCAGTCAGGGATGCAGGTCTAGACCTACTTAGCCTTCACAGGGGATTGTGGGAAGGCTGCTCTTTAAAAAAAAATGGTTCTTTTTAGTTAAACACAACAGCAGAATCCATTCTGCATAATTATACAAGCACGGAATGTATCTTATTCTAGTTAGGACCCCCTTCTTGTGGATGTGTGTGACAGTGGAGTCCACGGTGGTGATTTCATACACGAACACAGGAGAATCATGTCACACCCATCCCACTGCCTTTCCTTTTCTGGCGCCCCTTCCCTTACCTCCACTCCCCTTTGTCTAATCTACAGACTACTATTTTCCCTGCCCTTTATTGTGGTTTACCTTCCACATATCAGAAAAAAACTTTCAACCTGTTTTTTTGGGGGGATTGGCTTATTTCACTTAGCATGATATTCTCCAGCTCCATCTATTTACCGGCAAATGCCATCATTTCATTCTTCTTTATGGCTAAGTAATACTCCATTGTGTATATGTACCACACTTTGTTTATCCATTCATCCATTGATGGACACCTAGGTTGGTTCCATAGCTTAGCTATTGTGAATTGAGCTGCTCTAATCATTGATGTGACTACATCACTGTAGTATGCTGATCTTAGGTCCTTTGGGTATAGACCGAGGAGTGGGTCAAATGGTAGTTCCTTTCCAAGTTTTCTAAGGAATCTCCATACTGCTTTCCAGAGTGGTTGCACCAGTTTGCAGTCCCACTAGCTGTGTATGAGAGTACCTTTTCCCCCACATCCTTGCCAAAATTTATTGCTTGTGTTCTTGATAATCTCCATTCTGACTGGAGTGAGATGAAATCTCAGTGTGGCTTTAATTTGTGTTTCTCTACTTGCTAGAGATGTTGAACATTTTAAGTGAGCTTCGGAGCCTGACTCTGTAAAGCCTTGTAGGTACTGGGCACCCACACATTTCTTGTGCATGAGTTCATGCGATACTGTGCTCACAGTACCTGAACCCCACAGTCAGTCACCCCACCTGAAGCGAGCACAGGGCGCCATCTTGCCTCTGAGCAGGGCTCTCAGGCTGCTTTCTTTGGTGCTCCTTGACTTCACCCTGAGCACGCCCTGCTGATCTCTGGGGTGGGCTCTTCTCTCCCCACTCTTAGACTGCACATTGGCCATTTTAAAGATACCAATGAGATTGTATGATTATTACCTTCTGCAGATAAAGATGTGTCCTCTTTTTCTCTTAAATATCTCAAAGGTCTACAGAGAAATTCACTCATGTGAGGAACTAACAAACCTAAAAATAATGAAAGACTGGAACTCCTTTTGCAGCCAAGGTCCTGGCACCAAGGAGATGCGAGGAACATAGATGAGAGATTCTGAGACTCTCACATGCTTTCCCCAAATACTCATGAAGTTTAGCTCGAGCAATTTATTAGTGCTTTATTGATGTTTATCACTAGACTGCTACAGACTCTTGGAAGTGATTGCTGCCCATTCAGCTGGTGAAATATGACTTTTATCTCAGTGGGAATCAAGGGTATGTGCTTCCTCCAGGAGCAGGTGGAGTGGATTATGTGATCTCCTGTTCACAGACCCATGCTTCTTGCTTACATCCCGTTGTTGAGAGGAATGGGCTGTCAGTAGTAAGAGACCACTTCTCACACACACAATCTTCTCACCCTTCTCTGATTATATTGTCTCTCCCCTGCTCTTGGTTTGTCTTCTAGTTATAATAATGAAAGACCTGAGGCCAGGTAACTTTATAAAGAGAAGAGGTTTAATTTTGCCTCATGGTTCTGGAGGTCCAAGGTCAAGGGGCTGTATCTGGTGATGATCTTCTTTTCAGCAGAGTTCTTAGGTCCTGTGGCCAGAGACAAAAAGCACACATAGAAAACTTGCTATTTCAAGTAGAGGTCACAGTAACCCCTTTGGATAACAGGAATTGTGCCTCTATGAGAAACATGCTCTCCTGTCCAAACCCAAAGAACGGACCAAGAGACACAAAGTATCACAAACAGTGAGGCTTTACTGACAGTCCTGCCAGCGCAGACACACCCCCGACTGTTCCAACCAGCATTTTGTCTCCTCAAGGTGCAAGAGCCCTCCCCGGCTCCTCAGTCTGAGAACTATGGGGTGCACAGTCTTCCTGAATGTCACCTAGGTTTTACTGTCCCCTATTGGTTATTTTAAGGGATGTACCTGGAGTTTCCACATCTCCCTTTGCTTTCCTGGGCAGGAAGACCTTTCCAGGATTGATCTGTCCCGTGTGGGGTTTATCCCTGTTGGTCAGCCGGGCCTCCCCCCACCTCCTGTGAGTCGATTTGTCTTGTCTCCTCACTCAGGCGTCAACCGCCGGTTTAATCATTTGCTCTGTTTCCTCTTTGGCTAGTTTTCTTATATCCTCAGTAATTTTACGTTGAAGGCTAAATTCTGCGTTCTGATAATGGACCGTGGGACTCTCTGTTTCTACCTCTACTGCAGAGATGAGGAGACCAGTGCTCACAGAGGTCAAGAGTCCAGACCCTGAAGGTTGAAGGAAGGCACGGGAAGCTGGAGCCCCGGTTCGCATCACTCCAGAATCCGCACTTTACCTGTGTGCTGCCCACACAGACATGATCTGTAGAATTTAGGGAAGATTTAGTGAATCCGGAGGATGCTGAATTGGGAGGGGGGTGTCTGGGGTACAGGGCATGGGAGGGCACAGGTGAGGCTGGAGGACGTCGTGGTGAAGGGTAGTGAAGGGTACTGAGTGAGTCAGAGCCCTAGAGAGAGATGTCGGCAGCACCGAGTGAGCAGACTGCAGTCCTGCTTGGAGCCCGGACTACTGGTCTGCTGAAGGTGGAGAGAGCGTGCGGCTGCACAGCTGGTCGACATGGGGAGGGCCACTGCTATTGAGGTGGAATTCCCTGAGGCTGGACTCGGAGGTGACACCTGGTCATTGAAATCCAGAACATGGATCATTAATAAATCGATGACCATCCCCAACCCATGACAGTTCAGGGCCCAGGCCCATTGACAGCAGAGCACGGCTGTGGTGTCCTGGCCAGAGGAGGCCCTTCCGAGGCTGCCAACAGGCGCCACCCGCAGCCTGCCTGAGCTGGATTCTGTACGGAGTCTTCTCAGTGAGTCAGGGCAGATGGGCGCGAAGCTCTCCGAGAGTCACATCTATAAGAATAGAAACAAAACAGTGCAGGAGAAGTGTCCATGAAAAGCTTCCTTTGAGATGCACGCTCTGCCTTGGTAGGCATGCCGTGGGGCGGCCTGGTCCACTGTCCCCTGAGAAGGAGCTGAGCTCTGCGTCTCCGGAGGCAGAGGCAAAGGTGTGTTAATCAGGACTGTGGCTCCGAGTGGCTAGGTCCAACTTAGTTCCCCCAGTAGAGGGGTGTGTTGGTGTCCCAGCAGACAGTGGGAGGCCTGGGTCTTGGTGATGGCAGCAGCCAGAGAACGGAGCTGCTCACTATGCTTTCTGTCCCTGTTACCATGCACGGACTTTATCCTCCCAGAGCAGCTTGTCCACAGCCGTTGTAGCCTCAGGTCCCATCTGTATAGCCTTACAAAGAGGGAGGAGAAGAATCTTTCACTCTCCCTGTTCAAAACTTTTGAGGCAGTGTCCTGGCCAGTTGAGAAAGATCCAACTCCTCAGCTTTGTGCTGGGGCCAGTGGTGGGAACCGGGCTGGGGTGGGATTGGGGGCCAAGTGGTGCGGGCATCCTCAGGGAGCCGGATGGGCGTGCCTGGGTCACCTGCCCATCTTGCAGGCAGGATCTTAGGACAAAGGAAGGGGCTAGGGTTGCTGGGTACATCAACAAGACAAGAGCCCCTCTGCAAACATTTTTGCTTAGAAATTAGAAATTCAAATGTGTTTCCAGACCTAACTGATGAGTCTGGGAAATCTGGAAATACAGGCAATATTCTAAGTTACCAATGGCTGCCCTCAGCACTCACGTGTGGGGGACAAGCAAGCTCAGACAGGGGCTTGAGCCTCCTTGTGAGCAGGGGGAAGCTTAGCTTTGTTCTCGATGGTGACGGAGGGCTTTACCAGGTAGACTGAGAACAGCCAGGTCCTCTTGGCAGGAGAAGGCAGCAAAGGCAGAGATGCAGGGGAGTAGGAGACCAGATGGCCGTGAGCCTGGGAGGCAGGTGGGGGCTGGGTCGGGGTGGCCACTCCAGCCACGGCAAGGAGCTGGGGGCTCTCTCCTGTCATCGCTGGAGGACGTTATTTTATTAAGTGAGAATTTTAGAAATTAACTGAAAATGAGGTGATTTTGGCAACAGAGAGAGGGATGAGTGAAAGGGAGGAAGGGTCCTTGAAGAATCCCCTTCATTTCTCCAATGAGAACCCTGGAATGGTTCAGACCAGCAAGAGACGGGGCAACGAGGCTGAGCAGATTCAGGGTGAAGAGGACCTTGCCATCCTCGTGGTCCACGCTTTCCTTCACCCCTGCCCAGTCCTGCCCAGTCCCTCTCTGCCATCTCCTTATTGTCACCCATATCTTTAGCTCTGGTTGACATTGTGATGTTTATGTGCTGACTTATTTATTGTTGGTGTTTGGGTATTTGCTGTCCCATGTCCCACATCATTCTGTGAAAGGACAAAGTATCAAACATCTGATCAGGTGCTTATGGGGCAGGGTTTTCATCTTGCCAGGAACCGGTGATGTGAGGGGACATCTCCCAGGAGCACACTCCCCCAGAGGAGGCAAGGTCCCCTCTCTGAAGTGGGTGCCGTGAACAGGGAAGAGCACTGTGGAATGTCATGCCTGGCCCTTGGGGGGAAAGCTTTGCTTCCTAATCATGACTGTGGTCTCATGAGCTCATAACCAGGTCACAGGAGAGAGGCTCTGTTACAGATGCTCCTGAGCCTGTCATGCCTTCTGACCCCCTTGGACCATAAGGACAAAGGCACATGTGCAGATCTGTTTGAGGGGCGGGGAGAGGTGGTCAGCCACGTGAGGGAGTGCGCAGTTTGGCCTACAGATGACACAGTGGGAAACACTGCTTGGGTGGTCCTTGGCTCCCGTGAACATGGTGTCGATCACCCGTGATGAGGAAACGGCCATTGTGCCAACCGCATTCACTTAATTAGACCAACACAGGAGATGCCTGTGGGCATCTGCCCAGGGTGATATTATCTTTCCCCCTTTCTTTCTGGTAATTCCTTCCCTCACTTCTCCTTGCACTTGGTGGGCCAGCTGCTCGCCATGTCTACCCTGTGTGGCCTGTCCCTGAGGAGCCAGCCTAAGGGCCGCTCACCCCCTGAGCAGGACCCAGCACACTCTCCCTCCCAGGACTTGAAGTAGTCAGCCTGGGCTTTGCTCTAACAGGTGAGGTCCCCATAAAGTGTCTGCCAGTGCCTGGAAGGACAGGGCCAGTCCCGCCACAGAGTGAGAAGGGGCAGCTGAGAAGCCGAGAGGCAGAAAGACGGGCCAGGGACGTTTCCTGGTTGTAGCTGAGGCTCTGCCACTTTCCCGCCTTAGTATGACCCACCCCCGCCCTTCTCTTCTCAGTGGAGTCTGTGCCTTGTAACTTGTGTGTCCTCACTCATGTGGTTAGAATGCCTAGTTGTCACTGAGCCCTCCACTGCCCAAGCACTTTCCAGGCAAGACAAGCTTTGAGGTCAGTGCTGATTCCCTTCAAGGTGTACAAACTGGGGACAAAGGCAGAGGACTTGCTGGCCTCACACCCCTCCATCTCTGCCCTCAGGAAGAGGCTTCTCTGTGGCTCTCTCCCCTGCCCAGGTGGCTTTCCACCACTTGGTCAAAAGCCCGCTGCAGCTGGTCCTGCCCCAGGTTTCAGGACCACAGACAGAGCAGCAGGAACTCTTGGAGGTCACAGGAGGGCAGGGGGAGCTCATTTCCCAGAAGCCCTCAGCAAACTCCTTTGCATGCCATTGGCTAGCACTGAACCAATCACGAAGCAGGAGGGTGCCCCCAGGAAACCAGCATCCTGTGTTGTGTGTTACTGTGGCCAAGGTCACCACAAAGTTTAATGTTAGCTGTGGGTTTTGGGAGGTGCTCCTCATCTGGGCCAGGAAGCCCCTTCTGTCCCTAGCTTGTCATCCCCGACACAGTTGCTTTTAGGTTTTGTCAAGTGCCTTTTTTTTTTTGACTGAGATGCTGGTGCGCTTCTGTTCCTTATTGGTATGGGGCACTCCCTCAGTCAGTTTTCTGATGTCACTCCAGTCCTGCATTTCTGACAAATCTGACCTGGCCATGGTGCACAGTCTTCATATAGGTTGCTACATATTCCTGGATCCGGTTGACTATTTTCTTGAATACTTTTACTTTTCTTTGGTTTTGGTATCTGGCTAAAAGTGGCCCCATGAAATGAATCGGGAAAGATTTTTCTCTTGTATTATTTGAAAGAGTTTGTCAAAGGTTGGTGTCGGTTCTTTAAACATTTGGTGAATTCGCTGGGATGCCACCTGGGTGTGGGCTTTTCTTCCTGTGATCACCAGTACCACCTGTGCTTGTCACAGGACTGTTCAGGTTTTAGATTCCTCCCCGAGTCAGCTGGAGGAACTTGTCCATTTTCTCTAGGTTTTCTGATTTGTTAACACACAACCATTCATAGTGTTCATCTGTAGCCCTTTTTCTTTCTTTAAATGTCGTAATAATGTTCTCTCTTTCACTCCTGGTTTTAGTTATTTAGGTCTTCTTTCCCTTTTCCTTTGTCAGTCTAACTAAATGTCTATTTTTTATTTTTAGTTGTCAATGGACCTTTATTTTTATTTATTTATATGTGGTGCTGAGAATTGAACCCAGGGCCTCACACATGCTAGGCAAGCAATCTACCACTGAGCCACCACCCCAGCCCACCTAATGTCTATTTTGTTATTTTTAATGTACCAATTCTTTTCTGTGTGTATTTTCTCTATGATCAGTTTCACTAATTCAGATCTAATGTTTTTAATTGCTATTTCTTCCTAATATCTTGACAGTTTTACTAATAACAATGTCCTTTCTTGTCAGAATCGACTTGTCTCCCATTGATAACTGCTGTAGTCTTCGTAGAGTGGTGTGTACAGAGCTCCTTCCTTTGCCCTTTTCCCCTCCACCTGGTTCATCTCTGGACATAGGTGCCTCTGCTGCAGGCATCACATAGTGGGACCTCCTGTTTCCATCATGTCTGATGATCTCTCTCTGTTGGGCTTTCAAACCAACTCACAGGAACATTCTATTGATATATTTGATCACCTCGTCTGTACACTTTTTGCGTATTATTTTCCTATTGTTTTTCTCTCTTCCACTTTTACTAATTTCTTTTGCACTAGCTGAACACTTTCTAGTGTGATATTTTAATGATTTTTTTAAACTACTTTAGGGTTAATTTCTTAGTAGTTGCTACAGGATTTCCATACACATCTTACCAGATCAACTTGAGATTTTTGTAATAATAATTCCTTTGAGATACAGAAGGATTACTTCCGTATAACTCTTATCCCTCTTTGTGATATTATTATTGTGCATATTAAATATGTCATAAGTATACCAGTGCATTGTTACTACCATGTAATTTATGACTCATATAGAAGCTTAGAGCAGGAGAGCAGGTACATAATTAGATAATTTTAAAATTAACCTCCTTATTTACCATCTTGGATTGCTCCTTTGGTTTGTTACTGTGGCTCCAGCCTTTGGTGTCAGACTCCCACTTAGCGCAGCTTTGCTCCTGCCTACCTCCTTTTTCCTGTTATTGTTCACCATATTACATTTCTATATGGTTTGGGCCCAACAGTACAATTATATACATCCTTCTTGAGATAACTGCTTTTAAAATCAGTTTAAAGTAGGAAAACAAATATGCATTTATACTGTCTTTTATAATTAGGCAATTACTTTCAATAGTATTTTTAATGTGGATTCAAAGTACCATATAGCTAACTTGCTCTCAGCTTGAAGAACTTTCAGGAATGCATTTATTTTGCATTCGTTTTGAAATAATCTTGCTGCCTATATGATTCTTGATTGACAGTCCCTTTTGAACCTTTTTGATGGTGTACCTCAGCCTCCGGTTCCATTATGTCTGATAAGTCAGGTGTTAATTTGAGTTTCCTTTGTGCATAATGAATAACTTTTCTTTTGATGTTTGTATTATTTTCTCTTTGTCTTTCAAAATTTTTACTGAGATGTGTCTGAATGTGACTGTCTCAGTGTTTACCCTGCTTGTTGTCGAGTTCTTGGATGTGTGGTGTTTTCATCAGGTTTGGATGGTTTTAATCATTATTTCCTCAACACTTCCGGCTCCTCCTCTTCCCCTCATCTAGCATCCGGGTCCACATCTGTGGGTGAGCTCAGTGTTTCTCTTACGCTGTGTTCACTTTCCTCATTGTCTTTTCCTTTGTTCTTTGGGGTATGATCTCTATCAATCTCTCAGCTTGGCCTCTTCTTTCTGTTTACCTCATCTTAATTTTGATCGTCTCTAAAAGATTTTTTGTTTCAATTTTTGTGCTTTTTTTTAATCTCTGGAATTTTTTTTTCCAAAAAATAATTTTGCTTTCTGATATTTTCTACTTGCTATGACATTGTCATATTACTATCCTTTTACTATTTAAAAATATATGATATTTTATATGTATTATTTATAATATGTAATATATGTTTATATATTGTATGATATATATTTTTCCATATTTTTAAATCTTAGCTAAGATCGACATCTGAGCTCTCATAGGAAGTTTCTGGCACCTGCCTTTCCCCCTGTGGGTGGGTAACAGTTTTCTGTTTACTGTGGACTGTATGTTTGAGTCCTTCCATCAAATCCACGAGGTGACGCCCTAACCTCCAATGTGATGATATTTAGAGGTGCGCTCTGGGGCATAATTAGGTTTAGATGAAGTCATACAAGTGGGACCTTCATGATGGGGCTCATTCCCTCCAGCAGAGGAAGAGAACAGACCCTCCTCTCCTTTCTGCATGTCCCAAGGCCTAGCAGTGGGAGGAAGGCATGCATATAGTGGGAGGCAGGGATGGGCAGGCTGGGAACACTCTTTCCACCCCTGCAGTCCCCAAGTGTGCCAACACTGTGGTCTCAAGCTTCTCACCCTCCAGAATGGTTAGAAAACAATGAGGCTGAAGTTTCCTAGTGGGTCATATTTCTTTGTGGCAGTCTCAGCTAAGACATGCTTCTTTTCATGTCTTGTGGTTTTTCTTGTTGTTACTGAAAACTTGCTGTTTGGGGTGATACACTTGACGGAGCCCTAATTCAGGCTTTGTTGTTGTTTGCTTGTTTGTTTATTTAGGACCTGTAATTAGAGCCTCTCTTCCCTTCGTGTGGGGCTCCTGCTGCTCCTCAGAGGGCACAGCCCTGGTCATGCTCAGAGCCTTCTGGTAGGACAGTGGGGTCAGTGTGCTCTTCCACTGTCTAGTACTTGAAGTCTCTGCTAAGCTGTCTGAAATTCAAATTGTGGCCTTGCAAATCCATCTATAGATGTTGCTTCAGCGTTTCTTCAAGCCTGGCACATGTGCCACTTCTGGTACAGAACATGAGACTTGGTAGGACGTAAAACAAATAGCTATCGGATTGTTTCTAAAGTACCTCAGGGAATGATGCATTTAGTGCAAGGAGCCCACCCCCCACAGACACCTGCCTGCTGGGGGCCAAACTGGGTGGGCAGAACTGAACTATTACTGGTCGTTCCCAAACTGAGTGAGCTGGGGAGACAGGAGCAAGCTGTGTCTATGAAAGTTATGAACCTACAGCAAGTGACTTCCTTCTGGGATCCTTGGAGGGATGGGGAGATTGAGGGTATGAGTCACCAGCAGACTTCCTCCTGCTCTCACTTCAAAGCCTCACTGTCTATCTTTCCCAGTGGGAAATCAAGTTGTTTATGATGTGGAGACGTGGCCGAGTGGGTGACCACACCACACAGACAACCGAACTTTGGGAGACTTGGCCTGAGAAGCCATTGGCTCAAACCTCACAGGAACTTAAGTCTCCGTTAATCGTGTGTGCAAAGTGAAATGGGGACAGGAGAGTGAGGGCTGATAGGCCATAGTGACTTCGTGGAGCAGGTGGTATTGGAGCTGTGTCTCGAGGGATGTGTAGGATTTTTACAAGTCATTTACAGTAAGAATCCCTGTAGTTTCACCCCAGGGGCTCCTTCTCAGACCAGCCAGAACCAGGATTTTAGCCAGGATTCAACCAGCACTTCCCATGCCAGAAAGGACTCAGAGTCAATTAAGGGGTGGATTCTGATGACTGACTGGGCCATCACGGCCTGCCTAAGCACCAGGCTTTCCTCTCTGACCCTGGTTGGGGTCTGTTTTCCTGGACCTCCCCGGAAATCTTCACTGTGAGTGTGAACGTGGGTGTCCAGACTTCTCTTGGCCCTTCCAGGTGTCTAGCCTGGGCCTTCCCATGACCTGGAGTAGGTGGTATGAGGCTACTTTTCCCAGAATCTCAGAGATGAAAATTCTTAGCTTCTGATTTTTACAAGTTCACAGTTCACACTATTCTTTTTTGCAAAAGTTTCTTAAAACAAAAACAAAAACAAAAAAACTTTCAGTTAGTTGTCGTGGCACACACCTGTAATCCCAGTGGCTTGGGAGGTGGCTCAGTGGTTGAGCACTCCTGGGTTAAATCTTCAATCCCTCCCCCACAAAAGTAGTTTCAAAACAAGTTTGAAAAACACAAATAATTCTATCCTTCAATATTCTTCTCTTTCTGAGACTATGATTCAGAATCCTGCAAAATATTTGTCTTTTAGGTGGCTGATCTATATACCCACCCTGAAGACTTAAGCTTGTGGCCCCTGCACCTGTGCATGTGGCATGTGGCATTTATGCTGCAGAGATGCTCCCCAGAAGCCCAGGGCCCTGGTCACAACTGTGCAGGATGCTAGCAGCACCATGTGCTGCTGGGCTCAGCAGGTGGACACTGTCTTTCCAGGCACGGTGGGATGCATGTGAAGTACGGGGCTCTCATATAAACCTATATTGGCAGTGCATTTTAAATATTCCCTGTGAAGGGATAAAGTGCTTAAACGAAGACATCCCACAGACAAGTACATGCTAAGCTTTGCACCAAATCCTAACCTTGGGCCTTGGTTGTTGGCATTGAAAGAATTCCCCACGCAAAGACACTTCACCAGGAGAATTCCAATTTTATTGCAAAAAGCAGTGTGCTTATATAGAACTAAGGCGGAGATGGTAGGGCTTAGATAAATGGCAGGCAACCCGTTTATTGGCAAGTTCTTTCAGATATCAGCTCCGGAGCCCAGGAATTAGTTCTCATTGGGGCTAAGGTTCCCCGCCAGCGAGATTTGAAATTGGCGCCGGCGGGAGAGTTGACACGGGCGGGAACTTTTCGCACCACTGCAGAAAAGAAGAAGGTAGGAAGAAGAGGTGCTTAGGCACCATGTTGGGGTTTTTTTTCTGGGGTATGGCTGCCGTTTATACTTTTCCCAACAGGCATAGTCTTGATAAGGGGCACCATTTTGGTAGTGCTTGTTTAAGCTTTGCTGAATGCAATTTGGGTAGCTTTTTTGTTTCTTCCTTTTTTTCCTCTATAGAGGTGGTCCAGTGGTGGGGGATGAGGGACAGAGAGTCTCTTTGGGCAGGAGATGTCATGGGCACCTCAAATTAAGGTGAGCAGCAGCCCCTTCTTGTTGTTTGGATGGACTGAATGCAGCCAGCAAGACCTGGGCATCTCGTAAGCACAGAGTGCACATGTGATTCTACAGTGCAGAAAGCACATCAGCAGTTACACAGAGCCAGGAACTCAGGGAGTGATGGATGGAAAAGAGGCATTCAGGGTGACAGGAATATTCTGAGTGGAGGGTGGGTTCATAGGTATATACAGCATCAAATTCATAGGACTGTACCCTTTAAACATATGCACCATATTAATTATAAATTATATCTCAGCAAGGTTGGTTAAAGATCCCCATGTGTGCATTTAGGTCTTGCCTTTTCCCATCAGCCTATGGTCCTCTGGAGGCAAGGCCACGTTTTCCTTGTGTGGGGTACAGCAAAGCAGCAACACACTGTACCTAGGAGGCCTCTGACACAGACCCCAGTGTGAACCCACACTCTGCATCTGCCCCTTGTGATCACTGGAGAAGCAGCCTAACCTGGGCCTCAGTTTTCCCATATGTAACATAGGGACAAAACACCTCATATACTGAATATTTGGAGAGTCTAATTGGTGTGATTCTAAGTAAATCTTTGAAAATAATTGTTATGTAATAAAAAATACATGATAGCTACTATTATTCCTTTTTATTTTTTGGCAAAAATTCAAGGTAAATTAAATAGTTTGGGATCTATTGTACCTTAGAGTATACTTTGCTAAACAGTAGTATATACAAAGTGTTTGGTTCAGATTTCAATTAACTAGGTTTTTCTTTTTGTCTGTTTTGGTATAAAATTTCAATATATTCTGTGAATTTTGTGAGCAACATACTACCTGATTCTGCAGTGCTCTTTCCTTCTAACTTAGTGGCACAGTTCTTGGGTTGGGGGAGGTGTCCTAAGGAAGAGGTTTAATGCACAGTCTCCCATCTCTAACCAATGGGTCGACAATTTGGCAAACACAGAGGACTGGTAATGCAGATGAAATTCCTGCTGCTTTCCTAAACAGAAAATGAAGGAAATTATGTCTTACAAGATCCCCAAGGAGATATCTTTACATCTGGAGAGTCCCCTTTGGTCTCTTTTATTCATGACTAATGTAGTTGCAAAAGTGTAATTTGACAGTAAAAATATTAACCTCTAAAGGCAAGTTTCCTAAGATGACATTTACAAGCCATTTTACACATGCTTATAGATTAATGTGACACAAGTTGTCTGTTTCCAATCCTGTCCTCAGTTCTTCTTATATTAGGATTGATAGCATTTGGTTTTCAATGTTCCTCTAGGGGCTCAGACAGCCTTGAAGGTATCATTTAGAAAAATGATGCAAATCTGACTCTAATTTTTATCTCATCATAAATATCTCATCATTTATCTCCTAAAATTCGTCTGCCCCAATACACATGTACTCTGTATAATTTCATATATAGGGATCTCAATTCCTAGTAAAAAGGCCAAATTGACCCCTGGGACTCCAAGGTCATACACGTAACAGCTTTGTGTTTTCTTACCTACTTTGTGTCTTCCCACTGTGTTTTCTCTAATGACCTTTGAAATTACTTTCATTTTTCTTTATGCCATCAGCATGAGACCTCAGTGCCCCTGTTTCCCTTTCACCAAGACACACACTGCTTTTGGTGATGCCTGGGAGGAACAGGTCCCGGGAGGAACAGGTCCCAGAAGAACCGGTTGTGACCTGGTCACACATTCAGCATCTACTTATTGAATGCTTTCTAAGCGCCCTGCACTGTGCCAGAGGAGTGAAGAGGAGACAGGTCCACGTCCACAGGCAGATTACCTTCAGGTGGAGTCCAGGGATAAGAATCAACCAGCAGCATTCCAAGAATAGCTACTGAGAAGGAAATGATGTAGCATAACAGAGCAATCTGGTGCAATCTACATAATGTAAATCATGCAACAATACCAAGCGTAAGGAAATCATGTAGTGTGTACTCAGGGGCACGCACAGCAAATTAGAGGAATGTCGAGTAACATAGATGGAGAGGGACACCAGAAGGGTACAGGAAGTTTGGAGTGGACAAGCCTAAAGGGAGGCCCTCTGAGCAGTGGCCCTTGAGCTGGGGTCTTTGGCATGATCTTAGTGGTGACCATGAACATGGTCTTCACAACGGTGAAGGTCTCCAAGTCAGCCCTTCCGGCAGAGCCGGTCCAGCAGCCTCTCCGGGTCAGGGCCCAGGCAGCACCTGGGTTCCTTCCATCCTTCCCAGCTCACAGCGCCAGGCCCTGGNCCCGACTTGTTCCCGCCAGTGAATGTATTAATCATGGTTAAGAGTTGTTGTTTGATTTTCCCGCGGCGTGTGATGATTTGTTATGCTGTATGTGAAGTCCCTACCCTTTCCAAAGAATGTATATAAGCTCTGCTCAAGCTGTTCTTGGGGCTCTTTGCTCTCTGCTCCTCTGAAGTGAGCTCTGAGCCCCAGCATGCTGGTCCTCCAATAAACCCTTTGCTGTTGCATGAGACGGTCTCTTCCTCTTGGTGGTCTCTTCCTCCGACGCTCGCCCGACCTTTACACTCAGAGATAAAAATTCTTAGCTTCTGATTTTTACAAGTTCACAGTTCACACTATTCTTTTTTGCAAAAGTTTCTTAAAACAAAAACAAAAACAAAAAAACTTTCAGTTAGTTGTCGTGGCACACACCTGTAATCCCAGTGGCTTGGGAGGCAGAAGCAGGAGGACCACAAGTTCAAGGGTAGCCTTGGCAACTTGGCAAGACCCATCTCAAAAAATTAAAAAAAAAAAAAATGAGCTTGGGAGGTGGCTCAGTGGTTGAGCACTCCTGGGTTAAATCTTCAATCCCTCCCCCACAAAAGTAGTTTCAAAACAAGTTTGAAAAACACAAATAATTCTATCCTTCAATATTCCTCTCTTTCTGAGACTATGATTTAGAATCTTGCAAAATATTTGTCTTTTATGTGGCTGATCTATATACCCACCCTTAAGCTCGCGGCCCAGCACCTGTGCATGTGGCACACGGCATTTATGCTGCAGAGATGCTCCCCAGAAGCCCAGGGCCCTGGTCACAACTGTGCAGGATGCTAGCAGCACCATGTGCTGCTGGGCTCAGCAGGTGGACACTGTCTTTCCAGGCATGGTGGGATGCATGTGAAGTACGGGGCTCTCATATAAACCTATATTGGCAGTATATTTTATTTTAAATATTCCCTGTGAAGGGATAAAGTGCTTAAATGAAGACATCCCATAGACAAGTACATACTAAGCTTTGCACCAAATCCTAATCTTGGGCCTTGGTTGTTGGCATAGTCTTGATAAGGGGCACCATTTTGGTAGTGCTTGTTTAAAAAGGTAGAATTAAGCTTTGCTGAATGCAATTTGGGTAGCTTTTTTGTTTCTTCCTTTTTTTTCCTCTATAGAGGTGGTCCAGTGGTGGGGGATGAGGGACAGAGAGTCTCTTTGGGCAGGAGATGTCATGGGCACCTCAAATTAAGGTGAGCAGCAGCCCCTTCTTGTTGTTTGGATGGACCGAATGCAGCCAGCAAGACCTGGGCATCTCCTAAGCACAGAGTGCACATGTGATTCTACAGTGCAGGAAGCTCATCAGCAGTTACACATCAGGGAGTGATGGTTGGAAAAGAGGCATTCAGGGCTACAGGAATATTCTGAGTGGAGGGTGGGTTCATGGGTATATACAGCATCAAAGTAATAGGACTGTATCCTTTAAACATATGCACCATATTAATTATAAATTATATCTCAGCAAGGTTGGTTAAAGTTCCCCATGTGTGCATTTAGGTCTTGCCTTTTCTTACCACCCTATGGTCCTCTGGAGCCAAGGCCACGTTTTCCTTGTGTGGGGTGCAGCAAGGCAGCAACACACTGTACCTAGGAGGCCTCTGACACAGACCCCCGTGTGAACCCACACTCTGCATCTGCCAGTTGTGATCACTGGAGAAGCAGCCCAACCTGGGCCTCAGTTTTCCCATCTGTAACATAGGGACAAAACACTTCATATACAGAATATTTGGAGAGTCTAATTGGTATGATTCTAAGTAAATCTTTGAAAATAATTGTTATGTAATAAAAAATACATGATAGCTACTATTATTCCTTTTTATTTTTTGGCAAAAATTCAAGATATATTAAATAGTTTGGGATCTATTGTATCTTAGAGTATACTTTGCTAAATAGTAGTATATACAAAGTGTTTGGTTCAGATTTCAATTGACTAGGTTTTTCTTTTTGTCTGTTTTGATATAAAATTTCAATATATTCTGTGAATTTTGTGAGCAACATACTACCTGATTCTGTAGTGTTCTTTCCTTCTAACTTAGTGGCACAGTTCTTGGGTTGGGGGAGGTTTCGTAAGGAAGAGGTTTAATGCACAGTCTCCCATCTCTAACCAATGGGTCGACAATTTGGCAAACACAGAGGACTGGTAATGCAGATGAAATTCCTGCTGCTTTCCTAAACAGAAAATGAAGGAAATTATGTCTTACAAGATCCCCAAGGAGATATCTTTATATCTGGAGAGTCCCCTTTGGTCTCTTTTATTCATGACTAATGTAGTTGCACAAGTGTAATTTGACAGTAAAAATATTAACCTCTAAAGGCAAGTTTCCTAAGATAACATTTGCAAGCCATTTTACACATGCTTATAGATTAATGTGACACAAGTTGTCTGTTTCCAATCCTGTCCTCAGTTCTTCTTATATTAGGATTGATAGTATTTGGTTTTCAATGTTCCTCTTGGGGCTCAGACAGCCTTGAAGGTATCATTTAGAAAAATGATGGAAATCGGACTCTGATTTTTATCTCATCATAAATATCTCATCATTTATCTCCTAAAATTCGTCTGCCCCAGTACACATGTACTCTGTGTAATTTCATATTATATAGGGATCTCAATTCCTAGTAAAAAGGCCAAATTGACCCCTGGGACTCCAAGGTCATACACGTAACAGCTTTGTGTTTTCTTACCTACTTTGTGTCTTCCCACTGTGCTTTCTCTAATGATCTTTGAAATTACTTTCATTTTTCTTTATGCCATCAGCATAAGACCTCCTTTAAGTGCCCCTGTTTCCCTTTCACCAAGACACACACTGCTTTTGGTGATGCCTGGGAGGAACAGGTCCCAGAAGAACCGGTTGTGACCTGTTCACACATTCAACATCTACTTATTGAATGCTTGCTAAGCGCCCTGCACTGTGCCAGAGGAGTGAAGAGGAGACAGGTCCACGTCCACAGGCAGATTACCTTCAGGTGGAGTCCAGGGATAAGAATGAACCAGGAGCATTCCAAGAATAGCTACTGAGAAGGAAATGATGTAGCATAACAGAGCAATCTGGTGCAATCTACATAATGTAAATCATGCAACAATACCAAGCTTAAGGAAATCGTATAGTGTGTACTCAGGGGCACGCACAGCAAATTAGAAGAACATGGAGTAACATAGATGGAGAGGGACATCAGAAGGGTACAGGAAGTTTGTAGTGGACAAGCCTAAAGGGAGGCCCTCTGAGCAGTGGTCCTTGAGGTGGGGTCTTTGGCATGATCTTACTGGTGACCATGAACATGGTCTTCACAACGGTGAAGGTCTCCAAGTCTGCCCTTCCGGCAGAGCTGGTCCAGCAGCCTCTCCGGGTCAGGGCCCAGGCAGCACCTGGGTTCCTTCCATCCTTCCCAGCTCACAGTGCCAGGCCCTGGCCAGTTCCCTGGAGGTTCTTGGAGCCTGGGGCACTCTTCCTGCATTTCCATGAGACAACATCCGGTGGAAGGATGCTTCACTTCCGAGTGTCTGGTGAAGGAGCCCTTTCCCAGAATCCCTAGCGGGCTTCTCACTCAGCATTGGCCAGGGTCGTACCACGTGCCTCTTCCTAGCCAATCAGTGGAGGGGCAGCGAGGCCGAGGTGGGCGGAGCGCCGTGGTCTCCTGAAGAGAAAGGAAGCCATAGTGGTGTTAGAATCTAGGAGGTGAGGGCTGAGGGCTGCTGTGTGGTGAGTGGCCGGTGGGGTCCTGCCTATGTGACCCCTAGGTCTGCGGACACGGTCCACATCGGGAAAAGCGGTGGAAGGACATGGGCGAGATCTCTGCCTGTGAGTGGGGAAGCGGCCCTATGCCTCAGGGGATCAGCTGCCTCTGTGCGTCCTCAGCCCCTGGGCAGCGCCGCGGCGTGGTCCGCCCCACCCCCTCACGAAACTGAGCATATGGCAGCCTTTTCTTGCCTGGATTCTGGACAGGTGAAGTGAGCATCCGGACCCCTCAGGGAGTAACGGTGGGGCTTGTTGTGTGGAGCGTCAGGAAAGGCCGGCAGTGATGCCCTGGGCAAAGGCGAGTTGCCCCAGAGGTGGTGGTCGTGTTGGAAGTGATGGTAAAGTGGCAGGGAGCACTCAGCTGGGGGTGTGTGCATGGGACAGGTGACTCAAGAGTTTTCAGTGCAGTCTATGTTTCCACCAGTCACCACAAAAGTCCTCTGAATGTTGCTTTTGGGGTTACAAATAATTTTTAGAAAGCGTGAATTTACAGATACAGAACCCATAAGTAACAGGGCCAGCTGTAAATTGGTGAATCCGTGGAGTGGGGAACTCTGTTTTTTGTATATCTGATATGGGTTCTGTATGTTTTCACATATTCAGATGTTAGCACTCAGTATGATAAGCCATATTAAATGAGCTGTTTTAGTTGAATCACACAAGGATGGAGAACATATGTTTTTAAAGGGTATTTATATCCTTGGAGAGAAAAATGATAATAACATACAGAAATGCTAAATTCTTTCACTTTTACATTTTTAAATAATTAATTATTTTGTCCATTTCAGTTGTACATCGATTCCGTAAATACAAGGCAGGGTTAAATCTGCACATGCTCTGAAAGGATGCAGAATCACTGAATTATGATTTCAATTCTAATGACAGAAAAAAAACTCTCATGGTTTCCAAAGATGAAGTGTTCCTCGCAATGAGATGTGGTTCAGAGTGACCCAAAGTGAAATTAGTTGTGGGTGGGAAGCAGTTGACAAAGAAGAACCAGAATTTTTCATAAATGTAGGAGAGTTGAGGTCTGTAGTCTAAAAGGTAGGATTGGGAAAGTCCCAGCAATCATTGACAACTACTTGCATCAGGGAGAAGGTGAGGGCAGAAGGGAACCTCCTAATATGTGCACTGCAGCCTTCTGATTGGCAGGGAACCAATGGAGTTGGTCTGCAAGGCATGGGCAGATTACATTCTTTTGCTCCAGAGGAATGGTTCTTCTTGAACCTCCACTTGCCCCAGTGTAGTGCTCCCATGGGAAGAGGGTTTGCTTTATAATAGGACTTCTGTTACCATTCCTAAGTATCTAAATGGATGGCAGCCAGGTTTAACTTTGAGTCAGCATCATGGGATTTTACAGTAAGAACATGACTCTCCATTTCATTTTTCTGCTCTAAATAGAAATCATATTCTGATTGTTCCCTTTTCTGGGCACAATAATGCAGATTTAAGTTCTTAATTCATGTCCCCCAAAATAGCTGATTTTTTTTTTTTTTGCTCTTCATTTTCTCCCCTTTAAAAAAGTAAAGCAGAGAAAAAGGGAAAGTATTCTTTTTTCCTAAAATTTGAAGAATCAAAGAAATGCCCTTTTCAACTCAAACTGTAATTATGGGGCTGAGAGACTTGTTAGCTACCACTGTCTACTATCATCTTTTAAAGAAATTTTAAAAATTTGTTCTAATTAGTTATACATGATAGTAGAACACATCATACATAAATGGTTTATATCTTCTCATTCTTCTGGTTGTACATGATGTAGAGTTATATAGTCATGTAATCATATATGCACATAGGGTTATAATGTTTGATTCATTCTACTATACTTCTTGCCCCTACACCCTCTTTCCTCTTCACTCCCCTCTGTACTAATCCAGGTACCTCCATTCTTCCCTAGCCCCCCACCCCCTTATTGTGAATTAGCATCCAAATATCAGAGAAAACATTCAACCTTTGATTTTTTGGGATTGGCTTATTTTTCTTAGCATGATATTCTCCAGTTCCATCCATTTACCAGCAAAGGCCATACTTTTATTGTTCTTTAAACTGACTAATATTCTGTTATGTTTCCATGCCCTACTTTCTTTATCTGTTAATCTGTTGAAGGGTACCTAGGTTGGTTCCATAGTTTAGCTATTATGAACTATGCTGTTATAAACATTGATGTGACTTCATCACTGTAGTATGCTGATTTTAAGTCCTTTGGGTATAAACCAAAGAGTGGGATAGCTGGGTCAAATGGTGGTTCCATTCTAAGTTTTCTGAAGAATCTCCATACTGCTTTCTGTAGTGGTTGCACCAATTTGCAGCCCCATCAGGAATGTATGAGTGTGCCTTTTTCCCCACATTCTTTCCAACATTTATTGTAGCTTGTATTTTTGGTTGTCACCTATATCATCTTTTAAAAACAGTATTATTTTAATTCTATAAATTCATGGGCACTGTGTGATAATTTATGCTTACATAGAGAACATAATGTTCAAATCAGGATAGTTTACATTTTCATCTCAAACATTTCAAACTTTAAATGAACACAATAATTGTACATGTTTATGGGCCACAATGATATTTCAATACATGTATACAGTGGATACTGATCAAATCAGGACAATTATTATTTCCATTTTCTTCTCACTACCTTATAATTGGGGCCTTTGAGCTTTTCTCTCTGGTTAGACATAAAACATAATAGGTCATTGCAAAGACTTGTCCCCCAACTCTTTTGTAGAGCGCCAGAACTTATTACTGCTATCTAACTCTTTTGGTACACATTATCCAATCTCCCACTACCTACCTCTCAAAACTTCTCAGCCTCTAGTAATCACTGTTAGACATTTAGATTAACTTTTAAAAACATACAGGTATAAAAACATGGAGTTTGACTTATTTCTCTTAATGTAATACCCTCTAATTCACTCTCTTTGCTGTAAATGATGAAATATCATTCTTTTGTGGCTGAATAATATTCCATTATATACAACTGTGTGTATATAGCACAGCTTCTTTATCCTTTCATCCACTGATGGCATCTGGGTTGATTCCATATCAGCTACTGTGAACAGTGCATCCATGAATGTGGGTGGCAGGTATCTCTTTTATATGCTGATATCATTTCCTTTGGAGATACACCCAGAAGTGGTTTATATAGTAGATCTACTTTTAGTGCCTCCATCTGTTCTCCATATGACTGTATTAGTTTGCATTCCTATCAATAATGTATGAGAGTTTCCTCTCACTCACATCCTTGCCATCATTTGTTTTTTGTTTTCTTTTTGGTGATGACCACTCTAACTTTGGTGAGATAGTATTTTTTGATTCTTATGGCTCTGATGACTAATTAAGTTGAAGGATTTTTTTTCCCATGAATTTGTTGGCTATTTGAATTTATCCCTTTTAAAATAGACATGCAGACCAGTGGAACAGAATAGATTCAGAAATAACCCTATGTATTTACAGGCAAATGATTCTCAACAAAGGTGCCAAAAACATATGTTGGAGAAAGGAGAATGCCTTCAATAAATAGTGCTGGAAAAACTGGATATTCACTAGGAGGAGATTTAAATTTGACCTCCATTTCTTGGTATGAAAATAAACTTGAGGACTGGGGTTGTAGCTCAGTGGTAAAGCACTTGCCTGGCATGTGGGAGGCCCTGGTTTCATCCCCCATAACACAAACAACAACAAAAAATGACAATGAGAACAGAATGGGTAAGAAACTCAAATGTAAGATCTGAAACTATGAAACCACTAGAAGGAACCAGAGTAAACATCTTGTGACATTGGTATAGGCAATGACATTTTTCATAAGACCCCCAAAATACAGGGAATAAAAGTAAAAATAGACAAATAGGATTAGTCAAACTGAGAAGCTTCTGTGCAGCAAACTTGCCATAGAGGAAAGAGACAGCCTGCAGAATGGGGGAAAATTTTTGCAACGATTAATGTGACAGAAAGTTACTATGTGAAATATACAGGAACTTAAAATACTCAATAAGAATAGCCACATGAGCAACGACATCATCAACACAAAGTACTCCACAAATAACCCACTGTGATGCCAGGGCAGATTTGCTGCTCAGAAGAGCAGATCCTGGAGAGAAGGGGACTTTGGACTACTCCATTCTGACAGGGCAGAAGAGGACTCCAAAATGACCCAGTTGCTCTCTGGCTACCTCTGCATTGCTTTGTGGACCAGGGTTACTCAGTCAGGGTCACTGTGATTTCAGCTGATCTTATAGTTAGTGACCTAAGTGAAATACACTTATATATTCCCTAAGATGATGCTGATGTTGTGAAGTGTAAATGACAAGGTTCTTTCTCTGTGACTGGGATGAAGGGTGAGAATTTGGTTTGAATCTATGGTGAACTACCACATCCAGAAACGTGATTGGTGGGTGGTTGGAGGCCTCCTCTTCCTCCTTAGGGAGCACATTTATATTAGTACCATTTTGCAGGGGAGGGTGGTAATTTGTCTCAAATAACTTGGAGGTTTTCCCTGGGTGTGGAAGTTAGTATTTCTGATGTCACTCTTGAGCCAATCACCTGATGATGCTTAGCAGGCAGTTGGGCTCCTGGGTCTGAGGCCTGGAGCAGAGGTCTGAGCTGCAGCTCCAGATCGAGGTGAAGAGAGGAGGAAGGGAAGTGTCAGGTTCTAGTTGGTGGCTTGTCAGACTGGCTGTGTGGTGCCATCACTGGTTGAGTTGTGAGCCTTGCCAGCGCCCAGTCTGATACAGACTTTTAAGAAAACAGCTCTGCTAAATTTTTTTTTAGTTTTTTTTTAGGTGGACACAATATCTTTATTATTTTTTTTTTTGGTACTGAGAATCAAAACCAGTGGCTCATGAATGCTAGGCAAGTGTGCTACCACTTGAGCCACATCCCCAGACCCAGCTCTGCTAATTTTAACCAAGATTGATTTTTGGACTTTTGACTTCTGGAACTTCAAGATAATAAGCTTATTTTGTTAAGTTAAAAAAAGTTGTCAGACCTCTGGCCAGTTATGTTGTAGCCTCAGTTTCTTCATCTGTAAAATGAGATTCTGGCCCCTTTGCAGTTTTGTGAT
>NW_026000112.1:841121-856204 GCF_001458135.2 Marmota marmota marmota | reverse complement strand
GGCTCAGCTGTTTTCCATCCCCATCTCACTCCCGTTCATTCTTGTGTTCCTCTTCCTTAGTCTCCCTGCTCATGGATGTTGGTCATTTCTCATGGACACAATGCAGGGATTAAGACTGTGAGCTCTGGAGTGAGGCTGTCTGAGTTTTAAACCCTGGTTTTCCCACTTAAAGCTCTGTGAACTTGTGGCTTCACCTGTCCATTCCTCAGTTTCTTTATCTGAATTGAGAATAATATTACTGAAAAGTTGTCCCAAGAATTCAGTGATGTGATGCGTACTCCAGTAGACAGAATTCTAAAGATGAACTGCTTGCTCTCCAAGATTCCCATCACCAAACACTGATCTGATAGGGTGGTGAGGGGACTTCACAGAAATAGCTACAAACAACTGATCAATGGAGAGTACCCTTGTGGGCAAGACCCATCAGATAAGCCATTTGAGAGCAGAACATTCTCCATAGCCAATAGCATAGTGGAAGTGGGAGGGATTTGAAGGTGTGAACATTTGGGCAGGGTGTTGCTGGCTTTGAAGATGGACTGAGCCACATTTCAAGGAGAGAGGGTGACAGTATTTAGGAGCTGGGAGTAGCCTAAGGATGCACACCAGTCAGAAAATGGGGGCCCCAGTCCTTCAACAAAAGGATCCAAATAACCTGCAATAACCAGACAGATCCTAGAGGTGGGCTCTTCCCTCACATCTTCTCATCAGAGTCAAGGCCAGAAACAGGAGAGGAAAGGCCAAGGTTGGCCGGAGTGGCAACAGGGAAGGTGGTGATGGCGCTCAGAATGTGAGAGGAGCATCCTGGGGAAATCACTCACTGCACAGACAACTGCAGGGCTGGTAGAAATCTAGACTTCAGAATGCTGCCACTGAGGGCCTGGAGGGAATTGAGGAAGGCCGATCCTTGCTAGGAGGCCGCAGAGTGCTCAGCAGAGCTGGCTACTGCCGGTATGTGGAAAGCAAGTGAGGCTGGCTGTGGCTGAGGAGGTGATGGGTGTGCACCTTGGAGTCTTCTTGCTATGTATGGTAAAATGCAAGAGGAGAGGTAAATGGAGGCAGGACTGTTAAAAAGGAACAGGACCTGAGGATGTTGAAGTTTTTAGCATCACTAGATGGCCAGCTATGGGAAAAGCAAGAGACTCCCTGTTGGAAAAATGGGCCCTTCAGCAGAGGCCGAGGATGGGACTCTAGACTCTTCCCTGAAACCCGAAGGACAGGCCCAGAGCTGACTGCCTGTGTAGCTTCTTCATTTTGGCCCACCCTCCACCTCTTCCAGGGCTGTGCATTCTGCCTTTTGGGCAAAACTAGCAGGGAAGGAGTGGGCACCCCATGGTGTCTGAAACAGATCACCTGGGCTCCAAGCCCAAGTTGTCATTAGAGCCAAAGCCCAGAAAAGCCCATCAGCACTTGTGCACTAAAACAGAACAAAGTTACTAAAACAGGTTTTAGTGGGATCCAGGGTTTTCTGTCATAATATTCAGAATGTGCAGAAGACAGTTGAAAATCACTTGTTATACCAAGCAGGGAGAAAAAAACAAAGCTCTCAGTGAGGAATTACAAATAGCCCCAAAACAAAACAAAACAAAACAAAACAAAACAAAAATTAGAAAATCTCAGCAAGCACATGTACTCATCATAAAGAAGAAGATGTAAATCATAGGACTAAAAAAGAGAGTAATTGTCAATGGGGCTGTTAGAGGATCAAGTCAGTGGAGGGCAGACAAAAGAATTTACTCAATATGAGTAAGAGAGAAGTAGGTTGGGAATAAGCGAACAGAGCTTCAGGGACTTGTGAACAATGACAAAAGATCTAAAGTTCTGTAATTAGAATCTGAGGAGACAGGAAAGGGTATAGGGATGAAACAGTATTTGAAGAAATAGTGGCTGAAAACTTCCCAAATTTGACAAAAGACAAGCTTATGGATTTGAAAAGTTGAGAAATCACAAAAGTGACAAATCCAAAGAAATCCATGCCAAGGCAAATCATAATTAAGCTTGTGAAACTTAGAAGACAAAGGAATAATCTTAAAAACATCCAGATATTACACTAATTTGAATGAGGATGAATTTCTCACCTGAGACCAAGGAGGCCAGAAAGATGAGGCACATTTTTCCAATGGTGAAAGAAAAGAACTGTCAGTCCTGATTCTATATCTGGAAAAAGTATTCTTCAAGAATGAGGGGGAAATAAAGACATTCTTACATGAAGAGAGACAGAATTTATTTCAAGGAGACCTACCTTCAAAGAATGGCAGGCGGAGCTTCTCCAAAGAAAATGATAACTGAAAAAGATTTGGAACTTTGAAAAGGGAAAAAGAATTTCAGAATCAGTGAAAATTAAATAGGATAGAAGTCTTCCTGAATTCAAGAATTTCTTAAATTATGTTTGACAATCATATTTGGTTGAAACAAAAACTTAGGACCTCATCAATGTGGTGCTTAAAGCACATAGAGGAAGTCTTTAAAACAATTGTTTGTGAAAGCAGGGAGGCCAAGGAACCTGAATGGAATTAAGGTGCCTGCCTTCCAAGTGGTCAAACTTTGTTACCGGGCCAAAATAAATTATGCATGGAGGTTAAATTGCATACCCATGCATGCACACAGGCACAAGTGACTCTAAAGTTGGTAAAATCTGAATGAGCTCTGTGTGTGCCAAGGCCAATTGCTTGGTTTTGGTATTGTCCTCTCATTACAAAGATAGTCACTTTGCAGTACTGGGTAATGAAACTATGGGATCTCTCCATACTTTTTTTTCTTTCAGTGAATTTGTGATTATTTCAAAATTAAAAGTTAAAAGAATTAATAGAATACAGTTTATCTTAACCTAACAGAACTGTTTTGTTTCAATGATTCAGAACTTCTAAAAGTTAACGAATTTACTGATAACTTTTATCATACTGCCATCTTTTAATGAAGTGTAAAATATACTTTATAATGCACTTCTTTCAGTTTTATCCACTTAAATAAGGGGAACTTCTCATCACTAGCACAAAAAAGACAGCTGGTATCATTTATTATAAAATAAATTGTATCAAAACAATGAAAACAATGTTTTAAATTTCTGAGTAGATGCTGTCTCTCTGTGTGTCTTTGTTAAGTATCAGGACAGCATTCAAAGACTTTGTAGCACTGAACAGAAACAGTGCTGGTGATGTATTCTGATGGACTCAAAAATAGAATGGGAATGACTTTTCATTATGTCACAATGTTTTTAATGCTGTGTCCCTTTCCCTCGGAAGGCATCTCTCTTACCCATAAAGATCTTTACTTCTCTCTTCAGGAAACCGGAATTGCTGGTCACAGTGCTGGTTCAAGGAGGCAGATTGACCTATTGTGAATAACACATATTTCAGAAATCAAATGGAACTGGATGCAAGCCTGCTAGTTAGCAGTTGTCAGGTGTTTTAGTCAGTTTGCGTCACTGAGATCAGAAGACCTGACAAGAACAACATAGAGAACGACAAGTGTATTTCAGCTCATGGTATCAGAGGTTCAGTCCATGGTCAGCTGACTCCATAGCTCTGGGCCAGAGGTGAGGCAGCCCATCATGTCAGAAGGGCAGGGAGGAAGAAAGCAGCTCAGGACCTGGTAACCAGGAAGCAGAGAGAGCACCACACTCAGCAGGGACAAAATATAAACCCCTAAAGCCTACTCCCAGTGACCTGCCTCCTACAACTATACCCCACTGCCTACAGTTACCACCAGTTAATACATATCAGTGGATTAATAGGTCACAGGTCTCATAATCTGATTTTTTCACCTCTGAACATTCTTTCATCTTTCCGTACATGAGCTTTTGGGAATGCCTCAGATCTAAACTGTAACCCACGTGTTAATCACTGTGAGCCTTTTGTCACAGCCACAGTAAAGATGAGGTTAGTTGTAGAGCCAGTGAGGACGCACACAGGGACAACCAGATTGGGCTTGGCCCTGCCTCTGCACATGATCAGTTATGTGGCCCCTTTCTTATCCACATGATCAGGATAGCAGTCCAACTTCAGTCTTCAGGTTTTGTGAGGAATGAATGAGTTAAACGTGTGGCTGTTGTAAAGTCAGCTGTCATTGTGGGGAGACTAGGCCCATAGTAGGTGTAACAACAGTACATAGGAATTGTTGTCATTTCATCCCCTGATGTATTCCTCCTCACTGGTGGTCACAGACTATGGTCAACAGCCATGAATCAAAGTCCTGTCCTATGAGGCCACAGGAGAGGTTATTCTTTAGGGGAAGGTTCTGGAATTACAGAACCAGAGGATTTCTCAGGGTGGGCTATGGACAGATGGAGAGCATGTGCCAGGATTGGAGGAAGGGCCAGAGCCTTGGGGAAGGAAAGGAAAAGCCAGGATGGGCGAAAGAGAGATCCACTCACAAGTTTTACCAGTAACACGAGCAGCTTTGCTCCCAGAGCAGTACTTGTGGGTGAGGGCAGAATGTGTCAGGGGAGAGCGCTCTGGCACTCAAGGGCCTAAGCAGGAGGAAGCTGCTTCTGTGGAGTCCACTGGCCCAGGCCAGTGAGGAGTGGGATATGAGAGTAGGCCAAGCCCACTGGCTCCTGGTTTTATCTTTGCAGTTCCTAAGGGGCTTTCCCAGTGTCTTCACACCTTGATGTCCTTGGTCCTTGATCTTTATACTCCCAAAGGGGAGGAACAGGCAGCCATTCTTATTTTCATTTCCAGCATGAGGTACCTGAGCCCATGGGAGAGCAGGCCCAATAGGGAGTGCAAGCAGGAATCCAGACAGCTCCTCTGTCTCAGGACCTCGCATTTCTGCTTCAGAAGCCACGGTCTTGCTTCATTCCAACATGGGGAATTGTATTTTGATGGTCAGTTTCCAGAAGGCAAAGAACAGAGGCTCCATTTCTGCCTGTCTGGTCTGGAGTCTCCTGTGGCAGTGGACCAGGGAAGCCAGGGTGCACTTGCTGTCCACCTTCTAAGTGTGAAGCAGCCTGTGTGGCTCACGGTGACTGCTGAAAAGGTATTGAATGAATTAACTGCTGAAAGTTGAGTGAATCAATGGATGAACAGATTTGTCCTGAAAAAAGCCACTTTATTTCACTCTGCACCGTCACCTGGACTCTAAACCAGGGCACATGACACTCCTTCCCAACAAGGACACTTACTCTGTTGTGGTCTGTTTGTGTTCAGGCCCACCCGGGAAAGCGAAGACGAGGAGGACGAGGAGAAGAAGGGGCGAGGCTGCTCCCTGCAGTACCAGCATGCCCTGGTGCGCATCCTCACCCAGTTTGTGACTGAGTCATCTGACTTGGGTCAGCTGACCTACATGTTGGGCCCAAACTGGCAGTTTGACATCACTGATCTTGGGACAGAGTTCATGAAAGTGGAGGAGCCCAGAGTCGCCCAGTTACAGGATGCCAGGACCCTGGTTGGTCGGGAGCCGGGAATCACCACTGTTCAGGTACAGGGGGTTCATGTTTTGCCACCTCTCCAACACCAGTACCTGCTGATGGTGCAGGCAAATGCTGCCATGGAGGGGTGTTCACATGTGTGAGGGTGATTGTGCAAATGTGAAGATACCGAATCTGCCTGTAACAGAATCATGAGAAGCAATAGAGTATTCACCAATTTTAATAACCTAAACACATTTTGTATTTTAGAGAGGGTTGAGAAAAATGCCTGATCTGTTTTTACCAGAGAAAGCTAAATGAAACACATAGTGTAAGTCACCCTTTTCCCGATATGACACTGTTTTTTTTTTTTTTTAAATCTGTACTAGGAGGTGGTAGAACCTCTGAAAGCAAATTTCTTCTCAACCTTGACATTTAACCATTTAGCTATGTTATACCTTTAACAGTAGGCAAAGATTTTTTAAAGCATGTATTTGGCTATAAATCACAAAGAATCCATAGTTAAAAACTCTATTTTCATCATACTAATAGTAAAATAACTTCTAACTGATTTTGGCAAGATTAAAAAAGAAAACGTCACAGCTTGTTTTATTTTTTGCAAATTTAAAATGTTACTGCTCATAGTTAATTATATCTTATTTTAGGTGTTGCCAAAGTTAATTTTCGACAAAGTTGAATTAAATATGTAACATTCTATATTCGTGTCTATTTGTTTGTAATATATTACCACCAATTTAACATTTCAATACAATAGTAGTTTATTAAGTTATATCTGTGGGTACACAGTCCTGGTGGGTACGCTGTTCTATGCTCAGGGTTCCTAAGGCTGAGATCCAGGTGCTGGCTGGGCTTGGCCCTTAATCTTGGAGTTTTGGGAACTCATTGGCTTTTAATCTTATTCAGTTTCTTGGAAGAACTTAGCTCTCTTATAGCACTGAGGTCACAGTTTCCTTACTGTCAGCCAGGTGTTGCCCTGTCCTCTAAGAGGACCCCTCCATTCCTTCTCACATGGTCCCTCTCTCATCAGTAATGGCTGGATTCAGTCCTTCTCACACTTACAGTCTGAATTCTCCTGCTACCAGCTGGGGAACGCACTCTGCTGTTAAGGGTTCCTGTATAATTCGGGAGACCCTTGTTTTAGAGCCAGCTATGCCATATAACAGTGTGACTGTAGAGTGCTTTCTCATTGTTTGAAGGTTAAGGTCAACATTTAGGGGAACTGTTCTAGAAATTGTGCCTTTGACATATTCCTGTCCTGGTTTCAGTCTCCCATGGTTGCACATTAGATGGTAAAGTGGTAGGAACGGCTCCTTAGGACATGACTATTCCCTGCCCCACTTTAACTGTTCATCCAGTTATCCCACAGTGGTCTACACAGTGATCATATTGTCCCATGACAGGCATCTAACCTGCCCATTGGAAGGGATGTGAGCAGAAGAGGGCTGAGCACCATTTCCTTCAAAAGAGTTGACCACAGGCCACTGCTTTCAAAGCTTGAATGTCGGTTGTTGGGAAAGCACTACTCTTTGAGTGCTGAGTACCAAGGCAGGCAATTTGAGTTATTGCCTCTAACTTAAAACAAGCTTATCTCAGAAAATACACTGTTGTTATCATGGCATGAATCCCAAGAAAGGAAGTGGATTAAGGTGACCTTTATAAAACTCCTTCAAGTGCTAAGTTTGATTGGACAATGGCAGGATACCTATGTAAGCAGTCTTCCTGTGTGCGCTCTGTAGAGCACTGCAGAGTCTCCCGAGGCCCCACCAGCTCCAGGACTTGAAATTGTCATGTGGGCAGAGACCTCGCTTTCTCACTTACTCCCCAGGTCCTCTCACCTCTCTCTGACTCCATCCTGGCTGAGAAGACAGTGATTGTCCTGGATGACCGCGTCACCATTGTGGAGCTGGGTGTGCAGCTGGTGGCTGGCTTGTCCCTCTCCCTGCAGCCTCACAGTGTGGACCGAAGGGTCATCGTCTCCACAATGGCTGCCCAGGATGTCCTCCAGGCCCCACAGCAGGTGAGAGCCTGGAGGCCTGTGACCTGGTCCATGGTCAGCTCCTCTCCAGGTCGTTTTGTCCTACACAGAGGGTCAGCAGGGTCTCACAGCCCCTCGCAGCCCCTTGCTGTTCTTGGAGCTGCTCCCTCCATCTCCCCCAGCACATTGGGTCTAGGAAAACATGTGGAGACAGAGACTCATTTCCTCTGCCATTTGTTCTCCAGCAGGATAACCTGTGATAGGCACAGTCTGCTGTTGGACTGTGAGCTGAGGGCCATGTTTTTTTACCTTGGCCAAACCAAATGGGTAGTTTTTGATACTGCATCTTGCTAAGTTGCTGAGACTGGCCCTGAACTCATGATCCTCCTGCCTCAACCTCCTGGTTGGCTAGGATTACAGGTGTGCATCACTGTGCCTGGCTGTTGCAAATCATTTATAAAGATAACCGAGGCACTGGGCCGTTCAAGCAGTCCAACTTCATAATCCATCGTTTACCAAGAAATTTACCAGAGTGTGTTTTGCTTCATCAGCATTGGCTTCCTAATAAAGAAGGTTCAAAGTGATATTATCTTTAGCAGTAGCCTGATTAGTTGCACCTAAAATTGATTCAGATAAATTGCCTGATCTTTCAAAATGTTTTTAGAAAGGTCAAAGTCAAATTCTTTGATATGGCATGCAGTAAATTAATTTACACTTTAGTGCATTCATGAAAGCTTATTATTTATTTCTCATACCAGTGGAGCTCCTGAAAATTATTGATGCCAGTTCAAGGCATGACAAGAACTGGTAAAGATTATAAAATGGAAGATTTTTTCTGCATATACTTAAAAGCGTTTATATAGGAAATCTTGCTTATGTTATAAATTTGAAGGGAGCTGATCATGCTTTGATTTCGTTTCCCTCAGGAAGCCATAGTCAGTTCTTGGATTTTGTTCAGTGGTGGCTCCGTGACACCTTTAGACATTTATGATCCCAAGGATTTTTCCATAACTGTCTCATCATTGGATGAAATGGTGGTGTCTGTCCAGCGAAAATTGCAGTCCCAGTGGCCGGTTGTGGTTGCAGAGGGCGAAGGACAAGGGCCCCTGATAAAGTTGGAGATGATGATCAGCGAGCCTTGCCAGAAGACCAAGAGGAAGAGTGTTCTTGCTGTGGGTAAAGGAAGCATCAAGGTCAGGTTTGCACCAAGCATCGAGGAGGAGCACCAAGGAGGCAGCAATGACGTTGAGGGCGTGAACCGGGAATACAAAGATCACCTGAGCAACTCCATAGAGTGGGAAGGGAGCCAGGAGCGAGCAGTCCAGGAGTGGCTCCAGAGGACAGGACCAACAGGAGCACAACCCTGCCACTGCCTGGGGAGGGGAAGGACAAGAAGTTGCTCAAGAGTGGTGGTGCAGATGCCTTCACCAGCTTCCCCACCCAGGGGAAGTTTCCAGAATGCAGTAACCCTAGTGACCTTACAGAGGCCTCCAGGGGCTTGACGGACTTGGAGATCGGCATGTACGCCCTGCTCTGCATCTTCTGCCTGGCCATCCTGGTCTTCCTGATCAACTGCGTGGCGTTTGCCTGGAAGTACAGACACAAAAGGCTTGCGGTGAGCGAGCAGGGCAACATCCCCCACTCCCACGACTGGGTCTGGCTTGGGAACGAGGTGGAGCTTTTGGAGAACCCAGTGGACATCATGCTCCCCTCAGAGGAGTGCACGACCATGATAGACAGGGGGCTGCAGTTCGAGGAGAGGAACTTCCTGCTGAACGGAGGTTCCCAGAAGCCCTTCCACAGTCAGCTCCTCAGACCTTCTGACTATGTCTATGAGAAAGGGATGAAAAATGTACCTGTAAACTCTTCTGGCCCGAAGAGGAAGAGGGTCAAATTTACTTCCTATACCACCATCCTCCCCGAGGATGGGGGCCCGTATACCAACTCCATCCTGTTTGACAGTGATGACAGCATCAAGTGGGTCTGCCAGGACATGGGGCTGGGGGACTCACAGGACTTCAGAGACTATATGGAAAGACTGCAGGACCAGATGTAAACTCCTTTCTTATGTTGTATTCACCTTTATGCCTTCTGTTTTCTGAACGGTGGAGCAGTGAGTTTGATCAGCAATAGGGTGACATCACAAAGCTGAGTTCGTGGAGGTCTGGAGGGAGCCCTTTCTAAGCATGTTTCAGAGGCCTGGAGAGTTACGTCAGCTGGGTTTTAAGCTGGGAAATGCCTCTAAAACAGCTACATGTAGGGACTGGAGGAATTCTGTGACAACAGTTTTGCCTACAGCCTGGTACCAGCTCAGTGCAGGTAGAGTAAACCCGACCCCACAGACATTGTTAGTCATCCCATGGCGAATGACTGTGTGTAGTGAGGAGAGATTTGGATGGTGATTTTCCTGTTCCTAGACCTTTTAAAGCACAGTGGGCAGGTACAGCCCGTGGCCTGGGTTTGGACACACAAGAGGTGACTGAATGTGGCTATCCTTATTTGTTAGGAGCGCTGCTCAGTGTGTTTATATACATTTCCACCTGCACCTGTTCCTTTGACCTCTGTAATTTTTTTTTGAAACATGAAGAGAAGAAATTTTAGTCTTTGAGATCTGTGTGATTTACAAATGAGTTTTATTCTCTGGGAATTGCCGTGTCACGTCATTTCCTGGGTCTCCATACAGGATGTCAGGTTTTTCAAGTTTTGAGCACTTCTTTCTTTAGTGACAACATCTAAGAAACTTATTCTCATTTTCTTTTTCCTACCTTTTGCTGTTGAACTTTCTTGTCAGGGGTTTTGCTTAAAATGTTGATATCCAGTGAGGGAGGGTCATCTCTTTACATTTTTCTATGTGAAGTTTAAAACAACTTGGAGGAAAGTTGTGAACACACACATTTATTTTTGTCCTCTGTTTGCTAAGAATCCTGGGGAGCTCCTGGAGTACACTGCTGAGGGCATAAAGCCCCTAGGGAGCAGTGATTATGCAGGTTCTTTGTAGTCAGCACAATGTACCATCCAAACTGAATCTAAAGGTAGAATACATCTACATCTGCGCTGAAGGGAAATTGCCTAGGAAATAGCTTCCAATTAAACTTTCCACTTTACCAGAAAAAAAATTAAATGATGTTTCAAGTTAGCAATACATATAAATTATCCATACAATAACTATCTTTACAGGTGTGCATTTGTGGGAAAAGCAATGGGTTCCCCCCAGAATTCACAAAAATAAATGACTGTTCCAGAGCCCAAGAAGCAGCTATTATGAACAAATTATAGCTATTGAAAAATCAAAGTGCTAAGAGGAAAAAAATGATTCTTGTATAATTTTTAAATAAAAATATTTAGAATCATCATGAATCATCATCTCAAAGCAAGAATTTCAGATTAGCAAAATGCGACATTTTTATTTATTAAGATGCTATAGGTGGAAAAGCAGACACTGGATTAATCTGTCTCATTATGAGTTAACTGAGCCATTTGCATCCCTAAGAAGTGGAATTTGAAAGGCCCAAAGTAGGAAGCACATACAGCAAGTCACCCTTACTCCCATTGGCTGACAACTGAGCTATTCAAAAGAGAATAGTTTTCATTCATTTGCTCTCTTATTTTAGATTCTCATGGATGGGAACTTGACAACTCAGCCTCTTCTAGCCATGAAGCAGCAGCCAGAAATTTCTCCTGTATCTCTTGCATGCCACAGACAGGGCTGAAATTGCAGGTGGTATAGTGGTGACCTCAGAGGCTGGTATTGGATTGGTTTTATAAGTATTTAAAATGGTGCTTAGGAGCTGAAGCCAGAGACTGCAGAGAGCTTCAACTTAACTGGAGAATGAAGCAGAATACCTAGGCCTTAACTGCAAAAGGAGTTTGCAGGACAGCTGGCGCCTTTTAGGAAGAGCTCCCTGGTTAGCCAGTGGCCTTTCAGAGGGCTTAGTGGGAAGGTAGCACAGAACAACTGTGAGGACAGAAGAGAGTTCATGCCTGATGGACACACAGCCAAGCTATCCAGGAAGTCTGGCTCCTTCTAGGAGACATTTTCAGTTCCATCTTCTTTTGGAGCTTCAATATCAAAGAAATAATGGAGGTCCTTTCTGAAAGTGAGGAGTGTGAACTGAAGGGGAGGGGTTTACTCAGCAGGCTGCCTCCCAACCACTGGCACATCGAGACTTTGGTGGGGACATAGTTTGGGAGGAATTGCCATTGTCGTGGGGAGCATCACTAAGGAACATACAAATTGGAGCCTTTCCTGAGGTGGGAACATGGGGCAGGGACAGAGAGCAAACAGGGAGTATAGGGTTGTGCCAGATCAGCCTAAATGGAGCTGGAAGCTGACCATGATCCTGAAGAAGCTTCTGGTGGACAACACAGACTCACCCAGCATGAATCAGCACCCATATAGTCACCTGTGCTCCTTCACATTAGAGTTCAGTTAGTTCAACATGGAGGAAGTCAAATGGGAGGTCATGGGAAAGGGTCCCTTTTACTATATAATATCCACTCACAAACACACACACATATGTACACATGTGTGTGCTTGAAGCTGAAGAGTCAAACGTAGACTATTTAGTGGGACTCAAGAGTGACAGTTGTTTACAGATGTGACGTGGACACCTTTCATTGAAGTATTTTATGCTCCTATTTACTGCAGAGTATAAACCATGGGTTAGATCACCTTGTTTTCCAGCTAGTCAGCCACAGCTATTAAGCACTACACCTCAAGATACCTAAACCCAAACGGGAACAACATAAACTATTAAGCCTTGAACTCCAGTTTCCAGTCACCATGCTTTCACCTGTCTTCATTCTCTGGGTTTTCATGGTTGAGATAATCAGATCCTGGGGCTCCATGAATAACCTAGCCCCAGGTTGTCAAGGGCTGCCAAGTTCCCTTTTCCCCCATAGAGTGGCACGCTCAGACTCCTCCTGAGGGATGAACCTGCAGGCTGTGGACATTGGTCGCAGGCAAGGAGCTTGAGATGTGAGCTGAGGACTGCGTGGCTTGGAGAAGTTGAAAATGTGCAGCCACTGTCTCCAGGTCCCGGTGTTCCTCTTTCAAGTCCAGAGTACAGGGACCAAGAAGCAGCTGCCAGACCAAAAACCCTGCTTTTAAACATAGGTGTGCTGCATTTGAGAGAGCAAGAAGAGGAAGAAAAAGATCCCGCAAACCCCAGAATACTCTCTGTACCAAGAGAAGAAACATCACCTTCCTAGCTGTTGCACACACTGGCCAGGGTAAATTCCCAGCCTACAATAATCCTCCATATCTACACAGAAAGTTTCAATGTATGCACATGAATGCAGTGAAAACATGGATTGGTGTTTCTGTCCCATCACCATATCTGGAGATATGTACTTGCTGATTTTTAAGTTTTAAGAAGTCCACCTTTGTGTAAATTGATCAGCTTTTTAGAAAGGGATCTTTCTAATATTGGCAAATTGAGACCATAGTAAAAGTTTTGTCAGCAAAGATCCATTCAGTCCACTGAGGGTGGCTTCATCTGAATCCTTCATGCCACTGGCATCATTGGGCTTTCTACTCTAATCATCTTAAAAACTATCTTAATTCTCCATTTTGGTCTCTGTAAATGACACCTCAGATGGTTTATAAACTTAGTAACCTTCCTCTCAATTAAAATTACATATGTGTTCTGTGACGTACATCACCTGTATGTAAAGGGACAGGTTGGATGGTGGAAAAGCTATGCTGAAATGTGGATATCAGATATTTTTATATGTAATATAGACATTACACTGAAACTCTGAGAGGTGTATCAGAATAAACACATTTTAAAATAAAAAGCATGCAAAACTGTAGCATTTAAATGTACAGACCTCCAACTCCAAAATATCTCAACTGATGATGGGAAAAACAGGACCTGACATCGTGAAATGCATTGAGTTAGGAATTCTGGCCTGGAGAGGACGTGGCTCATGTTGGCAATGTTGATGAAACTTGCTGGAATATTTTGATTTTACTCTTCATTACTTTTGGATCTTTCCTTTTTTCCTGGAAATATTTCAGAAATAAAGTGACTTCACTTTTCCAGCATAATGGTATATTCTAACCACAGGGTAATTCATCATTTTTAACATGAAAATAAACATTTAAACATTCTTCAATTGTTTAATTATTTTACCTACATGTTCCTTTTCTAATTTCAACTTCTATATGATTGGCTATATTTATAGATACATATATTTTTCTTTTCAGCCAGAGATTGTAACATCCTTGATGACGTAATAAATGGACACCCAAATGAAATATTCCCTAAAAGTCAAAGATGCATTTGAGATTAAAAAATTTTCCCATTTGTTTTCCTAACAGGCTGGGAAACTTTCCAGATATCTTACAAAGAGGACTCATTTCTCATGTCTCTGTTGAGGGTCAGACCACCTTGAAATCAGGACTAAAGTGCAAGGTGCAGTAGGTGTTTGGTAGTATAATAACTGGCCACCCTCTGGCTTTCCCTGGTCAGTGACTTGGTTTTGTGGATGCATTTGGGCAGTAGCGTTGCATGGGCTTGAGCCTGGGTGCTGAGGATCCAGATGGAAGCTCTAGAGATGCAAATGAGACACAGGACAGCAGGGGCCTCTGCTTAGAAGATGAGGTAGCTGGTTCATTTGAGGGACTGGTGGGTGTGTTGGCCAAGTACCTAAGGCTGCAAGTGCATTTTTTGAAACTGCCAGTGTTATCTTTGGCACTTTGGCAAATACTACCCATTGTTCTCAGGGTGCATATGAGTGTCTCAGGCAGTAATTTGGCATGTCATAAATGTTTCATGCCACACCTGGTCTCTCATCAGACCCTTCAGACCCCTGTAAATGCTGGCTTGTGAAATGTAGGCTGTGAGGTAGTTGGCTTGTGAAATCTAGGCTGTGAGGTAGCAGGCTTTCTTGCTTATTTATAAAATGTTTGGCTCATTTGGCAGCAAATGAGCCAAAAAACTTTGCTAGGTGTACAAACCCACCCCCCATCAGGATTACTTTTCAGCACTTGGGTAATTATTACCCACTAACAGCTTTCAAAGCTTCTTTCTCCTTGAAACATGGAAAGACTGAGCCACAGAAACTAGATATCTTGTCCTAGAGCTCAGTGTGTCTGTTCACAGTTTATATCTCAAAAAGAGAAGGAACAAAAAAGAAAGTTTGAAATGAGATATGTAATACAGGATCACTTTGTATTTAATTTTTTGTGCATATGAGCACAAAATGCAAAAACTGTATTTCAGTTTTTTAAAATATTAAAGTCCTTAATACTTGTTAGTTTCATTATGACTTTATACAATTTGGATAGGTAATGGAGTGTTTTTGTTGTTTGCTTTTAGAAATTTCTAAAAGTATAAAAGTAGAGACATCTAACCTGGGTTACAGTGTTTATAGACTGTTCCATGGTTCAAACAGGTAGGACACCAGTGCTTTCCAGGTGGAAATTCAAGTTCATTCAGGGACATTATCTTCCCAGTTTAAGGAAGCAATAATGTTGTCAACTCAATGATGAACAACCTTCGTGTTCTATGAAACGTCTTCAAAATTTCTTTGGCTTTAATTGCTCCTTTTGATCAGTTGTTCAGATGAAAGATTGTCATTGTATGTTAAAGATTGAATCTCGTTAAGATGCTGCAGAAACTGAGAAGACAATGGCTTTTTCATACATCTTCACCGCCCTCTGCAGTGATACACTTTAGAGTTGGATGCTGCTTTGAAATTTGGGGTCTGTGTGATGCTGAATTTTTTTACCTGTAT
>NW_026000112.1:747980-802821 GCF_001458135.2 Marmota marmota marmota | reverse complement strand
GGGGGACTTAGGGTTAAGTAATTCGAGTCCTTTTCAATTTCCCCAGATGTCAAGACCACATATAATATTGGGCCTTAATTTTAGGACCTATATTCTGTTTAATGAAAAAGTAATTTTTGTGAGGGAAATAGGGTGATATTAGAGAACGAAACTGGAAAGGTACATAGAAAATAAGTCACATGGGAATGTCCACCTCATTTGGTGGCTTTTGTGTTGTTCCTTTCCATCTTTCCCTGGTGAGCATTATTTACATAACAAGGCTTCAATCAACCATCATTCTTGCACAAACTAAAGGAGTTTTAGCCCCTTTTTCCGAGTTGATTATTCACACTGGCGTTCCTTGTGTACACGTAAACATTCCTTCATCTCAATTTAGTTCAAGTCATGAAAAGTACCGATGTGTAATTAATCGCTATTCTTCACAGGATGAGATGGAAGCCAGCGTGATTGGGTCAGTTGTTACCAGGAGTTGAGGGTCTTTTCCATTTAATAAGGAAGAGTAGATGGAAAGCCTGCAGACCCAGACTTCACTTTCCATTCTTCCAGCATGTTCTGCTTGAGTGTTCTCTGCTGCCAACAAGGAGCTGGAGATGAGGGAGAAGCAGAGAACCAGCACCACCATCTCCCCAGCTGAGGCTCCTCTGAAACTCTATGCAGAAAACAGTCAGCCATTCCTTGGTGTCTGTGGAGGATGGGGTCCGGGCAGGATCCTGGGGATAGTCAGCTGACCTTCAGGTCTATGGAGGACAGGATCCAGGGAGGACCCCTGGGGATGTGCCCATCCATGGTGTCCAAGCCCCCTATGTAACTGCATTTGCACAACCTATGCATCGTCCTGTACTTAGCTGATAGCTAGCTTGCTTCTCACCCCTAAGACAGGGGAATGCTGGGTAAATGGCTGCTGTGCTCTATTGCTTGGGGGAGAATGGCGAGAAAAAAATGTCTGAACGCAATTATTTTTTCAGAATACTTTTGATCTAGGGTGGAGATCATACAGATGCACGTAGAACCTACAGAGATGGAGAGCCAACTGTTTGTGATTTTGTCTCATAGTCTTGTAATAAAGAAGACAGACCAGAGTGCAGTGGTTTAAACGTGAGGTGGCCCTCAAGCTTGAACAGCCATGGATTGTATAGGCCTGCATGGGCACACCCCCGGGGGGCCCTCCCTGGTCTCTGTCTTCCATAGACACTGAAGGTCAGCTGACTATCCCCAGGGTCCTCCATTTACACCACAATACAGGAAAGCTTAGCAGTGACAGGATTGGGTTATGAACCTGATCAGTGCACTAATCCCCTGATAGGGATTAACTGAGTGGTCACTGGAGGCAGATAGGGTGTGGCTGGAGGAGGCAGGTCCCTGGGGACATGCCTTTGGGGTTTATATCTCTGCTTTCTGGTGCCATGTCCCCAGCTGCTTCTCTCTGCCACACTCTTCTCCCATGATTTCTGCCTCACCTCAGGCCCCTAGCAATGGAGTCGAAGGACTGAGACCTCTGAACCGTGAGCCCTTGGACACATTTTTCTCCTCTAATTGTTCCTGTCCGGTCCTGGGGTTGCAGTAGTGAAGAAGCTGACTAGAGCAGTCTGCTGGCCGTTTCCTCCCTGCACCAGGACGACCTTCTGTGCATTGTGCTCCTGCCCAGGACAAACAAAATGGCAAAGATTCCAGTTCACTCACTTCTAAAAAGTGCCCGTAACCCTGCCACGGTGAGCCTGCTACGTCACTAAGCCACGTTCGATTGTTTTCTCCTGTCTCTCCTGCACCCATTTCATGCCAAGGCTGGTTGGTGTGAAGAGCCTGCTGTGCCAGGTTCTGGTCCAGCATGGCTTCTCAGGCTCCTCTGGGGCTCCTTGTCCTCTGCATGTCCTCTGCCTGTCCTCACCCAAGAGCACAAGGCATGGTCACTGTGGCGAGGCTCCTCAGACACACCTAGCGACTTTCCTGTCCTCTGCATTAGCTCCTCTGGTAACGGTTGCTTCTTTGATGCAAGGATTGAAGATGGTTGTCTGCCCCTGGGCTGTTGTGAGGGCCTCCTCGCTGGCCTTCTTCCTTCATGTAAAACAGTGACAGGTGTTCAGCTAAGTTAACTGCACAGCTGGGTGGGCTTCACTGCCACCTCTCCATCCCTGCGCGTATCCTGCCTCGATGGCATCTGCCCTCCCGGCTGCTGGCTCTCGCCCCTTGCCTCCCCTCCCTCGGCCCCCATCTCCTTCTCTGATCAACTGTCACTGGCTCCGCTTGCCCTGCCTGGGTGGCCCAGCTGAAGGCGGGAGGCACTCGAACATATAGCTATTTTTCCCTGGGCATCCGAGAGCAGTCAGACCTAGACAGAGTCCCATTTTCACATCTTATTACTCATGCACCTCCTTCCTGAGAGGGTCCTTAGTTTTCATTCTATATCTCCAAACTTCATGTCAGCTAAAGGGGAGGAAGGGTTACAACAGGGACCCAGTTCCTGCACCTGAATCTTAGTGTGTTCATCACAGGGTGCAGCTCGTATTTGTTTCTGTGTGACACTTAACTTGGACTCACAAGGAAAATCTGCCTGCATTTTGCGTGGCCGCAATAGTCCAGATGGAAGGTCTAGATTACCATATGTGGGATGAAGGGGATTTTGCTGTTTTGGTCAGCTTCATCCTCCGAGTTGACCCCTTGGTACCACAACCAAATGACAAACTGGTTTTAAAATCTTGCCAAAGATGAGCACAGTGGGGTTCTGGATTGTCTCATGCTGGCCTTGCAGGGCTGGCTTTATTCCTGTCCCTCTGATCCCCAGCAGGGGTTACCCCCAAATTGGCCATTGCAAGTGCATTTACACCAAGCACAGTAGGAATGCCGCGAGATGGGGCTCTTCTCTGCAGTTGCTAAATCTGACTGGAACACCACAGGCAAGACACTCCAAGGGAAAGCTGCTGTTGATCCAGAGAAAACAAATGTAGGATTTTTTAAACAAATTTGAGAGACCTGTGAATCTGCAGAAAAACATAGAGTGTGACAGGAGATACCTGTGTCCCCATCACTGGGCACTTTCAAATCTTTATTTTGCCACTTTGTTTAAGAGACAGGAGAAGGAGAGAAAGCAACTGAGAGAATATGAACATTATGTTTGATAATGAAAAAAATAGCAATTTTCCAATTCTGCAGTAGTCCAAGTGTCACATTAGATTAGTTTGGGGTCAGACTACACTTAAAATTTTGCATATATTTTGATTAGATAATTACATGCACTCTCTCTGCCAGCTCACTATTTTTAAAGGCATCATGTAAAGTATATGCTATTTTTTTCTTTTTGTTTTTTGCGCCAATGTTTCCAGTACTCTTTAAACCCCATTTCCATGAACAGTGCTGTGCTGAGACCAGTATTTAGAACAAAATCCATCCTCTTTCTTCAGAAATTCACAACATTGCAGAGTTAAACTTACTTTTTAAATAGTAACTGCTGTCTGAAAAAATTTTAATGCTACTCTTTTTTTTTTAATATAAAGAATAATATTAGCTGAAAAACACACTTCAGAGGTGGCCGTCTGGTACGCGCTGTCCATATAGTGTCTCAGATATCCTTCCAACCACCCAATGGGACAGGCAGTATCACTTCCCACATCTTTTGGATGCAGAAACTGAATTTGCCTAAAAGACGCTTTTTCATACCTATTGAGTGTCAGGGTCAGAATACAGTCGGTCCTTTCTGACTTGGGGGTGTGCTTGTCACCACCGGGGCATGTCCACTCAAGTGGTCTCTGCACGGGGTGGGGGCGAGACAGGGTGTGAGAGGCCATCTTATATGGGCCCCGACACCATGACCTCTAGTGGAGACCTTTACATGGTGTGGAGGAAGTGGGCACCACAGTGGAGGGCCACCAGGGGGCCGGGGACTCCTGGCCAGTGAGCACCTTTAGTCTTGTGTCTGATTGCCCCAGTGCGAGTCTGTGGTGGCTGTGAATTAACATTTTTATAAATGCCATAATTATATGTGGCTAGTGCAATTTTGAAGAGTGTTTCTGCATGGACCAGCAGCGTTTATTTAGAAAATGTCAATATTTAATGTACTTCGCAGTGCCCGTCACTCACGTTGGCTTTTCTCTTGAAAAGTGGGTCTGCTGGGCTCCTCTTGTCCTTGGATGGGCCCTGATCTTGTACATTAAGGTCACTGGTGTGGAAGGCACAGTGCACATAGGTGATGAGGGGAGTGATGGGAAGGAGGGGCCATGGTGGGCTGAACTGATCATGGGCAGTGTTTGTGCCACCAAAGTTAACTTCATCTGACAAAAATATGCAATCCAAGAAAAATGAACGCATTCCCCAGTGCCCCCAACAGCCCCGTCTTCTCTTGGAGACAACTTTCCTTCTGTCTTGAGACAGTGTTCACCTCTGTGGAAGGAGAGGAGCCTCGATCTCCCTGGTTGGAGAGGTCACAGCCAGGGCGGGCATCACACCTGGGTGAGGGGCCACACAGGGAGAGCCTGGCAGGCAGGCGAGGACAGGGCCTCCCCTCTGCTTCGTGAGCCTGCAGCCACAGGCTGAGGAGGCTGAGCCTCTGTGGCCAGGTGAAGACCAGCTGCCCAGCCTCGGGCCTCTCACTTGGGTGCCGCAGACTCTGGTTATTGGCCTACAGCAGGGGCTGCTGGACTTGCTGTCCCCCCCCCCCATTTGCTCCACGGAGCCTTTCAGCATCTCCTATCACAGAGGTCAGTACCCTCTGTGAGCCCCATTTTGGCAAGAGAGGCCCATCTTTCAGAGCAGTGTTCGCCATTCCACGATCAATAACACATTTCCCAGAACACATTTCAAGATCACAGATTTAGTGTGGATAAAGGGGAGCTTTTGACATTTTGATGTTTTGGTGCGTTATGATGTTTATGTTGTGGGACTGTCATTTCCTCGCTGGGCACGTCTGGATTTTCCCTTAGTGCTGAGAGGTGTGAAGCCTCCGAAGGCTGAGTGTTGTAGAATCAGGTATTTTTTAAGTCAAACATTTTCTCTCTGGGGCTGTGGAGCTCACAATTCCTTAATAAGTATTTCTCCAAGTAAAATATCTTAGTAGCCCAGAGTTTTTCTCCTGGAGCTGAACATTGATTTGGATGACAAATGCTTGTTATGTAACCTGTGACTTAAAGGTTCTGCTTTGGCTTTCAATATCTCAAGGGGCATTTCCTTAACCTCCGAGGGAGCCCAGTGCCCCCTGGTGGTCCGCCGTGTAACCTCCACCAGCACTGATCTCCCCTGACATGACAGCGGCCTGTGGCTTCTTCCTAAGGAAGGGCTGGGCGCCCTGATGCCCCCAGTTCCTCCATCTCCAACCCCGGCCCCAGAGCATCCAGCACTCAGATTATCAGAGTTTCTGATATGCCTGCCTGGAGACCTAAACTGAAGGAACTTAAATTGCCCACCAACAGGTTTGATCCCTTGAATCTCATGATGCCACAAAGTATCCAACTTGGATCCTCTTGCTGAAATAGGCAGTTTGCAACTTTCTGTGTTCCCTGGTTATTTTTCTAACCCTCCTCTTTCCCTTAGTGTCTATTTAAGTCTTTTTCCACAATAAGAGTGTCGCTAGCCACCCTGAGGCAAGACAGTAATGTACTGGCATTAGCTTTACCAGAACCCACAATTAGAGGAGAATCATTTTTTTATTCAAACGAAACTTGCGTTTAACAGGACTGAATACCTTGTACTTAAGTCAAAGATAATCCTGAATTATGGCTCCTTTGCAAGGAGCAATGCAAAATTAGCTGCTGGGCCTGTTTCCAAAGGCAGGGTAACTTTATGAAACGTTTGATATCGACCAAAATTATTTTAAATGCTTCTTAAATTTATCAGCACTGCTGGCTACATGGAATTTATTAGATCAAATGCAATAAAATATAATGAAATAGATTAGATCTCTTTTTGAAATGTTAGTAGACAGTATGCTGGGTAACAAAAAATGTAAAACTTCTCTTCCCGTATAAATGGTATTTTCAAATTTTTCATACCAAGAAGTTCTTCAGTACCCCAAGTTAAAAGAATAACCCCAAATAGTGTTTTTCATGGGGGCATTAAAACTAGGGATTTATAATTTAGAGATAAATCTATAGAATTTTATTTTATACTGTGACATTTTAAAAATTTCTAAAATAAGTACTCTGTTTGCTATTTTTTGTTTTATACACATAGCAGAATACTGGCTAGGGACTGTTCCCGTCAAGATTCATGATAATTTTTGAGTCTACGTGTTCCACGGTGAGGTGCCAGACCACCAGGGGGGGAAGGAGGTGCTTGGAGAGCGCGATGGTCTATGTGAAGGCAAATTAACTCACCCCATAGATGTCCACGTCTCAATCCTGGTTCTGTGGTTTAAAGTGTCCCCACAGTTCATGTTTTGGGAATCGCTGATGTGATGGTACCGAGCCATGGACCATAACCAAGGGGCTCTGTCACAGGCTCTGCAGGGGTGGGTGCATGCTGTCACTGCTGCAGCGGGGTCATTATAAAGCAGCATTTGGCCCCTTTCCCCTCTTGCTCATGTGATGCCTTCCAGCTTGTGAGGACACTGTGGGAAAGCCTTCGCTCACCATGGCCCCTTGATCTTGGACCTCCCAGTCTCCAGAACCATGAGCCAAATAAGCTTCTGTTCAGTATAAATCACCCAGGCCGTGGTGTCTTTGTGTCAGCACAACCTAGATGAAGACACCTTGGAACCAGTGAAGGCGCTCGGTGATATTGCAGGCAGAATTAAGGAAGCAGATGGCACTGGGTGGTTCAGTTGCTGACTTAACAGGGTGAGGTTGTCCTGGTTTGCCTGCATGAGCTTGGTGTTGTCATCAGTGTTCTTATTAGTGAAAGAGGGGGAGTGTCCAGTCAGAGACGCTGAGAGAGAGAGACTTGAGCAGCCAGTGCTGGCCTAGACAGGGAGTCGGGCAGCCTTTAGAACCTGGAAAAGCAAGAAAATGAACTCTACCCTAGGTGTCTAAGAAGGGACAAAACTCTTGATTTTAGCCAGTGAGACCCGTTTCAGTCTTATCACTTCCAGAAAAGTGAGAGGAAGTTGTATGATTTGAACACACTGTGTGGTCATTTGTCATAGCAGTGGTAGCCAACTTGCACAGTGCAAAAGTGGGGGATGCAGGAAGCAGGCCAGTCTAGGAATCCCCTTGGTGTGCCTCAGCTGGAGAGTCCTCTTCTACCCAGTGAGACTGGACCCCCTGAGGGATACTGGTAAGGAATCACAATATGCCCCTTCCTTCTAAAAGACCATCTGCCAATATGGTGTGGAGAAATCCCCTTCACCTTTTTAGACAGAACCAGCAGGGACCAAAGGGGACCAGTGGGAGTCCCATGGAAGCTGAGAAGCAGAGCAGAACAGAAAGGTGGCATCAAGGCTCTGAGAATTAAGCTTCCTTTGGGGCCAGAGTCCACAAAATAGGCCAAAACCACACACTCAGCCACAACAGGCAACTGCCCACTAAGAGAAAAGAATTGAATAGGACCCAGGTCACCTAACATAATAGGCAAATTATACAGAGGACAAAATAGAAATCACTGTCATATTAGGACCCCAGATTAACAGCCCAAATGAGGAAAAAATTGAGCAACTCATGTCAACACCAAGATGAGCCAGATGTCAGCCTTATGTGAAAGAAATTAGGAGCAACCACCATAAAATAAGCATCCAACAATTAGGAACGGCTGTGAAAGAAGAAAATATGAAATTTGTGAGGTACCAGAAGTAGCAGGAAAGAACCAGTGGGAATCCTGGAACTAAGAAAGATGGTCATAAAGAAACCTGGGTAAGCTCAGCAGTGGAGTGGAGAGAGGACAAAAAAGAGAGAATATGCAATTGGAATAACAGAGAAAAAGTCTTACAAGAAACCCATATTGAATTCCATAGCCTCAGTAGGTTGAAAGTAAACTTATGGAAAAAAATACCATCTATCATTATAAAATAGAAGAGGAGGAGGCTGGGCAGAGGAGGAAGAGGAGAAGGAGGAGAAACAGAAGCAGCAGCTAGAGGACTACATTAGTATCTGGTAAACATCAAATCAAAGAAAATTTCCAGAGAGAAAGAACAATGTTACATGATGATAAAAGGCTCAATCTTCAGGAAGATGTAATGATACTTCTTATGTATGCGCCAAGCATCAGCACCTTAGAATGCAGGAAACAAGAACTGATGGTGCTGAAAAGGAGACATGAGATCCACACAGAAGTGGGGGCATCAATGAACTCTCCCAGCTACTGACTGAGCAACTAGACAGAAAATCAAAAGGGACATGGAAGATGTAAACAACACAACTGGCCAACAGGATCCAGTTGATACCCCAACAACAGCAGGATGCTCGCTTTTTTCAAGTACCCATGACATTCCCCAAGGGAGACCACATCCTGGACCATAAAACAAAGCTCAACACATTTAAAGAAAGGAACTCATACACAATGTATTTTCCCACTCTCAAGAAACCAAAGGAGAATTCATCAACAGAAGACAACAGGAAATCTCCAAATATATATATATATATAATATATACTTGTAAAAAAAATCCATGTGTAAAAGAGGTCTAGAGGAAGTAAATGAAAATCATAGCACTGAATAAGAAGAAAACACAGCTTATCAAATTTAGTGCTAAGAGGAAGCTTTATTCTATTCTTATCAAATTTAGTGCTAAGAGGAAGCTAGATACTTTGCATCTAGTATAAATGCTTATACTAAATGCAAATAATGTTCTCAACGACCTAAACTCCTCCCTGACCATACCAGAAAATCAAGACAGAAATTCACCTAAAAAGGAAAGGGCGGGGGAGACAAAACTATGAGCAGAAAGCAATAAAATTGAAGGCAAGAAACAAATGACCCCCTCCCCCCAAAAAATCAGTGAAACAAAATTTGCAGTGTTTGTATAGCCTTAGCTAGAACAAGATCCAGAAAAATCAGTTCCTTCTGCTTTAGGATTGCTGGAAACTTTTCATGGGTTCAAAGTTTTTGCATAGTGCCAAACCAATTATGGCAGATAAAAAGTCAACTTAAAATTATTCATAATTAAAACTCTCATTAGTGGCAGTTTCTACATTTGATATGCCACAGATTTTATAATCTGTTTAATATTAGAAGATTTTAGGCATCACCATTTGGGAATTATGCAAATGTTGAAATGGAAATAAAACACTGTATTCCTAGCAACAACAAAAAACCCCAGTTGAGAATATTAATTGCTTTTAATTATAAGAAAAGTAGCTGGGTCACATATGAGATTCAGCAAGTTTTTTTAAGTTCTCTGGAGGAATTTTCTCATATTTGAGTTCTGTAGAAAGTTACATCCACTGTATTTGGTTTCTCTGTGGAAAATCAGAAGAGCCTGTCACACTCCAGGGCTGGCCAAGCCACAGGGAGGCCAGGGCTGGAGAACACCCTGAGACTTGACTGTATCCTTTTTTTTCCCCATACTTTTTTAAAAAAATGGCGCATTATAGTTCTATGTAATGGTTGGATTTATTACATAGTCACACACGCACACCATAGAGCAATATAATTTGGCCAGTATAACCCCCAGTATTCCCTGTTCCCTTCCCTCTCCACTCCCTTTGGTCCCTTTCCTCCATTGATCTCTTTTTTCATGAGATTCCCCCACCCCAACACCTTTCTTTTAATTTTCCTCTTTAGCTTCCACATATGGGGGAAAAATATTTGACTCTTGACCTTCTGGGTTTGGCTTATTTTGCTTGACACAATGTTCTCAAGTTTCATCCATTTCCCAGCAAATGGCATAATTCCATTCTTTATGGCTGAATAAAACTTTATCATTACACACACACACACACACCATATTTGACCACCATATCTGATTCTGATGTTATGACCTTGGAAATGTTAGTCACATAAAAAAATGGAAAGAAAGGTAGGTGTGATAAGATCATATTATGCACACGTACAAACATGTAACAACATCCCACTATCATGTGTAATTATGATGCACCCAAAATAGGAAAGTAAAACAGAAGAAGATCAAGGCTTGGACTTGAGACCCTGAGGCAGTGTTCTCAATGTAGTTTGTGTGTGGTGTGAGGTAGGGATCTATGTGAATTTTATTTTCCCACATAAAGGACAACTATTTCTTAAACAGATATTCTTTCTCTTATTTGTACTGTCAACCCTATCATCTACCAAGTACTTGTATGTGCTTAACTTATTTTCTTGGCACACCAGTTTACTTTGTTGATCTAATTTACTAGGTTTGCAGTTGGCTTAGCCCGGTTGACTCCTCTTGGCTCCAAGCAAACTTTGCTTTCAACTGACATTTACTGCACACTGGAACCTGTTGAGCATTTTGCAGTGTATCCAGCATGAGGCCGTGTCATGAAGTTGGTTTGAAGAGTGGGCTCTGTTACTCTGCCACTTATTAACCAAGGGTATTGGGAAGTGAGTGTCCTAATAGAGCCCACTCCTCAGTCCTCTGTTCAGATCAAGTTAGAGAAAGGATATCAAAAATCTAAGCCTAATATATCCAAGCCTATTGCTTGTCATATAAAAACTGTTTCATGAGTGATAGTTAATATTATTTATATTACCCATAATACTGAACATTATAGTACCTAGCATGTGACAGTTTTATTATGATTACAACAGTTAATATAAGTAAAACATCTATTACAAATCAATACCTATTACATGTTGAATGTCCAATAAATGTTTATTTTCAGACTCCTATTTCCTTTCTAATGCTTGTCCTTTTTTGGACATGTCTGTGGTCTTATTAGGATGATTTTTTTGGGGGGAGGGGCTATAAAATAATATGCTACAACAGAGGAATTTATTTTTTTTAAATGATCTAATGTGATCTTTTCAAAATGCCAATCAATTTTACATCTTAAGGTTCCGTTCTTCAGATTTATTATATTTTTAACAGATTTTTTTCTTGTTTCACTGAACAAATTGTTGAACATGGAAATTTAGACCAAGTCAGTGTGTTGCAATGTTCTGCATGGGTGAGCATCAAAAATTAACAAAGAACTTCTATTTAGGCACAAGATGTCTAACTTTTCTCCAGTCACTTCCCCTTTATCTCATCCCCCTGCTTCATTTTTAAAAGCTCTATCTGAATTAAGCATCTGCTACTGCTTCTGATGCCAGTTCAAATCGGCAGGAGTGAAAAAAAATACTACAAAAAGGGAGAGATCTATTTTTGAAAAAAGAAAAAAAGGTTCATCCTTCTGCGTCTGGGACTCCATTTTAATGCTTCAGAAATTCCATGGACTTTGAATGAAGCCGAAAGAGTGGAATGTGAGCTGGAACTGAGAGCTTGGCTCCCTGGTAAGAAGGACCTGGCTGAGGTTGGGTCTGTGAAGCTGCATGTGCATAAGTTTGTCTCAGACCCATGGATGTCCCGCGGGGTGGAAATGCTCGCAGGGGGTTGGAGTGGAGCATTAGTAAGGTAAACATTATGGAAGGGCTGTGCAGACGCCTCGGCCTACGAGAACGTCCACATCACATGAACCACCTGCATTCCCGGGCAACTACATGTGTTCTCCGTGCACAGAAAAAGATTTCATATTCTGTAAAAACAGAAGCTTCTGTATCACACCAACTACATGCTTCATGTGTATATAACAATGTTTTAGATTTCAAATGCACAAAATACCAGTACCTGCTATCCCCATTTAACATTTGTGCATATAAACAAGACTGCACATTTGTAAGATCTTGTGTTGAGCAGACAGCCCCAACAAAAGAATTAAAGCAACGGATTTGAAACTGGTTTAGGAGAATTTATGCTCCCAGACAAAATCCAAATGCTGCCTCCCAGATTGCTGGGTTCCCTGTCGTGTCCTGCCCAGATCAAGCGTGCATTGTAGGACCAGGTAAGCAAAGACTAAATGTGATAGTAATTGGACTCCCTCACTGTATCTATGGCCTGTGTGTTCTAGAAGCATAACCCATGATCTTGTGCTCTGAGGTTGCTTTGATCTGTGTACCAGGTCGTGGAAGATGACTTTGGACCTTGTAGTAGCACTAAGCTAGCACAGAGGAGCACTGGCAGTGGCCCATGGCACAGAATGGTCAGTGGGTCTGCTCACCAGGTTTTCTCATTCATTCTGTCCCCAATTTATAGGTGCAATTTGGGAATTTCTGCGTGGACATTTTGATTGTCGGGGCTTCGAGGGCTGCATTGCGAGCTTCTGTCTGACCTTTTGTATGTTTAAATGTGAGAACTTGTTCTTTCTCTTGCCTGTGTTTACTCTGCATTTTTGTTAAGTCTCTTAAAGGGGCAAGTACCACATTACCATATCAAAACAGTTCATGGATGCAAAAGGAGTTTGTTAGCCCTCTGGTTGGGAAGTTGGTGGGAGACCACCAGGTCTTTATCTTTCTCTCATTTGCATAACTTACCTTGGTCTGTGCTGACATCTATCTAGGGCAGCTTTTCTTCATGAGCTGAAAACACAGCCCTGGGTAATTCCAGGCTCACATCTTGCTTATAACGAGCAATCTCAGAGGAAAAAGTGATGCTCCTTGGCCGGCAGCTGGGCAATCTTCTTAACAAAATCTGTTTGGTTCTGCTAAGTTGCATGCCTATTCCAGTTGTGCCTCTGGCTCCAGGGACAGGGGGAAACATGATGAACAGGCGGAGTCACAGCTCATAGGGTAGACTAGAAAAACAGCCACAGAAGGTCTGGGGCTGGGCTGCCTGAGCTCAGATTCCTGCTCAGATCCTTAATAGCTCTGCAAATTCCAGCAAGTTGTTTGACCTTCCCTGAAATATAATAATACTACCTGGCATGCAGGATTGCTTTGAGGATTCAGTGAGCTGTGTCTGCAGAGGACTTGGAACAGTACCTGGCATGTAGTAGGTATAACATGGCCCTGGGGTCACTGTCAGCACAGACGGTTCTCCTTGTGGGGAGCAGAGCTTTGTGATACTAACAGAATCAGGGGGACTCCTCAGTGACAGTTGGGCCACCTCTTTCCACAGCCCAGAGTTAGGATGTGGAGAAAAAGTTAAGTTGTAAGAAAACCTGAATCCCACGGAAAATCTACAACAAATCGGGGTGTCACAAAATTTCCACGTTGGAATAAACGTCCTGAGCTCGGTTTCCAGCCTTTCTTTCCAGGGTTAGCACTTCAAGTGGGAGCCCTTTATGTGACATGGGCTGTGAGCTTGAGGTGAAAATTGGCTCATATTGTGAAAAATACACCTGAGATCTACACTTTTTATTGCATTCAAGAGCGAATGCAATAAAACAAACTCCTAGTTCCTTAAGTCTTTGTCTTAACAAAGCCGTGTGCTTTACTTATTTGAGAATGAATCTACACATGAAATTAGGTAAAAGATGCCTAAACTCTTTTATCTATATGAGACATGGATCTGTTTCTATGCAAGTTGGAATAGTTTCTAGAAATTGCTGAGGATAGTTGGCTGAGAAATTATTCTTTTCTTGGAGGCCAAAGGTCAAAGACAAATCAACCAACAAAGGGGGGTCCTGGATATTCTCTGTATTAGCCACTTTCTTGCCCTGCAGCTAGACAGTCATTATGGGGCTGTAAAGTTCATTTTGTGGAGGTGGAGATGAGGAAGACATTTGTTAACATCCCCCAGAGGCCCCAGGGGCATCGGCTGAGGGCCTCCTTCGCTTCCAACCAGCTCCCAAAATACGGAGTTTTAGCAGAAACTTCTGTCAGTCTGAATTAAAAAAAATCCTCACACAAATAGGTTATTATTGTTATTATCTGTTTTCCTTCTCCAACATCCACATTTTCACCACCAACAGCCAACAGGACAGGGATGGAGATCTATGTACGTTGAGTCTTGGCTTCATTATTCATATTTGTTCTATGCCTTGGCCTGCAGCCTGGGGAGCTGCGTACCTTAGTCCAGAAATCTACTTCTTGCTTGAAATTTTTCTTCTTTAGCACAACTCCCAGCAACCCCCAAACTCTTGTCATCAAGATAGTGGGGAGAGATGGTGCCTTCAGAGTGGCAGGAAGTGTGTGTGCATGCGTAAGCCTTCACCTCCCAGAGGAGGGCTTGTATTTTCTTTTACTAAAACAAAGAAAATATGATGGGTGCCTAAGCTGAATGAGAAGCACGAGGGGCCCGGGATGTCACTCACTTGGGAATGAACTTGTCTTTCCATGGCAAGGCAAATTTAGCTAAGAATAAGGAACTCGGCCCTCCCACCTTGGTCACCTTGACCTTGGACAGATGCTGCCAGTTCCCTGGGCCTTACTGTTTCCAATGCAAGAGGTGCCATGTGGCCTGTGCCTGTGTGGGAGGTGCTGTGGGGTGGGGCTGATGGCCCCTGACGCTGCTTGAACTGAGATCTACTCCAGGGCCCCTTCTCCAGGTCTGGGGCTTTCGTCCATCATTATCAAATCAGATTTTTTGCTAGGGAGAGGAAGAGCGTGGCTCTCAGGGAATTTTGCCTGCCTTTCCAAATCTACTACCTCCCTCATAGCATCAAAGTCCTGGTGGGAAATCCAGGTTCCCACACTAATGTCACTGTCAGCTCGCTGTGTGATTCTGGCTTTCTAACTTGTTACCTTGGCATTTTTCACCAGGGATTATTAATATGAGTTTTATCTTGTGTGGAAATAGATAATCAATTTTTGCTTATTCAAGTCCCTGGAAGCATTAGGCATTCATTAAGAGATGAATGCATGAGGGAGTTATAAAAAATAGTTGACTGGAGTCCCAGGGATGGGCTTCTCTAATTTTCTATTTTTTAACAAAGGAAAAAAGGGAAGTCAATATCACAGCCAAGGCCATGCCTGGCTTGGGTGCTGACCTTTCCTGCCCCTGAGGTCCCTCCCTGGTTCCTCAGACTGTGATCTGCATGGAAGCTTTGTCATTGCAGGTGTAGCTGATGAGTCATCCTGGAGCAGGCGGGGCCCCTAATCCAGCATGCCTGGGGACCTTATCAGAAGAGACATTTGGACACAGATTCAGACATACACACAGGGAGGGCGCCATGTGGGCCCTGGACTCCAGTGCTCCAGGCGCTAGGAGAAGAGCTTGGGCAGACCCTTCCCTGGAGCTTCCAGAGGGAGCAGGGCCCTGCTGAGGCCTTGTCTTACACCCTGGACTCCAGACCTTTGAGACGCTATCCGCTGCTCCAGCCACCCCATACGGTGCTTCCTGGTGGCTCCCCGGAACCTCGGCACCTCTCTGGGCCATCACCACATCTTCCTGCCCAGCCCATCTGTTTTGCTTGGTGACAGGGAATTCCTTCCCCCACACGTCTTCAGGGACCAAGTGGAGCTGCCCTAGGCCAGCCTGCCACACTCCCTGCTGTAGGGAGACACGTGTGTGGTCAGGGACTTTGATCCGAACTCTGGGCACTTATTATTAGAGTGTGACGTGAGAGTACTGTGTGTCCTAAGCCCCAGTTTCCTCATCTGGGAAAGGGGATGGTGGCTTCTCACAAGATTGTCGTAAGCAACGAGCGACATAATGCTGAGAAGAGCTTGAGCACAGGGCTGGTATAGAGATGCTTTCAGTGAAAGGCAGCTGTTTAAGTACACTCCACGCTCCTCAAGGTCTGAAGAGCATCTTGTTTCTCCCTCCGCTACTCCCTTATTGGATTAATTAGGGCCCTGATTTACTTCCTCTTAAGTAAAATTCTGAGTTGATCTGGTGGCTGGTGTTAATTACCAATCAAGGGTCCTCCTTAATCCAAAGTCAAGGGGGATCCGACTGTTTCTCCTTTGTCGCTTGGCCATTCCTGGGTGCAGCATCCCTTCATTCTCAGGTGGTGGCCATGTTACTGGGGTGGGGAGTGGGGGAATAGGGTCAAGGCTTGGAAGAGGCCTGCCAGAATATAGTATGGTGGCCAGAGCTGATGACCAGGGCTTCTGGGAAATGTAGCCCTGATCCTGAAAAGTCCACGAGAAGTGTGTGTCCTAGTAGTCGGGAAGTGGGGAGATGGAACTGGGGGCAGCCTGTCTGCACCTCAGCTACACATGAGCACGTCGACGACCATCCATAAAATGTGGTGGAAGCAATGAGTGTCACTGGCTCCTGGGGGCGTGGCCTGAGCACTGGCTGGGTGAGGAGCTGTCCCTCCAAGTCATGGTCCACCAACCACAGAGGGTTTAGAAATGAGTGGGCACTGGGACCTCCCCACCCTCCATGGGTTCCCACTTAGTGGCTGCTGCCGTGGCATGTTCTGTAATGTGGGACGGATGGCACTCTGGGGAGCAGGTGAGATCACTCAGCCTAACTGCTGGGTGTGTAACCCCTCCCCACCCTGGCCCCCAAGCTACAAAATTACAGAAGAGGAGAAAGTTGAGGTGGGGTGACACAGAAGATGGAGGGCAGCGGCCAGCAGACTGGGCCTGGGCTTCCATGTATCTCTCCTGTCAACCTGGGTTTCTTAAAGGACAAGAAAAGCTATTCTGTGGTGGGGAAAAAGTGTTTGGAAAAGGAGTCTCGGGGCTCCTACAGTACATACTACTATTATTTCTATCCATCATCAATGTAAAACCTGACTTGGATGCTGAAATATTAACAGCTTCTCCTTTTTGTAGGAAATGTTCTTATTTTAAATATGTTGAGGTATTCTGTAAGTCGGGGAAATACATTTCTGACTAAGTAACTGGGTAGCTTATCTGTCAAAGACCTATGTCAAAAAGAAGAAAACATGAGAAACCCACATTCACTGTCAGCTTGAAATGTTTGATAGGCTGCAAGGTGCTTCAGGAAAAATGAAGTAGGAAGTGTTTGGGTAATTTTCAGCTTTGGGAGGATTTTTGAATTTGGTTTAAAACTTTCAGTTAGAAATGTCCTTCTACTGCATGAGTAATTGCGTAGTTGTATGGTTAAATTGCTTCTAGAGTCACCAGTGTTTAGAGAACAACCACAGAAAGAGGTAAATCAGCAGAGATGGGGAGAGAAGCAAAAATTCTCTGTTCCCCTCTGAGGGTGGGTGACGATGGTGTGATTTGGGGGAGCTGTTACAATGGAGTCACCAGTAGGAGTATTGGCTGGGGACCTTGTGAAAGAGGCCAGCTGGCCAGAGCATGAAGCCGTAACTGCAAGATACCATGTCATTTTGCAGGGGACGGAAGCCGAGGGGTCTTGAGAGGTATCTAGCCGGGGCAGAGGGAAGGACTTGTCTGGACCCAGGAGATTTTGCTGCAGATAAAGCAGCAGCTTCTCCTGAAGGCCCTCTAGAGAACCCATGGCAGAATCCAAAAGAAAAAGGCTCAGTTGTAATGCCTGTCATGTGTGTGGGATGCAAAGCTACCTTATTCCAGTGCTAAGGAAATACAACATGCACCATCTATGTCCTTCCCTGGAATCCAGATCCCTTAGCTGGTGCTGTGGTCCAAATGTCTGTGCCCTCAGGAAACTGGACAGTGCCCCACCCACAACCACGCCCACCTGGGAGTTTCCTGTTACTTTGAGGCAGAGATTCCACAGGCCTTGCTGAGCTCTCAGACCAACTCTGAGCACTGAATTGGCACTCAATAGATACAGTATTGAGCCAGACATGTTTAAATAGGTGGAAATGTGGGTGGGAATCCTCTCTGCATGCCAGAGGAAACTAACTAGGGTTAGCCTGAGCAAGAGGTGATTAGTAAGAGATCAAAGCATTAGTGGGAAGCCTTTCAGCCCAGAATTGTCAGCTGAGGCAGCCAGGAAGATGGGAAGGAGGCCTCCCTCCTGAGCATGACCGTGACCCAGAGGGACAAGGATAAGGTGTCTTCAGCATGAAGCAGAATATAAGTTCTTTCCAGTAATTTGTCCCTCCATTGAGAAAGGCACATTTAACTGGCCCAGTGTGGCTTTTGCCAGGAGCAGAATGGACCACATCTAATGTGGAAGAGTATTTCTAACTTAGGTGAAGAAGTTGGGTGCTGTTAGGAAAGAGGAACTGGGCTGGGAGCTGCAGGGAGACACAGGTAAGCCCAAAAGCCCAAGATATTGGGTGCTAGGCCTTTTTAAAAAAAAAAAAATCTCAAGTGAAAGCCCCATGGTCCGAGGGGTCAGTGGTATCTATGTGCTGCACTTTAGCCACTCGGCACCCCACAGAAGCCAAGGAATCGCCACCCCTCTTTGCTCTTTGTCCTCAACATCGGCAGTACTTGAGTTCCTGGGAACAGATCGCTGCATCTCGGTTAACTTGCCATCACCATCCATCTGCCGTAGATTGCTCTTCCTCACGGGCTTGAGAAGAAAGCTCCCAGATGCAGTTGGTTGCAACAGAGCATGCTATGGGTTGTCCTTTGCCTTCCCAGCCTGGGGGCTTGGGTGACAGATCAGTTTGATAAGGGCGCATTCAAACTGGGGTCATGAAATACTGTCACCCTCATTCTGAATGCTAATTTTGCTATATCTTGTTTCTTTAGAAAGCAAAGCCCTGCTGCCCTCCCAGACACATACACCCACACACAGAAACACCCACACACAGAAACACCCACACACAGGACGTCATTAATTTGAACTTGAGGCATTTATGAAATGTATCATGTTCATGATTTTGACTGGTCATTAGGTTAGAACTTTAAATCTGGAAGAAAGAAAAATAAAACGACTTTCAGATTTGCCTGCACAAAAAGAGTCAGGCCCCAGGATAAGCATTGAGGGGACATAAATACTGACACCACAGCGAGCAGATTCCCCCACCCAAGGCCTCAGCCAGCCTGGCTGTGGGTAGGTGGTGATGGACAGGACCTGTAGGATTCCGTGGTTAACCATGTCCCAAGTGATTCGCCCACTCAGAGTGGCCACCACCCAGTGTCCTGTGTCCTTTGGGGTGAGCAGGGTCTGACCCCATGAGTCACGAGCCTGTAACCCCAACTGAGCCCATTTCTTGGTTTTCCTCTTTTCTGGGGCATGGTAGCTATTCATGGCTTAATCACAACATGACTCTCACCCATTCTCTAATTTCAGAAATCTTTGCTGAACGCCAAATGTATTTAGGTCTCATTTCAGGGGCTAAGGAGCCACAGGGATCCCTGACTTCAGGAAGTCTTTAGTCCACTGGAATAGATCTGAGTTTGTTCTACATTGACCTAGAGGGATGTCCTATGGTTGGGATGTAAGAACACAGACTCTGCTGCCAAGTCCAGCCTGCCTTGCATTGGCTGTGTGATCTCTGCATGTTGCTTAACCTTTCTGGGTACCACTTTACCTCTATGTGAGATGAGTACACCTGCAAAACCTCATATCTTAGGGCCATGATGGAGACTAGATGAGGGGATAAATGCACAGCTCAGCCAGCTCACATGGAGTGCCTGATGAACACTGGCTGTGACTCCATTCCTCAGGGGACAAAGAGCCTCCGTCAGTGATTGCAGAGGTGTGGTGCTTGCCTGGCTCTCTAGGAGGATGCACGTGTGTCTTAGCAATCCCTTCACTAGTATGAAGCCATTAAATGACAGGGCACACTTAGCAAATCCTTGTTTTGCATTTTTAGCCATTATTTCCCCAAATGACTTTTTCATTTACACTATCAATCTCCAAGTATAAGTGGGGTTGTTTTAATGTACAGCTGCACTTAACAGGCTGCTAAGATAGCCCGTCTCAGAGCAGTGCTGCTGTGCTCATGTCCATAATGAAAAAAATGTGTATGGGTCCCGATTTTCCTTTATATTTTTTATGCAATTACAGAAATTTGATAACAGAATTTACAAAGTAGTTTGGTAATCTTGGTCCTAAATAAGTAACAGATATCTTAAATGATTGCATTATATTATAATTAGCTAAGACACTAATACTAACTCATTGACTATTTTCTGCCCAGCACAGTCTTCTCAGAATTTGCTTCATCTTGAATCACTGTGCTTTATAATTTCAGAAATCAACAAGAAAAATCTAGGACATAGAAGTTTACCTTTTGATATAAATTCAACAGGTCTGACTGGCTAAATAATGGCTGTTTGGAAAGATACGGAAAAGGTGCTGTGTGCTGAGCAAATATCAGGAGCCAACTAATTTGTCCAGAGTTTATTTTCGTTTTCTTTATTGTGTGTACTAAAGGGGTGCAGTTCGATGCTTTGCTATCCCTGATGCAGGGGTTACCACACTCAGGCAGATGAACACCCCCTTCTCTCAGTTTCCTTTTGTATATGTGGCAAAAACACCCAAAAATCTGTTTTCTTAGCATAAATTCCTGCTCTGACACAATGAAAACCTGGACTCCCTCACACAGGGAGAGAAGCAGCGCTCGGGTGTGCAGACTGCACCGGGGGGTGCCCAGGAGGAGGAGATGGGGGGACAGAGTAGAAGACCAAGGAGGAGCATTTTTGGGGGAAGAAGGTGTGGATTAAATAAGAGGTTTGGAGAGAGCAGCTGAAACCCACTTGGGTCAAGAGAGTCCCTGAGATAAAGCAGGTAGTGGGGTGTTCGGACATGGCCTCCGGATGGTGAAAGCAGAATTTGCTGGGAGTTTTTTGGATGCTTTGTGCAATGGCAGCGGCTCTTTTGCCTGGGGTGAGGCTGCTCTAGAGAAGGGGGACATGGTTGTCAGACTCACTGAGTGACTGGAGCCCTGTCCCACTGTACACAACACTCCCAGGAGTATGTGACCATGTGCAGGGTCCAGGCTGTGCACATTGTAAGACTGGAAAACGCCACACCACACGACACAGATTACCAAAGAGTTTTCCGCTTTATTACAAAAGGCTGTGTGTTTATATAGGTCTAAGAAGAGGTCGCAGGGCTGAGGTACATAACAGGTCACCCGTTTATTGGCAAGCTCTTCCATATGTCAGTTCCGGAGCCCAAGAAGTTAATTCTAATTGGGGCTAAAGCTTCCCACCAGCAGGGTTTGAACATTGGCACCGGCGGGAACATTTCACGCCAGAGAAAGAAACAAAGAAGGTAAAGAGGGTTGTTAGACGCCATGCTGGGGTTTTTCTCTGGGGTGCTGCTGTAGTTATATGTTTACCCAACATTCCTCCCTTTTTGTTTTCTTAGGAATTGGGGCATCATTAGTCAGATCTGGCTGCTTCTGGCTGTTCAGGGGTGGCGTAGGGCCTAGAAGGGGAAGTGGAGGAATGTTCGGGTGGGGGGCAGGTCTGGGGATATCATGGAAACCAGAAATAAAACCCAGTAGCTATAGACAGCTACTTCCATAGGGGTGAAGTCTATGAAAGTTCCCTGAAACGACAAGTCATCGATGGCATCGAACCAGTCCTGGATGGAGGAGATTGTTGGTATCAGCCACTGGTCCTGTAACAGAGACTCTAGGAAATATTGGAAGTGTTGCTTTGACATGGCATCACCAGCACCTAAGGAAAATCAGAGCGAACAAAAACAGGATGAAGATAAAAAAATTAAAGCAAATGTCAGTTTTTGGCAGAAGTTCCATGTCGGGGGACTGACAGAGAAAAGGCCAAGGGCCATGAGGAGGCTTAAAAGGACATAAAGGCTCAAGAATCCAGGATGGCAGATTAAGAGGTTCTCTGGGCTCATTTTCTCCAGCTGTCCGATGTCTGTTGCATTCCATCGCGCCTGGTAGTGAGCTTCAGCAATGAGTGAGCTATTCTCTTGAAGATGTTGGGGACTCATCGGTCATCAGAGGCTGGTAGTACCTAAGCAGACGCTGGTTAAAAGATCTAACCAGAGATCTTCCGTAATTGGCCCTGTAGGAAGCGAAGCAGACAGGGCAGGAACAGACACATCAGGAAAAGAAGACATATGGGCCCTAAAAGAGGCAACAGCCATGATTGGAAGTGGGCTAAAAAGAAGGTGGCAAATGGGTTTTGGTTTGGTGGATTTTTCAAAGAGTTAGCCAAGTCGGTGAGCTTGACTACATTAGTTTCCACAAGGCCTGATTCGTTGATGTAGTAACAGCATTCTTCCCTCAAGAAAAGACAGGTTCCACCTTTTTCGGCTGTGAGTAAGTCTGTAACTCGTCGATTTTGAAGAGTAACTTGAGCCAAGGATGTGACCTGCCTTTGTAAAGATGCTAGAGATTCTGACATAGAAGTGAGCGCTTGTTCAAGTTTAGAACTTAAGTCCTGTACAGCCCATAAGGAGTGTCCTAGAGCTCCAACAGAAATTCCTGCTCCCGCTACAGATACAGCCAGTAAGAGACCCACCAGTATTGGAAGGGAAGCAGCACTGGGGGAGACAAGAGGGCCTGCACTTCAGCTGGGGTATAGAGAGTCAATAGTGGGACAAGCGTCTCCAGTATACAAGGGGTAGAGGTGTTGGTGAATAAGATAGTGATGAGAGAACCATTACACCAGAAGAATGATCCAGGTGGTGCATAGAGGGTGAAGTTAAAGGTGATGTTAGAGTGGCAAAACTTTGGGAGACACCCAGGCCCAGGAGGCAGCGCCGGGGAATCACAGTATGGTTAGACTCCTTGGTCTCCCATAATGGAGCATCGGGTGAAAGGGTTCGGAGAGAACGGTGGGCAGATGGAGTGGAGAAATTTGAGAGGTCAGAAGCCTAGAAGTTCAAGGGAACTGCTGCAAGCAAAGGTCAAGTCAGAGAGGCACATAAGTAGCAATAGGTTGGTGTGATGGCGGGGAGGGTTAGATTTAAGAAGGTTACAGTTTCAGTAAGTAGTCGTAGCCATGAATACTGTGGTGGACTCCCGACATTAGGCTCATATGGATCCTGTATGGAGTCTAACAACTGCTGTTCAGAATGCTTTATGTCAGTAGAGATTATAGCTACTGAGGGCTGGGAGGGTTGAAGCTCTCGGGAGATGGAGATGGAGCCACAGGGGGTGGGAGAGGATATGTCACAGTAGAAGGAAGCATTTACCCTAGAAGTCCAGCGTGGATGGTTAGGGTCAGTGATAGCCAATTGATAGCCCCCCCGAGATCAATCTGAAATTTCCAACGCAGGAATCCCCGATGCATGCATGTGGGTTATGAACGTTACATGACCAGTAGGGGCATCCCCCATAGGTTTCGGGCCACCATTTGCAGTAATCCTCTGTCTGATCATATAAGAAGCAAAGGTAAGGCCTAGTGGCTATTTTTAAAAGTTCAGAATTCTGGTAGGAGAGGGGAAGGGAGATGGATGCATTATATCCGGTAGGGGCGCAATCGATTGAAGAAACTAGGTGAGTGTAACGAGGACATATGTCTCGTTACATATGCCTTGGACATATGTCTCTCTGACTTTGAATCTCCAAGTATCATGGTGGAGTAGGGCAGGTGGGACACAAGGGGGTGGAGGAGTGACAGGAAAGTTTTAGTTGATTAAGAAAGGCATCCATAGGACAGCTCAAAGGGGCTAAGGCCTGAGGGGGCTCTAGGAGTTCCCGGAATTTGGGTGAGGGCCAATGGCAAAAGATTGGGCCAGGACAGTCTGCATTCAATAGCAAGTTTAGTGAGATGATCCTTGAGAATGCCATTAGGCCTCTCAACCTTACCGGAGGATTGGGGTCAGTGGGGGATGTGGGGCCTCCAAGTGCTGTTAAGGCCTTTGGAAACTAGTTAAACAATCCTAGAAGTGAAGGCTGGACCATTGTCTGACTGGGTGGAGGCAGGAAGTTCAAACCTAGGAATGATCTGCTTAATGAGGATGAGGCGACAGTGTCAGCAGTTTCCGATGGTGTCAGCAGTTTTCCTGGAGGTAAGGAAGGCTTCTATCCAACTGTAAGAGAGTGCTATCCCCAACTTACAAACAGTTAAATCCTGTGTCAAGGCCTGACCAAAATGGTAGGGACTGTCCCTGAAGCCTTGGGGTAGGCCTGTCCATGTCAGCTGTTGAAACCTAAAGAATGTAAGGTCTTCCCATGTGAAGGCAAAGAGGTAATATGAGTCAGGATGCAAAGGCACTGTAAAAAAGCCAGCTTTAAGGTCCAGGACAGTAAAGTGAATGGTCAAAGGAGGATATGAGAAAGAAAAGCATGAGGGTTGGAAACCGAGTGGATGGGAATAACTGCCTCATTAATTAGGCAGAGTTCCTGGACTAAGAGATAGGATCTGGAGGGTTTGCGCACCGGCAGTATGGGGGTGTTGCAGGGGGAGTCAGTAGGAATAAGGAGTCCCTGGGCCAGCAACCGGTCTATAATGGGTTTAAGTCCCTCCCTATGGGATTTGGAGATAGGAAATTGGGAACACAAGGAAGTTTAGTTTGGTGTTTCAGCTGGGTATGGACTGGCTTGTGGTGGGAGGAAATAACGAGCATGGAGATGTCTCAGACCTAGGGATCAGGGGGCAATGGCATAGTAGGTACTGTCAGGTCATTACAGAGGGTAAGAGTTAAAGGCCAAAGGAGATGGGTGGTAGTATTCTTGAGGTGTAATGGTAGGGTGGCTCCTAATAATTGGAGAACATCTCTGCCTAGGAGAGGAACTGACAGGATGGAATGACCAGAATAGTGAGTGAATGGGTGTCCCTCCAGGGCACAGGCCAGCTTTACAGTTCTGTTTGGGGAGAAGGGTTTGTTATCAATCCCCATAACTGAGACCTGGGAAGGAAACAGAGGCCTAGAATGGGCAGGCAAGACAGAATAGGTAGCCCCCGTGTCCACAAGGAAGGTTATGGACTTGCCCGCTGCCTGGAGCATTACCCTGGGCTCAGAGAGGGCTGAGGGGGTCTTTGAATCTGGGCTTCTTCAGTCTTCTGCAAACCCCAAAAGTTCAGGAGAGGGGACTGCCTGACTGGTCATACCCACTGCATAGAGGCGCCAAGGAAGGACCAGCCAGAGGCAGTCAATCTTCCAATGTCCTGTCTGCAGGCTACTGGCCGGGCGGGGCGCGCGGCTACCACGGAGCGCAGCTCTGCGGAGGAGGAAGAGACCGGGGAGCCCCTCTCTGTAAACCTAGAAGCCTCATGCCTAAAGGGGAAGCGGGTTTCCAGAGGGTCCACTTCGACCAGTGAAGGTCTTAGTGGGGTGTATTCCCTCCTCCCTACCAGGCCTCAGGAGTGTGCCGGAGGATCACAGTCGCGTCTCCTGCTGGGAGTCCGAAGGGAGTTGGCGAGCCGGGAGTGGGGAAACGTACCTAGGCTGGATCAGTGGTGAATGCAGGCAGCCCACGCCCAAAAAGACAGACGAGGGCAAAATGTGTCATTGGTGATGGCGGTGGCAGAGATGGGGCTCGGTTTGTCGAGCACACTGTCTCCCAGGTTTCGACACCACTGTAAGACTGGAAAATGCCACACCACACGACACAGATTACCAAAGAGTTTTCCGCTTTATTACAAAAGGCTGTGTGTTTATATAGGTCTAAGAAGAGATCGCAGGGCTGAGGTAGATAGCAGGTCGCCCATTTATTGGCAAGCTCTTCCATATGTCAGTTCTGGAGCCCAAGAAGTTAATTCTAATTGGGGCTAAAGCTTCCCACCAGCAGGGTTTGAACATTGGCACCGGCGGGAACGTTTCGCGCCAGAGAAAGAAACAAAGAAGGTAAAGAGGGTCGTTAGACACCATGCTGGGGTTTTCCTCTGGGGTGCTGCTATAGTTATATGTTTACCCAACACACGTGACCTCCCCAGGGGCTGGGGCAGGCCCGTGGTACTTAGGCTGCACCTAGATGCCTCCTTCTGGCTTAATCAAAATGAGATTTGCTACTTGCCGCAGTCTGTCTGGGCACAAAATAACTGAACCGCCACAAAGCCTTATAGATTCAAACAGCAACTCTTTATTCCTGAACTCTCACTGGCACTCTACACACACTTTTCGGGAACACACTCCCTCCACTGGGCTCCGCACCAATTCTCTCAGAACCCTGTGAGAACTCAAGGGGAACTCCAAAGTAGCGGGTGCCCGAGGCAGCAGGATCCGCCCTAATCCCGGAGCCACCCTATTCCCACCCCCATGATCTGACCTAATCCTGGAGCCGCCCTAATCCCAGAGCAGGGTCACCTTTCAACCATTCCCTCTAGCAAAATGCCAGGCGTCATTCTGACTTAACTGTGGCTCTCAACAGCTACTTGCATTAGCTGGGCCTGGCCATCTGGAGACGGAGGTGGCATTGTGGACTGTGGCGCCCTTCAGAGGCTGCAGAGCACAGGTGGCACCAGAGAGAGGAGTCTGATGTCTTGAGGTGGGCAGTCTGTTCCCTGGTCTGTCCCAACTTTTGGAAGCCGTAAGGCCCAAGAGATCCCGTGAGTGGCCTTGTTTCTGTGCTCATTGGTGTTTGTGGAAAAGGCGTCCCTGGGCGCGACTGCCCCCAGCAGCCCGGCCTCACGCTTGCTAGCTGGCCCACTCCCTGCCCAGTGCTTTGTGTCCATTTTGGTCTTGGTCCAATAGTGTTTCTCAAACTGGGCCATGTGACCTGAGGCACAGTTAAAAATCATCCCGCCAGGGTTTGTCCCACAGACTGATTCTGCAATGAGCCCCGTGGTTGGCTCCATTGGCACAGTGCTGTGGGGGCAGTGTGCAGCCAGGGCGGAGACCCCCAGGCTCAGAGCTGACGTCCTCGTGGGGAAGACCCACTGTGTGGACCAGAGGGCGTGACAGGCCATGGAGGAGCTCAACCACATGGACATGTGACAAGGATGAGGACTTGAGACACACACCCAGGTGACCCCTTTCTCAGAGCATCCGCGTACACATGTCACCATGTGTGACTGGGGGTGGGTGGTCCTTCTGAGTCAGGGCCTGGGGTGCGTTCCTAGTGATGAATAGATGTTCTGATGTCAGGGTTGTTCTGTGGCACAGGAGGGTGAATGGCGGCTCTGGTGAAGTTCAACAAGGGGACAACGAGGGCAGAGCACTGGTGGCCTCCAATCTCCTGTTTCCCCGCTCCAGCTCTTTGTGAGGACATGGAAAACGACGAGTTCTCCTAACTTAGAAAGCTCCTGTCCTCGGATGCTTCTTGCCTCTTGTGGCCAAGATGCACAGGCGCTTGGGACACTTACGATGGATGGTTGTTGGTATTTTACAAGACGGTACAACCATCAGCGCTGATGGATTTGGGAATATCCCTGCTACCTGTCACTGCTGGGCCTCCCTGGCCCTCAGCCCCACAGCCCCTGGTCTGTCTGCAGGGATTTTTGTCACTGCGGGCACTTCTGTGGCGTGCATGTGGCCTTCTGTGCATGGCTGCTTTCCTTCAGTGCTACATTTCCGAGGGTCACTGTGTTCTTCCACGTTATGGTCTGGCCATTTTCCGTCACCTGGATGACCCCGTGAGGCTCAGCACCACACCAGCGGGCGTGCTCGGGGTCCCACCTCTGGGTGTGATGGAGAATGCTGACGTGGACATCTGTTTTCAGTTCTGTTGGGGAGCTGCTGAGAAGTGTGAGGTGGTTTTTATTGTGGTTTCTCCCCCCACTGTAACTAACAAGCTGAACACACACGGTCATGTCAGCTTCACATCGTCTTAAGGAAAAGGCCTGTTCAGATGTCTTGCTGCTTGCGGCTGGGCTGTCTTTGATGGTCGAGGGTCATGGCGCTCTTTCCATATTCTGGATATAAATCCTCTGTCAGATATGTGGTTTCCAGGTATTTTCTCCCCACAGCAAAATCCCCATTACACTCAGAATTTCTGGACAGTTTTCTAGGGCTTTGCAACTAGTAGGAATATACCCACGGGCAATGCCTGGCAGATGTTTGGGGAGCGCCTGGGTCAGACAATACAGGGTCCTTGACCAGCCAACGGGAAAAGGGAAGTTGGAAGAAGCAGATGGGCAGAGAGAGACAGGAAGAGATTAAGCACACCTGGTTGAAATCATGGAGTCAGAGTCACTGAAATGAGCCATAAAGTAGAAATGTCAGCAACAAGTATCTTTGGGGAGTGGAGGATGAGGAGGGCTCCTCTGATTCTGGAGGTAGATGTTTCCAGATGCTCTTTGGGTTCCAGAAATTCAGCTTTGGGTCATTGAAGGGACCTCACACCTTTCTTTGGCTGGGTTCCGCGGCCCGGCAAGCCATAGCGGCGTGTCTGGAGAGGCCATTAGTATTGATGTGGATTCATCCACAGGGCACAGGTCTAGTCCCCTGGAATAAGGCATCGAATGAAAGAGTTAGAAGTCCCTGTCCTCACGGTGCTTACAGTCTAGCTGGGACACACAGCTGACATCATAGTGTAAGTGTTGGAGACTTTAATGTAGGTACATCATGAGAATTAGACAGCTGGGGGCTGTAGGAGGGGAGGGGCTTATGGCTTAGGTAGATGGCATTGGCCAGTCTGACAAAGTCACTCTTGAAAGAAGCCTGACAGGTGAAGGACTGAGCCTGAATCTCAGGGGGAGCTTCCTGTGCAAATGTCCTGAGATGGGCCTGGTGCATAGCTGGACAGTGGGGAGGTGAGCGTGGCTGGTGGGTGAGCAAGGCCATGTGGGGTGGGGAAGCTGCAGGGCTTCCCAGGGTCTGCAAGGACCATGGTCTCTCTCCAGGTGGAATTGAACAGTGCCCGTTGAACTGGCTGTTGAACAGTGGGGCCAGGCATGGTGTCTGCTGTCACCAGGTCCCTCTGGCTGTGGATGGAGAGCAGGTTGCAGGGTGCAGGCCTAGGTGCAGAGCAGAAAGAGCCATCAGGAGCCCCATGCAGTGGCTGGAGAGAGAGAACGGGGCAGAGTAGGCTGGTGGCCATGGAGGATCTGGCAAGTTTCAGGAGATTAGACGTGGGGTGGGGGCACAGAGTCAGAGGTGATCTGAGACTTCTACCCAGTCTCAGATGGACTTGGGTTTAATGGGACAGAGAAGGTTTCGGAAAGGTGTGTGTGTGCGTGTGCGTGCACGCGTCCACTGCTTAGCTTCTGACAGGTTCACTGGGGAGGGTCCATTCACCATCCCTCCTGATCAGGGGTGGGCAGTGCGGTGTAACATGTCCTGCGACACCCACTCAGTGCTTTTGACTCTGTCCTGGGGAAAGAGAGCAGGACTGTCCCACGGCTGGAAGGAAGGTGGCGAGTACAGAGGGAATCCTTCACCCCCAGCTGCCCAGGCCTGGGGCCCTGAGCTGAGGACCTTGCCCTCAGGTGCTCTCGGGTCAGCCGTCCATGCCTCAGCCTCCTGAGATTCCTGGTACCCTGAAAGTCTTGTCCCCTCCGGCCTTCCCTCCCTTATTCCTTGCTCTGGGGAAAGGTCACAGCCCAGGTGACTTGGGGCCTCTTCCATCCTTCGGCACCTGCCTCTTCATCGACACTGGGTCTCGCTGCCAGGAGAGATGAATGGCCCAGAAGTGTCACAACTTGGTGGCTCTTAGTACAGTGTGTGCTAGCAGCTGCCACCCATCCTACTTGTATCCACTGTGTCCCCCTCAGATGCCAAGGCAAGCCCTCTCCTCCCAGTGTGCCCTCCCCCTAACCAGGAGGTCCACCAGGCACAGATCCCTCAGGGGTTCAGACCTGGCACCTCCAGGACCCTCTTGATGTGAGTGTGGCTGGGATCCAGTGAGCAGCCCTGGGTGACTGTAGAGGTGGGACGAGGGGACCCAGGGGAGGTGGGAGTGTGAGCTGGTGGCATCAGGCAGGGTCTCACGGCCACTTGGGGCTCTGCTGACCAACACTGATCCCTGGGGCAGTGGTGTTGTGAGGGTTTCCCGCAAGGGTGGCACAGGGCTGATTGGCCATGCTGGACGACTGCTCTGGAAGAGGCCTGGGGCCCCTGGGGGCTGGCACGATTGCTGGGGATGGTGGCCGGGGTCAGGTGGCGCCCACACACACGGCTCTGCAGACTGCTGCTGGTTGGTGTGCAGGTGGTGGCAGTGCTGTGCCATCTGTCTGCACAGACACTCATGTCCGCTAAGCCTGGGAATGGAGGCGCATTGAGGAGCCCTCAGTGACCGTTTGGTTTCTGGTAGTGACCTCACGTGTCCCCCACCTGTCCACTCAGCTGGGCTCAGCTGGAGCAGCGGCTTCTGCTGATGAGAAGGGAGGCATGAGTGGCTTGAACTGCACCTGCCCTGTCAGGTGTGGGTGGCTGGAAAAGAAACGGCCAGCTGCCAGGCACGCCCGGCACAGACAACTGCTCCCACACACGGAGCCCCAGTACTTCCTACACGGTCACTCGTTATTAAAAATCTGAAAGTAGTAATGGCCAACGTTTACAGATTCCCCCCCCCCCTATATTCAGGCACAGTGCTTGAGTTTTCAGGTGGAAGAAAGTGGTTTTTGGCTAATATAGAATATATTATTTAACATGTTCTCTCTGGTCATATTTTTGTTGCCCTGGCCAAAGGCTAGCCAATTACATGGAAATAGAACTCTTCTGATGATATTTAAAAAGGCATTTGATTTTCTGATTACTCCCTCTTCTCTCCTTCCCCTTTTTCTTGCCTTGAAATAGTTATGATGGCGAGGGCTGCAGCAGCCATCTTGTGCCCATGAGCCAAAGGGCTGAAAAATCAAAAGCCTTACTGTAGACATTATTGAGACCTGGGCCAATGTGAAAATGATCTGTTCCTAAGCATCTCAGTATGTAAAGAATATAAGTGTTTGATATTTGAGCTACTGTGGTCATGCTTTATTACCTACAGCAAAACCCACCTCTACTAATAACACAGATGTTAAGTTATTTGATCCTTAAATGGAGCCCTCGTTTCAAAGGAGAAAATGGATTCTGTTTGGGGAGGATTTAGCTGATGAGTAGGAACCATTGTCCGTGCCCTGGTAGGATTGTTTCTATTTGGGTCTGTCGTCTCCATCAGAAGTGTCAGTCTCCTGGAATACGTTGCTGTGGATTATTTAGAAAATGAGCATAAATCACCCCAAACCCTACCTCTCAGAGATAAGCATTGAATATATATTTGGGGGAATAATTTTAAAAATCCTTTTTCTTACACCAAGCTTACTATAGTTGAGGTAGTAACTTGCACACGCACACACACTGGTGCACACACTTATCTTTCACAAATCTGTCATGGTGGATAATGTGCTTTTATGTTCATGTCCAAATTGCTGCAGATTCTAGTCCCTGGCCACTCAAATGAGAACTCAGGTGCTTCAAAAGTTCTCTTTTTTCATTTCCGTGAAACCCTGGTGGCATGTCACCAGCCCTCCCGTGTCCCAGCGGCATGTTCTTCCCCTGGGTACCACTAGCCTTCTGCCTGAGCAGGCTCCAGGGGCCCCACAGCGTGGGAAGTCACCAGTGACCATGCTCTTCCCAGAGCTGCCCAGGCCACCCTCGGCGGCATCCCAAATGGTTCTGGGTCCCTCCGTTCCTCCCACTGCCTTCGCCTCTGCAAAGACGGTTTCTCCATTCTTCCTGTTGCTCCGGTTGTCACCCCCTGGCCGCCTGTGGTCCGTTCTTCCTCTTACCCCACGTCCACCAAGTCCGGAAATCCTTTGGCTTCACTCTCCAAATCTGTCCAGATTCTGACCCGTACAGCTGATCAGTGGCCTCCCCCAAACTGNCCCTCCCTCTGTCCCCCCACTTGCCCCCTCCCTCAGCCATCTGCACCAGCCTCGCAGTCTCCAGGCCCTTCCTAGAGCCCACGAGGGCCCCTTGCACCGCAGTCTTGGAGCCGCCATGCCCTCTGCAGGATGGACACGTTTCTCATGCAGAACCAGCTTCTGCTCAGCAGCCGACTTTTCCATCGCGTCTCCATCTGCAGTTTCCGTGCTCTCGACGCCCCGCCCCGTCCCCCTTCCTGTCTCGTGGTACTTGTCACTAACATCCCTTATGATTCGCTTACTCATTAGCATCCTGTCCCCCATCAGAACATCAACCTCACAGAAGAGGGACCGCGGCTTTTAACCTGCATGTTCCCACGAATGCACTGATGGAGGGCAGCCCACGGTGTTCCCGTGGCCACTAGGGCTCCAGGAAGACTGTCCATTAGTTTTATTGAAATAATTGGCCTCCTGAAAGAAATTGGTGTGACCGTGTGCACGAGCCTTAGAGCGTCTCCTGGGCCCGCTGTGCTCTCAGCTGTTCCTGGGTGGGTATGCAGCGGGTCTTCTCTCCTCGAAACAGACACAAGTCCAGCGGAGGCTGGGTGGGAGCCGCACCCCAGGCTGTCACTGTCCTCCCCCATCTTCCCTACATCCACTGAGCAGCAGCCCCCAGTAAAAAGTCGGACCCACGACACGCATGTGAGGGCAGGTGCAAGGGTCCCTCCTGGTGCCGCTGGGTGTGTGTGAGCCTGCGGAGCAAGCTCTGCTACACCTGCTGGAGCAAGCTCCCCAGAACATTATCCTGGCTTTATTCTTTATAGTATTATATAAAAACCATTTTATTGCAGCTATTAAAACAATCTGTGTAAACATAATTTTCATGACTGCAAGATATCCGGGCATATGGCGACACTATCACTTACTTGACTCTCCCTGTTCTTGGATATTTAGGGTGCCTCCTGGTTTTCGTGATTATAAGTCTCCTGAATGTCATGACGAAAGCCCTCCTGGAGGGGAGCCTTGATGTTGACACAAAGCCTGTGCCATCTGCAGCGGGGAGATTTGCCCGACCTGTGATGGCAGGGAACGTTATGGGCAAGAGGTCCCAGGGTCCTGGGAATGGAGCCTTGGCCCCAAGTGAGGGCACACCGTGTGGGAGAGCAGTCCTCTTGAGTGGGTCCACAGGTGTTGATCAGCAAGCAGACCTTCATTCATCTATTTCTCCTATAGACGTTTGCTAAGCACCTACTATGTGCCAAGTCTTGTTCAAACATGGCTTTTTCAAGGGGTGTTTGGTAGCCTGGCAGCAGCACCCTGAAAAACTTACCAGAAGTGCAAATTCTTGGGCATCAGCCATATGATTGCATCAGAAACTCTAGAAGAGGGGCCCGGCATCTCCATTTAATGGAGCTTCCCAGAGGTTCTGGTTGGGGCTAAAGTTTGAGGACCATGACTGTAAAATGGCCCAGCATTACAACTGTGGCAAAAGTCTGTGCTTCCTGCGAACTTGTAAAGAGGGAGATGGACAGTGAGCATGCGTTGAAGTACAGGGAAGTAAATCAGGTGGTGAGTTTGAAGGAGGAAAATACAGCAGGGGAACTCGAGCAGGTGCCTGAGGAGAGGGAGGACAAGTCCTTTGGACACACGAGGGAAGGACATTTCACGGAGGATGCAGGGAAACAGGCATCAGTGGCCTGGGCTGACACAGCACGGACACCGAGCGTATTGGTCATCATTGGGCTGCTGGAGTTTGCTGTTGGTGGAGGGAGGGGACCAGAGATGGGGAGCCAGGGATGGGGAGTGTCACACAGAGTGTCACAGGAGGCTGGCACAGGAGAGCAGTGCGTGTGCACTGAACATTCTTCTGAGTTTTCCAGTGGAGCAGGCATCAGCTCCTGGAACTGCAAACCTCCAGGGCAGCTTAACTCGTGTTCTGGGCAGCTGGGTCCCTCCCTCCTTTCTCCCCTGACTCCGAGATGTCACACAGAATGGACAAAACCGTGAAAAGCTTTGTTCAGTGGGTTTAAAACAACTGACAGTGTTTGAAAGAGCAGGGCCGCAGACACGGCCATCAGAGACCCCGGAGGAGCATGGTCGTACACCTGCAGTATCAGGCAAGATTCAGATGCTCTGGGGACTCTTCCTGAAGTCGCCTCCTTTAGAGTTTCTTAATTCCTTGAAGAATGACTGGACATCTTGTCCCCAAACATCTTCTCTATTTCTGAGCTGTCACCTTGGAAATGGAAGAAGGAGCTGAGGATCCAAGACACTGAGTGGATGTGTTTTAATGTGTGAAGGAATCACCAGGAAGGTGCAGGTCATCTCCGCTTGCTTCTTGGGAAGGTGTTGTTATTGTGCCTTCCTAGAAAAGCTTGCTTTGATTGACATTGAAAGGGGTGTGTCCCTAAGTAGCATCTCAGAGAGGAAGTGAGATGAGTGGTACTTGAGGGGGTCACCCAGGGTGAAGTGGTGACTTCTGGCCAGGGGATGACTCTTGAGGCAGGTCCACTCGGTGCAGAGAAGCTACCACTGCATTTGCACACTCAACCAGAACATGGTGTTGACTAAGAGTCCTGGCTGGTGACATTAACATTAGATGGCAATGGCTGACACTTCAGTTCCCACCCGGAGGGACTCTATGTGTGGTCACAGCTTTATACATGAATAAAGGAAAATAAGTTCCTTCCATTTTGATGTTGATTTTAGTGACTGACTTGGGCCTTGGGCAAAATTTGAGAAGTTCTGGATGTCCACCATGAAGCAGCACCTGGGACATGCTTCACAGCAGCAGTTAGTATCAATGATTCACCGTTTCTTGATCCAGGAGACTGAATCCAGAGGCCACATCGAATAACAGTGTGTGGTGGAGGGAAAGTGATTCGGTGGTTGTTTGTTCCTGTTCCACATTGTGGGGTGGAGCGAAGAGGAGACCAGGCTCCTACTGACTCACCTGCAGATCAATCGCAGACAGATATTTAAAAAAAACAGTGCTCTGTGGCCTTCGCATTCTAGGGTAAGATGCTGTGGATTTAGTTTGATAACTAATTTTCTTTAAGGCTTGGTTTTAAGCAGCATTTTTAAAATAGCATATATTTGTCCTAATATGAGTCCTGGCTAGGTGTCTCCAAAGACAGGAGTGTATTACGGGGAAGAGGAAGAAGCGGGGAGAGGGAAACCTTTTTTTTTTGTCTGACTACTATTTATTCTTCTTTTTAAATTTATATATAACAGCAGAATGCATTACAATTCTTATTACATATATAGAGCATAATTTTTCATATTCTGGTTGTATACAAAGTATATTCACACTAATTCATGTCTTCAGACGTGTACTTTGGATGATAATGATCATCATATTCCACCATCATTAATAACCCCATGCCCCCTCCCTTCCCCTCCCACCCCTCTGCCCTATCTAGAGTTCCTCTATTTCCCCCATGCTCCCCATCCCTAGCCCACTATGAATCAGCCTCCTTATAGCAGAGAAAGCATTTGGCATTTGGTTTTTTGAGATTGGCTAACTTCACTTAGCATTATCTTCTCCAACTCTGTCCATTTACCTACAAATGCCATGATTTTATTCTCTTTAGTTGCTGAGTAATATTTCATTGTGTATATATGTCACAGTTTCTTTATCCACTCATCTATTGAAGGGCATTTAGGTTGGTTCCACACTTTAGCTATTGTGAATTGTGCTGCTATGAACATTGATGTGGCTATGTCCCTGTAGTGTGCTGTTTTTAAGTCCTTTGGGTATAGACGGAGGAGAGGAATAGCTGGGTCAAATGGTAGTTCCATTCCTAGTTTTCCAAGAAATCTCCATACTGCTTCCCTATTGGATGCAACAGTTTGCAGGCCCATCAGCGGTGTATGAGTGTGCCTTTTGAGTGTGCCTTTTCCCCACATCCTCACCAACACTTATTGTTGTTTGTCTTCATAATAGCTGCCATTCTGATTGTAGTGAGATGAAATCTTACAGTGGTTTTGATTTGCATTTCTCTAATTGCTAGAGATGAACATTTTTTTCTTATATTTATTGGTTGATTGTATATCCTCTTCTGAGAAGTGTCCATTCAGGTCCTTGGCCCATTTATTGATTGGGTTATTTGTTTTTTTGGTGCTTAGTTTGAGTTCTTTATATACCTTAGAGATTAGTGCTCTATATGATGTGTGAGGGGTAAAAATTTGCTCCCAAGATGTAGGCTCTCTATTCACCTCACAGATTGTTTCTTTTGCTGAGAAGAAACTTTTTAATTCTTGTGCTACAGGGGTCTTATTAAGCAAGTGGGGGCCTAATCCCACATGATGAAGATCAGGGCCTACTTTTTCTTCTAGTTTAATTCCTAGGTCCTTGACCCATTTTGAGTTAAGTTTTGTGTATGGGGAGAAAGATGGGTTTAATTTCATTTTGTTGCATATGGTTTTTCAGCTTTCCCAGCACCATTTGTTGAAGATGCTATCTTTCCTCCAATGCATGTTTTTGGCACTTTTGTCTAAAATAAGATAATTATAATTTTGTGGGTTAGTCTATGTGTTCTGTATTCTATACCATTGGATTACCAGTCTGCTTTGGTGCCAATACCATGCTGTTTTTATTGCTATTGCTCTGTAGTATAGTTTAAGTTCTGGTATTGTGCTGCCACCTGCTTCACTCTTCCTGTTAAGGATCGCTTTATTCTGGGTTTCTTATTTTTCCAGATGGATTTTCTATTTCTATGAGGAATGTCATTGGGATTTTGATCAGAATTGCATTAAATCTGTATAGTGCTTTTGGTAGCATGGTCATTTTGATATTAATTCTGCTTATCCAAGAGCAAGGTAGATCTTTCCATCTTCTAAGATCTTCTTTGACTTCTTTCTTTAGGGTTCTGTAATTTTCATTATATAGATCTTTCACTAAGTTGATTCTCAATATTTTATTTTTTTTGAGGCCGTTGTAAATGGGGTAGTTTTCCTTGTTTCTATTTTTGAGGATTTAGCTTATATACAGAAATGCCTTTGATTTATGGGTGTTGATTTTATATCCTGCTACTTTGCTGAATTCATTTACTAGTTCTAAAAGTTTTCTGGTGGATCTTTTAGGGTCTTCTAGGTATAGAATGATATCATCATCAAATAGTGCCAATTTGAGTTCTTCTTTTCTTATGTGTATTCCTTTAATTTCTTTCGTCTAATTGCTCTGGCCAGTGTTTCAAGAACTATATTAAATAGAAGTGGTGAAAGGGGGCATCTGAGAGAGAACTTTTACCAGGGCTGAAACCCATGTATGGCCTCACATGTAAGCATCTCAAAAGACCATCACTATATTTGGACATCTATGTCTAAAAAACATATGTTGAATGTAAACATTTAAAATATTGCATGTTTTAATGACGTTCTTTGATTTTAATAGAGTTACGTGTTAGTCAGCTTTTTATCACTATGACAAAATACCTGAGAAAGTCAACTTAAAAGAGAAAAGGTTTGTTGGCTCATGGTTTCAGAGGTGTCAGTCCATGGTGGTTTGGCTCTGTCACTTTAGGGCCTGTGGGAGCTTAGCACGTCATGGTGGGTGGCACAGAGGAGAGGGCCACTCACCTCATGGCATCTGGCAGCAAAGAAAGGAGAGATGGTGTCCCCATGATCCCCTTGAGTACACACTTGCAGTGATCTAACCCTCCCGATGAGGCCCCACTTCCTGAAGGTTCTACCACTTCTGAGTAGTATCAAGCCTGAGCCTTTGTGGGCCTACTAAAGTCCATATCCAGCTTTAAGTAGGCTTACCAGTCCCTCTGGGCTAGGCTTCCCCAGTCTTGGGAGATAAGACCTAACCTTTCTGGAACTCTGACCACCCCAGCCTGTCACACCCCCTTCCACTGAGTCAAAGAACTTCATAGACTTATCTTTTCTAGAACTGAACCAGCAACCCCAATATCAGTGGGATGGCCAGGGGTCTCCTCTAGGAAGCTCCCTGTGGGCATCCATCTCTGCCTGCAGACTGGGAGCTCTGTGACCCATGCAGCTTGTCCTTATCGTGCTCGGTGTGTCCACACAGGGCTGGGTGGACACAGTGATGGTTTAAAAATGGACTTATGGGGACACAATGCAGCCTTAGGATCAGTGAGAATATAGATGCAGACAGGAAGAAAGATAGTGTAGGACGTGAGCCAGCTGGGAAGTCGACTTACAGTGGTCATTTGTGGTCAGTAGGCAGCATCAGTGACCCCAACATTGTCGTCTCCTGTTCCTTCTGGTTCTGAATCACAGCCCCAGCGTTGCGACTGGCTGACAGGCTTCTGTACCTGAAGGAAGCCCTTCCTGAAGTCTTTCCCTCCTCCTGGCAGGAATGAGCTCCCACCGCGCTCTCCTGCAGGAATTCTCCCCACTGCTTGCACAGTGTGGGGTGCGGGGTCCTCCTTCATCTGCCCTGCAGGCAGACCACTCAGACAGGGGAAGCCTTCTTTAAGTCTTTAGCCAATGTTTTGTAGTTTTCTGTGTGGCACATTTCTCACCTGCTTGGTTAAATCTATCCCTTTCTGATGCTATTGTAAATGGTGTAGTGTTTAATTTCCTTTGGGATATTTCATTTTACCAGGTAGAAATGGATTTTTGTGTGTTGGATTCTGCAACTTTACTGAATTTATTAGTCATAACAAATTTTTTGAATGGCACGTTTAGGATCTATACATAAGATCATGTCATCTGCCAAGAAAGACTGCTTTAGTTCTTCCTATCCAATTTGGATGTCTTTTTTTTTCTTTACTAATCACCTTGGCTAGGGCTTCAAGGACTATGTTGAATAGAAGTGGTAAGGGTGGGTGGCGAGAATGGGTATACTTGCTTTGTTCTGGAACTTAGGGGAAAACTTTGTCCTCCACCCGTGTGTTTGCTTGGGCTTTTCCTCTATCAGCCTCAATATGTTCAGGTAAATTCCTTCTATACATATTTTTATGTGTGTGTGTGGGGGGCGGTGGGTACAAGAGATTGACCTCAGGGGCAATCAACCACTGAGACATCTCCCCAGCCCTATTTTGTATTTTTACAGACAGGGTCTCAGTTCTGCTAAGGCTGGCTTTGAACTTGCAATCCTCCTTCCTCAGCCTCCTGAGCCATTGGGATTAAAGGCAAGTGCCAGCATACCCAGCAATACATTTTGCTAAAAATTTTTTTTCATGAAACGTGTTGATTTTTGTCAAATATATTTCCTGCCTTTTTTGGGGTGATTGTGTGATGTTATCCTCATTGTTAACATGGCTTATCACATTAACTGATAGCACAAAAGTGTTTTCAACCCAGGGGTGGCCTCACAAAAGAAATCTGCGAGAGTTTCCTCTTTGGTTCTTCGAAGGCATTTGAGACGTACCGTGTTAACACTTACTAACATGTCTGCAGTTACCAGTGGAGCCCTTTGGTCCTATGATTGTCTTTGTTGGGACGTTTTTGATTACCCACCCAATTTTCTTATTCTCTATTGGTCTGTTCAGAATTTTAGAAACACCTCCGCCCCCGCGTTCTTATTTTCTGCCAATAACCAGCCCACCCCAGCACAGGCAGTGCAGGGTGTTACCAAGGGGGTCCTGTGGGCCGTGCAGTTGGCCAGCAACTTCCCCCACCCCAGAGGCCCATCCCTGTTACTCTCTGAAAGAATTCCCCATGCAAAGACACTTCACCGGGAGAATTCCAATTTTATTGCAAAAAGCTGTGTGCTTATATAGAACTAAGGGGGGGATGGTAGGGCTTAGATAAATGGCAGGCAACCCGTTTATTGGCAAGTTCTTTCAGATATCAGCTCCGGAGCCCAGGAATTAGTTCTCATTGGGGCTAAGGTTCCCCGCCAGCGAGATTTGAAATTGGCGCCGGCGGGAGAGTTCACACGGGCGGGAACTTTTCGCTCCACTGCAGAAAAGAGGAAGGTAGGAAGAAGAGGTGCTTAGGCGCCATGTTGGGTTTTTTTCTCTGGGGTATGGCTGCCATTTATACTTTTCCCAACACTCTCCACCTGCTGTTCTTCCCACAACCCCGCAGAGAGAGCCTCGTTACCAACTGTGCACTGTGCACCCTCAGATGCCAGATGGATATTTACTTATTTAAAAGAGAGAGCCGGGCTGGGGATGTGGCTCAAGCGGTAGCGCGCTCGCCTGGCATGCGTGCGGCCCGGGTTCGATCCTCAGCACCACATACAAACAAAGATGTTGTGTCCGCCGAGAATTAAAAAATAGATATTAAAAAAAAAAATTGAATGAATCAGTAATAATAATAAAAAACTCTTGAAAAAAAAAAAAAAAGAGAGAGCCGGGCTGGTGTGACAGACTACAATTGTTTTCCCATGGTGCCTCGGCACAAGGCCCCCAGCAGTGACAGATTGGAGCCTCTCACGGTGCACATCTTGAAGAGTCACCAGGATGTGGGCTGACTGAAGGGTCAGGGCGAAGGAGCCGCAGTGAACCTGGTTTCCAGTTCTTTCCTGGTCTCCGTTCATTTTGTGTCTGCTGTTCTGTGGTAGGCAGATGAGGGTGTCCTGAGGTGTCCACATCCTGGCCCCCGAGCCCTGTGAATGCTGCCTTCCACCACGGAAGGGGCTTTGCTGATGTGGCTAAGCAAGACTGTTGAGACGGGGTCACCCTGGGTTAGCTGTGTGACCCAGGGTCATCATGAGGTCCCTACAAAGGGGAGCCTCAGAGCTAGAGAGATGTGATGAAGGGGAGGGAGGGTTGGTAGCTGCTGTGTGCCTGGCTTTGAAGGTGGGGGGGGAAGAAACTGGCAAGTCCCATCCCAGACTTGGCGAGGCTACATTCCTTCCGGAGGCTGTGAGACAAGAGTGTTTGCTGCCCCGGCAGCTCCTGAGGGCCGGCTGCCTTCCTTGACTCCTGGCCAGGGAAGTCCTTGCTTGTAGGCAGATTCTGGACCCTGCGGTAATTGCTGAAGGTTGCTTTGGCGTCTCACCCCAGGCTCTGCCTGCACATGGCTGGTACTTCTACTGCTCTTCTGCCCTGCAGGCCGCAGGTGTCTGAGCCAACACCATTTCCCTGTAATGGAAAATAACTGGGTACTCTTCCTTGGACTCTGGGCTGAGCTGGAGCCCTGTGATGTTTCCTGTGCGCCACCTTCTCAGATCCACTCAGGAACCTTGCCTCAGCCTTGAGCAGGGGGTAAGGCAGATCCCCACTCCTAGGGGGTCTGTGGCGTGGCATCCTCCCCAGATTCCAGCACGCCTACCTCTGCCTCGCCTACTTCCCAGACCCTCCTCAGAACCCAGAACCGCCCGCCACCCAGTGGGATAAGGGAGGTAAAGAGGTTATTTGGATTAATATACTTTTTTCCTTAAATTTCTCCCATTATCTTGTTTATGTGACTTTGGAAAGATTAATTTTCTTTAAACACAAAAGTCAGGAGGATACTCTTGTTTTTCTCTTTCCATCAGTCCTATATTCCCAGAAACAATGAACAGTGCTACTCCAGGTGCTTCCTAGATGTGGAGAAACATCACAGGGCCAAGTTTAATATGTGGGCTCATATTCCAAAAAAATCATTCCATCACATATGTCATATTTTAAGATCACATTTAAAGATCTTGATATGAAGATATATATGTATTTGTGTGTGTGTGTGTGTGTGTGTGGTGGTGGTGCTGAGGATTGAACCCAGGGCCCTGTGCATGCAAGATATATTTTAAGATGACTCTAGGAGAAGTGTAAGGAAGCTGGTGAATCAATTGGGTTGAGCTCTTATAACTTGCTGCTCCTGGTGTGTCCTGCCATTGTGTCATCCTTGGTGACTTCATCATCATTCACAGAGTGTAAGATTATGTCTTGGTTCGTTTGCTGTAACAGATACTGCAGGCTGTGGGAGTTATAAACAAGGGAAGCTAATTTGTCCCAGGATTCTGGAGGCTGGGAGAGGACATTTCCATGGCATCGTAATCTGGTGGAAGGGCAAGCTACTTCATATCAACAGGAGGAGGGCAGGAGCCAGAGAACTCATGCAAGAGAGCGCTCACTTTTATATCAAAGCCACTCTGTGGTGACTAACCGGTGCCTGAGACGGCAGCATTAATTCCTATGAATCCCTAATGCCCTCTTGAAGTTCCGACCTCCCGTACCATCGCAGCACAGCATGATATCAGCATGCATTTGGGAGGGAACATTCAAGCCACCACAGATTCTGTGCCTAAACGAGACCCCATTTCCAGCCTGTTGCTGTCACCCTGTCCATTCATCCAAATCAGAACTAAGAAAAGCTGACAGGGGCTAGCCAGCGGCCACATCTAATCCAGTCCCACCTTCCTGGAATCCATTTTTGCTCTTGGATACAGCTTCTTTTTTATTAAGTAAATTTCTCTTCATTCTCCTATCCTTTAATGTCAGCAATGCCCCCCCCCCATTAGTTTCTCTGAGACTCTTATCTTTAAATACCATCCCTACCATGATGCCTCTAATGTATGTCTCCCACTCATCTCCCTCCGACTCCTGAGTCAAAGATCCAATTTCTTCTTGAGCCTGTCTTCTGCCAGAAGTATGAAAGGTCCCTCAAGTAGAACACATCCAAAGTCTACCCTGTGCATCTGTGACACTCCTTATTGCCACAGGCCAAAATCTTTGGAATTGTCCTTGACTTCTCTCTTTTCATTATGGCCCACAAGTCTGTCAGGAACTCACATCAGATCCACTTCAGTGCACCAGAATCTGGTCACTTCTCAAGACATCGCCACCACCTGGTCCTTCTGCCACCGCAACTCCTGCCTGAATTCCAAACATCCTTGGACCGGTTTCTGCATTGCTTCCCTTTCTCTATGGGAATGTGAGCACCCTGAGGACAGAATGGGATTTTCCCCTTTTGAGTCCTCAGTGTCTAGAGCAACAGTGACGTGTCTCAGGAGCTGAAAGTTTTTATCAGTGAGTGAATGAATGGAGCTTTTAAGTAGCCTATTTTAGAGGTTTTTTTTTCCTTCTTCTAAGAATTAATAGGAATGAGGTTGCTTATATTTCCTTTCCAAATCGCAGGCCTAGCAAGTTAGTGTGGTTTGTGTGTTTTGGACCAACAGCGTCTGACACTGTGTCTCTGACAGCAGAAGGTTGGGAAGACTGACAGAAAATTCTGGGGACAGGGCCATGCGGGTGACGAATTTACACCACAACCTTTTCCCAATGACATACAGAGAAGAGGGAACCCAGGACGTGCTCTACAAAGAGCTTTCCAGTTGCAGGACAGTCTAGTCCCCCAAGGTTTTGCCTGTGTCAGGGGACAGCACAGTATGCTCAATCAAAAATACACTGTTCCCTTGAAAGTCACTGTCATCATAAAACACTATTTAAGAACACAGGTGCCACCTCTTATTTTTAGCTCTTGGTTTTGGATAAGGAAGCAACAAGAGATTTATGTGCCTGTCAAACCAGGACAAGATAAAGCACACTCTCCTGGTGCCTCATATATTTTCCTCATATATTTTTAGTTATATATTTTGCTCATGTGCCAGTGATATCTCCTTCTTTTGGTGTCTGTCTTCTCATTCTCTTTTGATTCTTATTAATGAGGGAGAGACAAGATGTTATTGCTATGGGCAAGACTTAATGAAATTAAAAAATGAAGGAGAACGTCATTTTGTACTTTTCCTTCTCCCACAATCTCAGAATGTAGTCTATTTGGGCTGGGATGTCACTCTGTGGCGGAACAACACGTGCCTAGCTGTGCAGACCCTGGGTTCCATCCCCAGTACTGCCAAATAAATAAATGAATCATGGAGTCTATTTATGGCAGCTGTGGAGATAGGACACCCATCCTTTGCACACACTCAGATCTTTTAACACTTGTGTAGTTCAGAAGAAATGGCCTGTGGTATTCATTGCTGACCAGTGCCAATGATTTAAGATCAGTCAGAGTTGATGGATACCTGACTCCCAGGCTCTCGGCAGCTAAATGTTCGATTTGCATTTTGCTTGAACTTTCAATAGCTGTAAAAGTTTTCAGCACCCACAGGATAAATTGGGCTTTGAATTTATGTATTTGTTGCTATGGTAATTTATATTGGTACCATTTTAATACCCTCATCAAACTTGGGCCTTTTGCCACAATGTGACCCTGCATGCATTTAATGACAGACCTTCAGGACAACTTGAAAATCCACTTGATTTTTTTTCTTCCCCCAAAAATTAAAGTAGAAATAAACCATCTCAAACCTAAGATGAGTGAATATTTGAACTATGAGAACGGACATTACCTGAACATGATTTTACGGTTGGCATGGTTACTCTGTAGATGCTACAAGGCATTGATTAGCTGCAGTGGAAATACCTTTGCATGGAACCTGGGCCTTGCCTCACTTTCAAGAAGCAATGGGAGACATCCTTGCTAATTATTAGGACATATTGCAAAAGGATGTTTTGGCAGGCTTTAATGATGGATTTATAACAACTGACCACTAGACCATGGGGCCTTAGTTTTTTGTCATGGATATTTTTATTTAAAGGTGTGGCTATTACACACAGAATCTGAGCCCAAAAGATTGCCTATGGAGTCACCTGGGAATGGTGTTATTCTTGGCCACGTGATTAAGTTATATGTATTCCCATATATTATTGTTTTTTAAAACCCAGATTCACTGTGTTAATACTCTGTCAGTATTCTCTGGTGTGGTGTTCTGTTCACTAAGATGAGTGGCATAATTTAGAGTTGTCATTATTTCAACTCTATTGTAAAGCAGATGCTTTTCTTGCAGCAAAGGGAGAAGCATTTACATCACTGAGGAAAACCTTGGCCAACGTGGAGTTGAGGTGAATTTCGGAGCTGGAGGGCTGTCAGCCCTGTTGCACGCCATGAGCCCAGGCTTCTCGTTCCCACCCAGGGCTGAATGACAGGGTCTCTGTTTATGTTGAGTGGAGCCAAGAAGCGGCTGCTGACATGGTGCATGGACGGATGAGGTCTTTGGAGATACAAATCACCATTGCACTCTCCTTTTCCCGCTGTTGGATTCTTCTGCTCCTCCACATGTAGAGCTCTGCCTTGGGCTGCCCTTGGTCCCCTGACACTTCCATCCCCCCAGGTCCCGGCCCTGGGAGACACTGCTTGTTGCTGGACATGTTTCCTGGCAACTGAGCTCAGCTATTCTTAGCACAGAGTAGGTTCTAAGTCAACATTTTGAATGGGACTCTAAGTCTCTTGGGGTTTTGAGGAATAAATAGGACATAATGGTGTTAAAATTTTGTTTTGTTTTGTTTTGTTTGAGTCCTGGAGACTGGACCTTGCAAATGCCACATTCCCCACTGGGATCTGCCTCCAGCCCTAATATTTCTCTAATTTTATGATTAGATGTGGGTTTAACATCTTTTGTTCATGAGATATTGTGAACAGATATGGCAGGAGAATAATCAATGCTTGTCATCTTGTCTTAAAGTCATCAAAATGGTTATTTCCATACACATCAAATTATTTCAATTTCTGAGTGTAAGAGAAGCATAACTATCAACCCAGCAAATCTTCTGTTGCCCCCTTCCATGAAGAATATGTGAAAAATAAGCACACATTCCTAAAAGCGACGACTGGCCCCTTCCCTTCTGTGTGTGATGCCATCTCTAGATGACTGGCTGGCGGTCAGGCTGGGGATAAACCATCCTGTCAGGTGTCTGGCTGGGGACTCAAGTGACTGCATCCCCGTGGATTAGTGTAGAGCTTCATTGGCCCCGATCATGACCCGCGCTCATCGGGGGTTTCATGACGCCCCTCCACAGGTAGCAACGTTGGGGGACAGGGGCTGTGTATTTGCCCTGCTCTATTTTTGCAGTGGGAGGATACTGGGAAGTGACCTCTGGAGTGCCTTGCCTCTGCACCATGCCTCCAGTCCTTTTAAATTTTTTATTTTGAGACAGGGTCTTGCTAACTTGCTGAGGCTGGCCTTAAACTTGTAATCCTTCTGCCTCAGCCCCTGATTGCTGAGAATACAGGCTGTAGGCATGTGCCACTGTGCCCAGCTGTGCTGTTCTAGCTCTAGCTATTTGCCTCTGAGGCCTGGTAGTCTGTGCACGGTCCCCGACCTCCTGCTTTGCTGATTGCTGCTGTGCAGTGATCCCCGCCTGGTGTTGAGGTGATTAGATCAAAGTGAACACTTCGGCTAGAGTTGGGCCAGGCCCTAGCTCTTTCCTGGAATATGACTGAGGACTCAGATTTTCTGTCCAGCCTCTGTTGGATGGTCACAAATAAAAGTGTGACAAAGTCTGGGTTGGGATGGCCATGATTGGGTCAGAGTCACCAGCTCAGAGAGAGCACATCTGCACAGAAAGGAAAGAACAGGGACTGGAGCCAGTGGGAAGCGGAGCGCAGAGACCAGGAGCCACAGAAACTGGAGGAGCTGTCCTGATCACTGTGAGCACCACTTTCTGAACCCTGGCTGTGTGATGTTGAGTTGCCCTTTAAGTTTTAGAGTGTGTGGTCCACTCGTGTGTCTTCCAGGTGAGTCCCCTACTTGCCTCAGAAGGCCAAGCAAAGTTTGTTCCTCGCCAACAAAACACGTCACCAAGTCATGAACTTCCCAGGTGCCCTCTTCAGCACGAGTCTCCCCCCGAGTACGTCCAGTGGGTTCCTTCTGCAGGTGTTGGTCCGTCTGCTTTGAAATCTGGTTCTATGGGATCCTGTTGCCAGAGACCCTCAATCTGCAGGGACTGAATGCTTTCTGCTCAGTTGGCTGCGGATGACTGGGCACACTAGTTAAAATGTTGACCTGATCATCTGGTGAGCTCTCTTGCACACTGATGAGAGAGCTGCATGTAAAATAGGACATATGTTGACCAGAACACAGTCTGCTTCATAATTGGGTTAATTGGGTAAAAATTCACATAGGATAAAATGCCACATATGTACTTGGCATTCATTTAACGATAGCACACTTCATTATTTTATAGACCTTGCTTCATACATGCTGCAATATGATTACCCAGCTTGGTTTCCATCTCCACCATTAAGTGAATTACATGTCCTAGGCAAGGTAAGTCACTGAACCCGTGTCTCAAGGTAAGTCACTTAACCCGTGTTTCTTGATCTGTAAAATGGGACTACATCCACCTCATAGCACTTTGTCATCATTCATTTGCAGTTAAATGAGTTTCTATGTTTAAAGCAAGTTAAGACCTGTGTGGCACATGGCACTTTATAACCTCATAATTATTGACTATTATTATTGTTACATTAAACACACATGACTAACAAGTGGCAGATTTAAATAACCAGTTCCAAGGACTCTCATGTACATTAATTCCTTGCAGTGTAAAACATTTTATTACGATGATGATTTCAGCTATAGGGGTCCAAACTCATGTTATGGTTGGAGATATGGAAGTTCAGAAAAATGAAGAGATTGCTCACAGTTATAGATGGTAGATATCAGGACTTCAAGTTCTGTTATTCAGTCTCCTAGTGACATGTTGATTCTGCTTCACCACATGTGTATGTTGGAAGGACACCAGTTTATTTTTTAATAACTATAAAAATGGAGGAGACTATTATGTGAACATTTCAGTTAACTTTAATCAACTGAAATGCTCAGAGAACAGCATGTTCTAGTGAACTAAAAATTAACTAGGCAGAAAAGTCTTCAATTATTAGTCCTTAATGAGGCAAAGTTGAAGATAGAGAGTCCATTTCTTGTAGAAGGCAATTTATCACAATTTGCACACTGCCTGACGCTGTGATCATTGTGTTCAAAGCTCCACTTCTCATCCCACAGACTGGCAGAGGGACGAAGGAGAGCAGAGGTGAAATTGCCATGTTCTGACCCCTCTGTTCCCCAAGTCCCCGTCTCTCCAAGTCACCTTGTCATCCTCTGTACCTTCACATGCCGCTGCCTCTCAAAGTGGGTTCATGGTTCTGGTTGGTCAAGGTGTCCTCTATTTGCTTTTGAGGCTCCGGGCTACATCACACTGGGTCTGTCCATACTCGGCATGAAGTGAGTTGTGCAGGGGTCTGCCCTGCCCTCCAGCCTGCTGATCATGTGGGGAGCAGAGAAACAGAGATTTAAAAAAGAATTCAATATTCTTGGGTCCCCATCTTTCCATCATCGGTATTTTCCAGTGCAGGATGGAGGATGCACTGAGGGCTGTGCTGAAGGAGCGGGGAGCTAGAGGCCCCGAGCAGGTGCACAGGAGTCGGTCAGGCAGGAGAGCAGGAGGAAGAGTTTAGAACTCGGCACCATTTTCACTGAAACCCTTGGGCAGTGCCACATGGTCCCACAGTGTGCTCTCTGATTTGCAGCTCAGTTGTTTCCCTGTTTTGCGCTTGGGAGTCTCAGAGCCGATGGAGAGGAGGGCCTGGCGATCCTCCTCACGTTGGGAGCCCTGTGAATAGCTGGTGGAAAGCCACTGTGTGGGGAGCGAACTGTGCCCACCTCCTCTTGCCAGGGATGCTCTCACCCGGCCTCTTCTTGGGGACCCTCAGTCTCTGCAGCTGGGTTCTGGGTAGAGCCGGTGCCAGGCCCCTGCAGCAGCCCAGGAGGCAGCCTTGACCTTAGAGCCCTTGGGCGGAGATGCGAGGTGTTCCAGGTCAGGTGCGCCCGAGCCTGTGTCCACCTGGCAGCCCCCAGGAGTACGGAGCACAGCGGCCATTGGCCTGGTCTCCACCAGGACAGCCCGATGCTCGCAGTTGGTTTCCAGGTTCCTGGTGGTCACACCACTCATGCTCGGCCCAGTGTGGTCCGCGACGCTGCCTGTGGGTCCACATGGGTCTGTGTGGTCCACAGGCATGGTGGCCCTCGTGTGTCCGTGTCCTTCGGTCTCCACCTGCTCCACTCCTAGGGGGCTCAGGCCTGGAAGTGAAGACATCCTGCCCCTGTCTCCCTGAAGTCCTGCTGGGTCCCCTGAGGGTCTGGCACCGCCTGGGTGCAATGGCGTCTGTGGCCAGGACAAAGGAACCACCCAGCTGACGCCTCCCCAGCTCCTGTCACAGGCTGCACTCACAATGGGAGGGCACCAAGGGCGGGGTGGGGCAAGGTGGGCCCCCTGTGCAGGCGCAGAGCAGGCCAGGGGCCAGTTGGCAGGCCACCCAGCAAGCAGGGCCAGCCTGCAGGGTGGCAGGACCAGGCACCCTTTGGAAGAGTCCCAGAAGGGTTATTAAGATATTTGAACCTTCTTTGAAAATTTCCCTTTGAGAGCAAACGGTTACCATCTTTCCTGGCAGCAGGCCACTGGGCTGAGCTGCCGTCTTAGTTGGCTGCAGACTTGGAGAGGGGATTGTAGATAACAGGACCAATTTTTAAGAATTTGTTATTTTCAAGTAACTCTTGACTGATCCTCCTTCCCCATTCTTATTCCCTTATGGTGACATTTAACTAGTCAGCCACCCAGAGTGTTTCCAGTTTTGAGGGGAGCATTGGAATAGAATTAAAAACCAAGTTTTCTTAAGCTGATAACCTCACCACACAGGCTGTCGTGGAAGAAAGCATTTGTATTATTGAATATGTGCTCCGCCACTGGGGTGCACCCCGCAGGCCACCCGTGAAGGTGCTGTGAAGACAGATCTCTGCATAGCAGAGGAGAATACGTGCTCTGCATACGTGGACTAGATACCTGGTCCCCAAGTGAGAGGGCACAAGGCTACCATCTGTCATCCATAGCTCATCCTGAGTTCACCGGGTACTGGGGGGCAGGCAACATCTCTGTTGCGACTTGGCTTTATCTACAGAAGCAGCTCACTGATTGATATCTTTGTCACAGAGGATGGCTTTGCAGTTTAAAGACAGGCACTTGGGGGAGCTAAGCTGTCCATCCTACAGAAATAGGGAGGCCTGGCATTATCCTTCCAAGTCTACTTTCCAAAGAGGTGGCTCCCAGGACCTTCAGGAAGACATTCCCAAGTCATAAAGATGATGAGGAGCCTGTTGAGTCTTCAGAACGTTGTGTGTGCATTTCAGAGAGAGGAGGAAGTACTTTAAATCCCCCAGTTTTCTAACATAAATGCTTTGAGAGTTAAGGGAGGTAAATCTCCTCCCTTATTTTCGACATAGAGCACTAAGCCTCTTATTTTTAGTTTGTATTTATCTTTTCCAGGGACAGCAGACGGTGAGCTGGAAGAGCCCCCTTCTCTGCATTACAAATCCATCTCAAATCCAACCACATACGGTTTGATTTTTAACTTGAATGGAGACACCCAAGGTAAAGCTTCACCCAATTCTAGTTGTAGAAAACTGTTTCACATTAATGTTTTCTTGGGCTGATGTTCTTAGCAGGTGTGTTTCAAGTGCAGAATGTGCTGCAGGAGCTGAGGGTAAGATTGTAAGGGAGAGAGGCTGTGGGGGCCTGGGGGAGCTCAGTCTCCACAGCGCTGACCTCCGAGCCATATGCATAGTTTGTTACACATTAAAAGCAGAACAGAAACTAGTTTTAGTAATGTATTTTATTTGACCCATTTATCTAAACCATTTTCATTTCTACGTGTTTTACCATAAAAATGACCAATAAGGGCTGGGGCTCAGCAGTAGTGCACTGGGTTTGATCCTCAGCACCACATATACATAAATAATGAATGAATAAGTAAAGGTCTATCAATAACTTAAAATATTTTTAAAAAAATCACTAAAAATATATTCAAATTATTATTTTTCTCTTTTTTACTAAATCCTGGAGGTCCAGTGTATATATTTACACATGCTCCCCTCTCAGTTTGAACTAGATCATTTCACATGCTTCGTAGCTCCCTGTGGCTGATGGTGACCTTACTGTGTGAGGACAGCATGGACCTGCAGGGTGAGACAGATGACAAATGAGAAAACAAAGAAATCCTAGTTCAATTTAGATGAGGGCCAGTGCTCGCCAACACCCAATAAATCAAGACGAGTTGTCTTAAAAACAGTACTGAGAAAACGCCCTGAAGGGTTGTATTTGGACAGAACTCTGAGGGGAGGTCACCAGCTCTGGAGGGCTCTCCTTACACAGGCCAGAGACCTTCTCCACAACCTTGTGAGTTGTTGGACAGCCTGACAAAGAGACGGGGCCCTTCTCCGGTTCCTCGACACCTTGAGGTCCTGCAACCATTGTTTCAGAGTTTAAAATTCTCCCAACCTGAGGAAGTGAAAGGAGGTCTCATCTACCAGTAGGTCCATAAGTTGGTACAGCCACATAAGAAAACAGCTTGGGATGACCTGATGGAGGAGAATAGTCATGCACAACGACCCACTACTTGCACTCCTTGGTCTTCACCCCTGGTGTATCCTGGAGGAACACTTGTGGGTGCAGAGCAAGAACCATGTATCAGGAAGCTGATACAAAGTTCACCCTAGAAAGGGTCATAGTGGCTTTGACAGGAGAGTGAGTAGATGTATTAGGTGGCACAGCACAGCGGCAAGAAGGAAGCAGCTGAACTTGGACCTCTCAGCTTGGGTGAGTCTTTTGTTCTTGATTTCAAGAACAAAATCTGATCCACATAAGACCAAGCTGTGTATGTGTCTGTGCGTCTGTGTATATGCATGTCATAGGGGTAAGCAACTTAAAGTAAGTTGGGGGTAAGAAAAGGAAGTGACTTCCCTGTGTTGATGAGTGCATTATGGTCATACGTAGTCGTAGGTTCCTTGTGACATACACAGAAATGCACGTGACCTACCTGCTCCTTTTCATTCTCCTGCACTACTACTTTCCCTCACCTCTCTGCCCTACCCCTGGTCCTGCAAAGCAAAGATTGTTTTAAAAATAATGATCATGGCTGCAGCTGGGAGGCAGAGGAGGAGATGTGATCCACCGTCCCCACCTGAGCAGGAATGTTCTGGTTTTCGCTTGGTGTTGGGTGTCGGTGAGGGAGCTGGTGCTCACTGTTCTCTGTGTGAGGATATATTCACCACTTCAAAAAAAATTCTGTTTTTTTTTAAATTTCACATTTTAGTGAGGAGTGGGGAAAGGTTTTGTGGCAAATGAGTATAACTCTGTGCTGGGCACACTTCTGACCCTGTGGTCTAAGACTCCCACCCACTATGTGAATCATGCCTGGAAATAGCCACAAACGGCAGCAAAACCCACGAGCTCCTTGGCTGCACCCCAGTGTCCAAACCATGCCCAGGGTTTGCTCCACCCAGGAGGGCCCTCTTTAATTTCCCTGCATGACTGATGCTTTCTAAACCCCATTCCCATCCCAGCACACCTTGACGATACCCCGGTGGGTTAGTTTCAGAGACAAGTATGAGGATTGAGAATAAACGATTTAAGGGTGGGGAGACCATTGAGGATGAGTGGGAGGCAGAGATTCTTGGGGACTCTGGTGGGACAGAAATACAGGCAACAGGAAGTGCATGGAGAATAGCCTAGCAACAAGACTGGAGGCAGGGAGCGTTGAGTGGCTGTGTTAGTGGGAAAGAGGGAGGGAGGACAAGATGCTGACTAATTGTCATCATTCCATCCTTTCATGTGGACTCTGCTGAGTGGACCAGGTTCTCCGTGTGCCCGTTCATTAATGCTGATTTAAAATTGACATGAAGGCAGCTGCCCCATACCAAATGTGTAACTGGAAAGACAAAGAGAGAATTGGCCATTTGTCCAGAGGAAGAGTTGTGGAAGAGTAAACACCAGAAAAAGCTGGTTCTGGTAATGAGCCCTCCCTGGTGCCAGGTGCTATGGACCGCCCGTGTTTAGTTTCTTGCTCTTAAGCATTTGGTGTAGATACTGTGGGCACCCCATTTATAGACAAGGACACAGGTTAAGCTACTGCCTGCTTTTCATAGGCGGGAATGAGAGCTCCAGGGCCCATCTCCAGCTCTGCAGTCTATTCTTTCTACCACGTTGCCACATGGGGCCCAGAAGGGTCAGCACAAAGCTGCTTGGCTCTGGAAGGGAGACACCCTGAGTCTGTGCCAGGAAGGAAATAGCTATGCCATCATCAGCCCCTGGACACTGTCCTTCAATCCCTCTGCATCCAGCACCAGGTCTACAAATGGTTCCAGAAACCCCAGGGCTGAAGTCTGGAGGAGAGGTCCAGCCTGGTTGCCATGGTGATCCTTAATCATGGGGTGATCCAGGCTTAGTATCATGTATCCTTTCACCTTCCATGGATGGTAAAATCGAGGTCTGATGTGAGGCTGTGGTCTGAATGTGTGGCCCCCATAGTCATATGTTGAAATCTTGTCCTCCCAAGTGTGATGGTGTCAAGAGTTGTGGCCTTTGGAGGTAATTGTGACATAAGGGTGATGACCTCGTGGTTGGGATTAGTGCTTTCATAAATGACACCCTGGAGATTTTCCTTGCCCCTTCCAGCTTGTGAGGACACAGCAGAAAGACACCTAGGAACCAGAAAGTGGGTCCCCACTAAACACTCTTCTGACATTTCCATGTCAGACTTCCTGCCCTGCAGAACTGTTATTTTGTTCTAGCAGCCTGAATGGACACAGATAGTTGGCCACAGCCAAGAATAACCAGGCAGGACCTTGAGTGGCTTTAGCTCTCTAGTAGGAGCAGGAGAGGATAAAGATGTTAGTTAGGTCACAGATTTCTACAGGATATAGGTAGGATTTCCAGCTCTGCCATGGGTCAGCTTTGTGACGTTGGGTGCTGACTTAATTTCTCTGAGTCTTCATTTCTTGTTCTGCAAAATGAGGGTACTGAAAAGTCCTGCCACAGAGGGCAGCTGTGGAAACTAACTGGGCTGGAACTTCTAGCCGGGGCATTCCAGAGCCCAGGGCCATTGCTGAGCTGTGTGCCTGCTTGCCTTCACTGTGGAATTGGAAGGATTAACTTTCCAAACTCGCCGCATCTATCTTAAGTCATCTTGAAGATTTAAGATTTCCATTCTCTACATGTCATATTTGATATCTGCAAAAAATATTTGTAAACTATTTTAATTATGGAATATAATGGGCTGGGGGCTTTTTCTGCCTGCCTTCACTCCGGGTCCCAGGCTGAGGATGAACCGTCAGTGGGCACACAGCTGGACAGTGCTGCTGGGGGGAGACAGATTTACAGAGCAGCCACCGACTCTGGATGCTCCTTGCCACTGGTGATGTGTTCCTTCTGCTCACCTTTCACAGGCCCCAGCGGGTCACGGGCCATGCTCGCCTTCGAGCTGGTGGCACCTTATCCAGCTCAGGCTGCTGTGAGCAGACACCATAAGACCGAGTGGGTCGAACAGCAGACATTTATCTCTCACCGTTCTGGAGGCTGGAGGTCCAGGGTCAAGGTGCTGGCTGCTTGGTTCCCAGTGAGGGCGCTCTTCCTGGGTTTCAGATGGCCACCTTCCTGCTGTCCTCACATGGGGGTGGGGAGAGAGAAAGCCAATTCCCTGCTGTCTCTCCTGACCTCATTTAAACCTATTCTCCATAAAGAGCCCAACCTCCAAGGCCACCTCACTGGGATAGGTGTCATGAATTTTGGAGAGATACATGCATTGGAAACCCTTTGTATGTGACACCTGCCATGTCTTGGAAGGCGAACTTGATGACCGGGGAGGGACTAAGTGCCATGGGATGAGCATCGCCAGGGTTGATTCTCAGAGTCTTAGGACCCTGTCCCCACGCAGCTGCCACTCGCACACACAGTCATGTCAACAAGTATTCAGTAGAAGATGCTGAAAATAGCTTCCCGAGGGTTGGTCCACAAAGCCAGCAGCTGGGAAGGTCAGGAGGAAGGGCCACCATGGAGCGTGGGATGGGGACGGGGCCAGGCCCTCATGTTGGGGAACGGTTGCACTAGTTTGGGGACCATCACCATGGAGCTTGAAATACTAATCAGGGAGAGCATCTGGCATCTGTGCATGGCAGAGACAAACCTTGGAGCTGCTCTTGATGAGTGAAGAAAGGAATCGCACCATCAGCAGAACGGAGGCATCGCTCACGTGGTGAGGGCGAATGCGAAACTTCCCCCTCTATCATCATTTGGTGTCTTACTAATCAGTAATAAATAAGATCCTGATAAATCGGGCCCGATGTTCTGCTCTAAAATTAAATGGAACAAAAAATAGTTGAGAGCATGATAATTTTGTCTGTGGCACCTTAGCAATAATGGAACGTGTCCTATTGTACCCAGATCACGTATTTCCTATCTTGCCATTCCCATGCATGACAGCTGTCCCCAAAGAGGTCCAAGTGGCGGCTGCCGTGTGGATGGTTGGCTTAAAGTGCCAGTTGTATTTCTGCATTGCCAAGTATGGCCAGGTCAGGTAACTTACCACTGATTTACTGTTGAAGACCTCATAGTTATTAAAGCACATACGTTTATCATAGAAAACATTGAAACTTAAGAAAAATTTAAAAAGAAAAATCATCTTGGTTCCCAATAGAGACACTACTGTGTTTTATAGGTTATTTATGTATGACTGTTTTAGGCACAAAAGAAACACATGCACACACCAACACATATTTGTAAATAACATTAATGAGTGGGGTTTTTTTGGTATCAGAGATTGAACTCAGGGGCACTGGACCACCGAGCCACATCCCCAGCCCTATTTTGTATTTTATTTAGAGACAGGTTCTCACTGAGTTGCTTAAGGCCTTGATTTTGCTGAGGCTGGCTTTGAACTCATGATCCTCCTGCCTCCGAGCACTGGGATTATAGGCATGTGCCACCAGGCCCAGCCCATTCATGGGCTTTTGAAGAGTTTTACTGCTTTTTAAAAGAAGAACTTGTTAACTTCTGAACTTCAGCATATTTTAAGCATTTCTCTGTCATTAAATGCTTATTTGTAGAAAATCTGATATTTTAAAATGATCTCAAGAGTGAAAACACAACTTGTTTTTAT
>NW_026000112.1:743815-746970 GCF_001458135.2 Marmota marmota marmota | reverse complement strand
ACTAACTCATCAGGCTTACCTAAATAAATAAAAAAGGTTGAGGCTTTGGTATTTGTCCCTGTTGGAAGGTATCCTGAAAAATACAGACTGCCCATCCCCAAGCCTGTCTCCAAACCCCTTCCAACCAGTGCAGGCAAGACAGTGTATTGGGAGAAGCCTCCTAGGACAGAAGTTGTGTGCTCAGTCAGAGGGCACTGTGCTACGGGAGGACTGTAAGTTCCCCGACTCAGAAAGGTCTCTGCACCTTGAGTGGCGTTAGTCTCAGCTGCAGGAGAAATGGAGCTCCCTGGGTTAGTCATGACGAGAAGACATAGTCAGATTTTTCCAACAGAGCATGAGCTTTGAATACAGCTGGACCCAGAAGGTCTGATATTTCATGCAAAATGAAAGATATTAAGTCTGTTCATTTATACGGTAAGTTAAGTCAGGTATTAGAACCAAAGGAGATTTTAGAAACAATCTGTTGAAACCGTTCAATCTAGTTCATACACTGGATGAGGTCCACTGGGATCCCAGTCTCTGCAGTCCCCTGGGAAGGCAGAGGTAGGGGTGCCCCACCCATTAACTCTGGCTCCTTCCTATGAGTTCTGGGTTGGGCATCAGAAGTGGACCTCATTGTCCTGGTGGCCTGCATGAGTATGTCCGGGTTGCTGGAAACCATAGCAGCATCTACCTCCATGGCTGTGCCTGATGCTCAGAGCTGCTGGGGCCAAACCTGCCCATGGGGAGGATACAGGAGGGGGAGAGGTTAATGATGAGGCTCGTGGTGCGTAGGCTGGGAGCAGCCTTAGAAGGAGACGTGTTTTCAGTCATGTAACCAGGTCTGCCTACTTTAAGGTGAGAAATGCCACCTGCCCTCCTGGTTGAGGGTGGCTTGTTCTCTTTCCTGCTGTTCCTTCTCTTTCACCCCCAAGGGCCCCGTCTTTCTTCTTTGTCTCCATTACTGGTCTCTTCCTATTGCAGGTTCATGCTATGTTTCTCACTCACTGAAAACAGAAAATTATAGAAACTAGGAAGGGACTGAAGGGCAGGTTGGCCGTGAGGGGTTTTGTGGACACAGAGGGCCAGGTGGTCTTTCACGGTCACATCTTCTTTAGGGGGGAGAGAGTTTTCAGCGTGGCTGAGTGAGTTTTGTAAAGGAGGATAGTGGGCATTCAAAATCCAGTTTAGATCAGGCTTGGCTTTCTCCATATGTGTTCCCGCCTAGAATTGTTATGGGATGAGCCTTTCCCAGAAATTACCCATGAAACACTAGCCACAGACGATCTTTTGTAAATAACTGATTGGTTATAAAGGGGACTGCAGCCACACCTGAATGTCCACTCTGAAGTTCCCAGTGAGGCTCTGCCTTCAGTTGAGACTTGTAGCAGCTCAGAAGAGAAAGATTATATTCCAAGGAAGGGCAGCTGTGCTGAAGGTTAGGAACACGCTCAGAACTTCCTCACAAACCTGTGGGATGAAGGAAGCCGTGGATCTTATGAGTCTCATAACTATGTACCTGTATAATCTATGTAGTTGCACGACACAGTGCTAAAGAGCTACCTAGCCTTTGGGATGAAACCTTAATTTTTGTTCTGGTTTTTCCAATTTGTATCTTGGTGACCTGGGGAATATTCCTAATGCCTCTAACCTTCAGTCTGATGTTTACAAAATGGGAATGATAAATGGGCCCTTGCATTCGAGTTCTGGGGGGGGGGTGTTAAATGTGAAGATTATGGAGAAGAAAATATGCCCTCTGAGCGGGACCTGAGATGCTCCGTGGGGAATCCCCCTGCCATTCGAGGAGCCCACCTCTGTGGTTCCTGAACATGCACCCCCTTTCCCTGGACACAGAGCTGGGTGACATTCCTCAGCCTCTGTGACAATTGGATGTGGCTACGTGCCTAAGTATTAGCCAATGAGATAAGAGCAGAGTCAAGGCAAGCCCCATCCAGCCCTGTCCCTCAGAACCCCACCCACAGTCTTGTGTGGCTTCCCCTGCACTGTGTGCCTTGGCTGAGCATGGCAGGCATGTAGCTGCTTGACGGTGGTGGGGCTGTGACCTGGAAGAGAGACCCTGTTCGACTAGAGTATCCGTTCTAACTCTGCGAGAAAGACAATACATATTATCTTGCTTTAGCCAGGACTCCTGTCACCATGCATTTGGAGCAACAGCTAGTCTGACCTCCCTTTATAATACAGCACCCCACTGCTCTGACGAGGAGGGTCGGTGATGGATCTTTTCACTGCCGGGTGGGGCCTTCCCCCTGTGACCAGTTGTGCCTGGATGTGAGCCCTGTGTTCTGAAAGTTTGCTGGCTCCAACTTAAAATGCAATTTCAGCACCTTGGGGCACATCTAAGCCACATCCCCAGTAGAAGTTGGGGTCTACTGACTACAGTGGTAGAAGTTTAGAAGGCAAAGTGCCAGCCATATGACTGAACTTTAAACAGAGACAGTGATATGACCTACCTCAGATACACCTCTTGTGAATAACAAAATCATCACTGTCACCGTCACATCACATTCATCTTCCTCTTCATTATCACCACCACCATCACCATCATCTTTATCACCATCATCTTCATCACCATCATCACCATCACCACCATCATCACCACCACCACCACCACCACAACCATCACCATAATCACCTCCATCATCACTACCATCACCATCATCACTACCACCATCATCATCCTCATGACTAAATCTACACACTTGTGTGTTCACTCACTAAACAGATTTTGAGCAGCTACCAGGCGCAGGACATGGTTCATGCTCTGGGGGAACCTATATTATGGAAGGGAAATATCAATAACACATAATCCAGGGAACGTGGGAGGGAGGTTTCTGTTGTAATAAGTGCTATAAAGAAATAAAGCAGAATAAGGGTACTGTGGAGGATCCTGTTATTTTAAATAGGGTGGCAGGAAGGGAATCTCTAAGCACAGACCTGGAGTCGAGGTGAAGCGTAGTTCTGTCAGTTCTGTCGTGATGGACAAGCATTTTGACATCAGTACTGTCAAGATGCGGGCCATCTCTGTCCCCACTGCTGGAAGTGATCATGTGTTGTGTTTTTCAAATTCTTTCTTCCTTCTCTTTCTCTCTCTCTCTCTCTCTCTCTCTCTCTCTCTCTCTCTCACACACACACACACACACACACACACACACACA
>NW_026000112.1:695358-742071 GCF_001458135.2 Marmota marmota marmota | reverse complement strand
TTATTGATGAGTTTTAAGAATTCTTTGCATATTTGGATAACAAGTCTCTATGAAATATTTCTTTTGCAAATACTTCCTGCCAGCCCATGGCCTGCATTCTTATTTTATTGGCAGTGTTTTCCAAAGGGCAGGTTTAATTTTAATGAAATCCAGCTCACCAGTTTTCTTTTCTTGGTCATTCTTGGGTGTTGAATCTGAAATGTTGTCACCACAACCAAAGCCATCCAGCTTTTTCTCCTATGTTATCTTCTAGGAGTTTCAAGTTCACATTTATGTCTACATCGTCCTGAGTTAATGTTCTTGAAGAGTGCAAGGTCTGTGTTTAGATTCTTTTCTATTTTTTATTTGCATGTGGAAGTCTAGATGTGCCCATGCCATTTGGTGAAAAGATGGATCTCTTCTCCCCATTGCGTTGCCTTTGCTTCCTTGTCAAAGATCAATTGATCATATTTACATGAGCCCCCAAAGCTTTTTTTCTTCATAAGTAGTTGGCTTCAGGCATTATGTTATAGTATGAAAAATAGACTAATGCACACAGTTAACGGGTGGTAGTGGTAAGATACACATCTGGATCCATGTAATGTAGGTTCTCCACAGAAGTATTGAGTTTTCCTTGAAACTCCTTCACACACCATCCCCATTCGTAACTCCTGCTTAACATTAACTGTTACCAATCACCTCTGCCCCACACACTGTAAAAAGCATTCCCAGCTTTGCTCATCCCACTCCACCCAGGGTGAGGGCCAACCATGATTTGTTGGTGTTTCTTACTCTCTTAGTTCCTTTAGGGAAGGATCTAGTTGGATTGTCCCAGAGGTCAGCACAAGGCTCCACCCAGAGATGGCGACGAGGAGGTAGTACTGGAACAATCACCCATTGAAGGTGTCTTCATCGTATGGGGTAGGAGGGCTCTGGAGGGACTGGTGCTTGGCGCTGAGTCCTGCATCAGGCAGTCTGTGGTGTGACCTTCACGAGGCTTCAGGGGTGCCATGGTCTCTTTCAAGGGAGCCTCAAGCACACGGGCTCTTCCTCTGCTACATTGTTCTTGATGAAATGGAGATGGAGCCTGTGAAGGTAGGCCACGGGTCCCTGAGAGGTGAGTGCACGGACATGGGGAGAGGGCCCAAGAGCTTCTTAGACCTAAATCCACTGAACTGTAAAGATGGCTGAGCAGCGACAATAGTTGGAACAAAATCAATAGAAATTCAACGCTTTTTGATTTACTAACTCTTGTTTTTATTTTAAATAATACCTGTTCCAAACCTAAGTAAAATCCCCTCTATTTCTTCTACAAAATTAAACAAAACCCAATCTGGACTGTAACATAGAAAGCACGGCCCTAAAGCGAGATCAGGAACACCGTTATCTGCCTCTGAAACCTCGTCTGCTTCCCAGCCTGATGGAAAGCAAGCAGGCTTTCAAAGCCACGGGGACAGAGAGTCTCTGGAGATGTTAGAATTTCCACTTTGAAAGTATGTTTCCTCCAACTTCTATCATGAAGCAGTGAAATCCTCACCGTCCCTAACCACCATGAAGGAGTCCTTCCCCCATCCACAAGAAACGGGGGGAGCAGCAAGTTAGGCTCCTGGGGAGGAGCTGGAGCTAGGAGAGCCTCTAGCTGGTGTGAGATGGTGCACAGGTGAGGGGCAGAGACAGGGGTGGTGAGGTGACAGGAGAGCCCCCCAGCCCACCTCTCCCACACCAGCGCTCTCCCCACAGTCCCTGGTGGGCTTCCTGCAGGGGCAGCTCACAGTAGGACACCAGAACAGTCTGCCTTTAAATATGGGAATCATTCCCAAAATGTCTTTGTGGGCAGCTGGTGAGGCACAAAATAAACACAGGCCTATTTGCAAGTAAGCAGGAATTAGCTGCAGCCTCACCCATGGACACAGAGCTCCAGAGAACCTCCTTCCTTCTGAAGCAGAGTCCAGGACAGGACTTGCGTGGCATAATGAGTTACTTTCCCCCGTGAGTGTCCTGCAGACCCCACGGGCTCCCGGCCTGTGCATCCTCCAAGGCTTCCAATTCAAACAGAAAATAGCTCAAGGACCTAATGCAGCATGCCAGGGGTTAAAAATAAGTTTCCTTTGTGCAGAATGAATTTTTTTAAAAGAGTGTTTTTATTTTCCACTGTCCAATATGTAATAGGCAATTTTTAGTCCTCTATGAAAAAAGGTTTGTTAAAAACCTCCTCTATTTTGTCACCAGGAGAAAAATGTAAGAGCTAACAAAGGGGCACCTGGGAAACAAGAACTTTAGATTTTCCTCTGGGGGAGGCCAGCCAGTGGGCCACACGGACCACGTTTTCCAAGCCCGGGAAAGGCAGTCTGGGTGCCCAATATTTAGAACTGGACATCACGCTGGGTGACCACGAGAGTTTTCTGCACAGTCCCAGCCTCCACCTCTTGGTGCTGGAGTAGCTGAAAATGAGATTATTTGCACACTCAAGACAAATATGTACTCACCTCCGCAGAGGAGGAAGCAACGCTTAAAGTAGCTTTTTATTGATCAAAAACCTGTGATAGCAAATGGCTGTGGAGGGCAGACAGGGCTGTAATCAATCAGTGAGCTGTTTCTTTCTCTCTCTGCCCTCAGCCGCCATCTTCTTCTAATCCCATTTCCTAACCTACGGACTGGTAAATACCTTTTGGCTGCAAATTTCTAAGTTTGGAAGCTTGTCATGAAGATGCTTTATTCACCACAAACTTTTGCAAAATCCAATTACTGTATCAGATTTCCATCAAAATAAAGGAGCTTTCCTAAAAGTCTCTCTCGGCTCATTTTCGCTGGAACCGTGCTCTGATCTCCCTGGCCGCGTTCCACAGGCCACTGCTGCTGCTGGGCTTCACCTTGCTGCACTTCACCGGCTTTGAGAGTCGCCAGGCGCCATCAGGGCCCTGACCTCTCCTTGTGTTCCCCCTGCGTCTGCAGAGGCGGCCTGCCCCTGTCCATTCTCGCTGGCTTTAGGATTGGAAAGTAGGTCAAACTTAAAAATAAACACAAGCAAGTGGCCCCCGGCCCAGGAAAGTCTGGCTGTGCAGAGCAGGCCTGGGTGCAGCTCCTGAGCAGAGGGCTGGCAAAGCCAATAGTCGCCTGCCCACTGGCTTGATTTCCAGGGTTATTATTCTTTACAGATGCAGGAGGAGAAAAAAAGAAAAGGAAAAGCTTTGAAATGTTTATTATTCTTTTTTCCAAGGGAAAAATTATCAGCCTGTGTGTACGTTCAGGGCTTCAGGCTTGACTAGTTTTTGGAGCTCAAATCATATAAACAGGATTCTGTCACCTGCTGGGGCCTCCCCCACCTCTTATTGCCCAAGTTCATTTCCCATAGAAGATTTGGAAAATACAGACACCAACAAAGAGGAGAGAAAATGGATACATCATTTCACAGTCGGAGGAAACTGGGGTTAAAATTTTGGTATGTTTCTTTTCGGTCATTTGTTCTTGGCAAAAAAAAAAAAAATGCATTTAGCACTGTGGGGACCACTGGCCTTCTAAGTTGGCCTGGAAGAACCTTACTCCTTGGTAGATATGGTCATCTTGCATGTGAGTGAGACCTACAGATATGTTTACGTATGTGACAAAGGTCAAGGAATTTTGCAGGCATAATTAAAATCTCTAATCAGTTGACTTTGAGGAAATCAAATGAGAGGCATCCATGGCAGGCCTGCCCTAATCAGGTGAGACCTTACAAGGAGGCTAAGGACTTTCCTGTGCTCAGAGGCTGGACACAGCAATGGACACTTCCTTGCTGGCCTTAAAGAAACAACTCAGCATGAGTTCTTCAGCCACAAGAAAGGGATTCTGCCTACAGTCATGAACTTGGAAGAACTCCAGTCTTAAATAAGACTCCAGACCTGGCTGACACCTATTGTCATCTTTGAGACCCTGAGCAGAGGGCCAAGTTATTCTGTGCCTGTGTGAGAGAATGATCTTGTGTCAGAGATGATCATTTGTGACGTAGCCTAAAAGACTAATGCAGAGACATGCCGTGGAGGAATCACGTATACAGTGAAGTGGGACCCTCTTGTCACCTGGTTAATGGGTGACTAGCACTTCACTGCATGAGGTGCTATTGGCTTTTAATCCCAGGGTCATAGTCTAAGTGCTGATGGGATTCAGACAGGTAAAGTAAATTTATAAAAATAATGGGCATGGTGGAATGAATGTCGGGGGCGTCCCGGAGACCTGGAAAGTGGTGGCCAGTCTAAAGGGGACAATATACCAGCTGCAACCGGGTTTCTGGTTTTACTAATTATGGTGACTATTTCTTTTTGATGATTTTTATTATCATTACTATTATTATCGTTTGATTTTGGAATAGAGAATTCCAGATATCCCCTGCTTTTTGAAGAGAAGCCCTCATTCTGAAATTTTATGTGCGAAATAATTTTTGTAGGTATTGGCACCTAATTTAGATTTTATTTACCTCACTGAGTGAGCCCAGTAGAAACTGTTGGTCTTTATGTTTTGTTTTTGTGGTGCTGGGGATTGAACCCAAGGCCTTGTGCATGCAAGGCAAGCACTCTACCAGCTGAGCTACATCCCCAGCCGATTGTTGGCTTTTGATATTTACCTCACAGTTTTCTCATTTGCAAGTTACGATGGAACCCGTCCCGTGTTGTTAAATGCAGATTGCCCAGCATTTCATTATCATAAACAGTGGATGAGTGAACATATTTGAACTAAAACATTGTTTGCAATCCATGATCAATTCCATAGCGTTCAGATTGAGATGTAAAAAAGATGGGTCAAGGTTGAAATGCCGGTTTTTAACATTCTTAACGCACAAAACTGTGAACGTGGCCTTGCAAATGGCTGTGACACTTCCTGGCATCAAGCACGATTTTTTGTCTTTTCATAACTATTTCAGTATTAGATAATATCAGACATTAGCTGTATACCTACAGACGTGCATGTTTAACATTTTCGTCTCTGTAATTGATACCTTGACGAGTGCACTTGGCCCTCTGTATCCATGAATTCTCATTTGAGGATTCAGTTGACCTTGGGTTGCAAGTATTTCTAAAAACTCCATCTGTGTTGAGCACGTACAGACCTTCATTCCTCTCGCTGTTCCCTAAACAACAGCTGTTTACACAGCATTTGTGTTGTATCAGGCATGAGGTGTGATCTAGAGATGATTTAAGGAACAGGACATGCACAGGTTCTAGGCAAATGCCATGCTACTTCATATATGGGACTTGAGCACCCTTGATTTTGGTGTCTTCAGGTCCCGGAGGAGACAGAGGAAGGACTACACTGTACAAGGACTTGTTACTGTTGAAGTTGAGTCTTTTTTGCTCAATATTGCTTATTGGTATTTGTTCTTTGATGAATCATCTTTTCATAATCTTTGTTAATATTTTTTTAAATTTTTTAGGGCTCTTTATATGTTAGAAAACTCACATGGAGTCCTAGCTCTATATCATATTGAAGATGTGGACATTTCAATCTTGGCATGGAGTAATACCTCGCCACAGAGTATTATATGTCTTAGGTGATGTTTTAAATTGACACAGTCCCAGATTTGAAGCTCAGTATTCTTAGCTCAAGTGCCTAGATGACAATTGTCATCCTTCTGGGGTCAGTCTTGTGCTCAGGTACATGCTCAGGTCTTGCAAATCGGAACCGAGTGACATATCTGGTTTCAGTGAAAAGAGGAACCCAGAATAGAAACATAGACATGTGAAGAATTGGAGAAAGAAATGCTAAGAATGAGCCTTTCCCCTCTGCTTAGGATTTAGACAGGGGCCAAGAACACCTCACCTTGTACCAGGAAAGGCCAGGTCACCTACACAATCTGAAATGTTCCCGTGTCCATCAGAGTGCCGAGGTTTGGAGGCTACCAAATAAACTGAATCTAGGAAAGGATGGGAACCTTCACAGAGAGACAGGATGACCAGACGCTTTCACCTGTTAGAATGTGGGATGAAGAGGTGGCTGTCCTGCGGGTGGCCAGGGGTGGCCAGTGAAGATGTTCAGGAGTGGCTAAAGACCATGCGTGAGTGGGCAGGACAGTCTGGAGAAGCTGCGGGCCCCAGACACACGGGGGTCCAGATAACATGGAAGTCCTTCCCTGGACCTTAGACAGGTGCTGGGGGAAGACTGAAGCCAGGGCAGCTCTCGCTAGGGTGGCCTGGCATACACATGGGGAGGCAGAGACTGGACACCACCACAGGAGAAAGGAGCTCTGGAGCTCCCTGCCCGAATAGACCCTGCCTAGGGCTGAGGCTGAATTAGGACAGCAGAGACACCCACATCCCAGTAACGAGTCCATGAGAAGTGACACCTTTTATACATAGATATTAAAAATGAAATAAACATACAATGGAATATCATCACTCCACACAGCAAGAGGCTAATTATAAATGTGGCGATAATGGTTGCACAGACAGAAAGAATTCAGACCCAAAATAATCCAATATTATTCCATTTATTTTAGTTTTCTTGAGATAGAAGACTAATTTATTGTGTCAGAAAGAAAATAGTAGCAGCTCAGGGCCAGGAGCAGCTGGAGGGACAGGCAGAGAGGGGCGGAGGCTTTGGGGAGATGAAAGTGTGTGTATCTTAATTGTGGTGGTTTCCTCTGTGTCTAGGGTCTAGGCTTTGCGTAGATGTAGTTGGTGTGCTTTTTTAAAGACATAAATTATACCTTATTAGAATCAGTCAAAACAATGAGGTTGGTTTGCTGTAGAAGACGCCTCTCCCAAAACTGGACAGAGAGGAGCATCAAATGCTCGGGCAGATGGTTCTAGTGATGCAGAAAACCGCATTTGGTTCCGACTCCGTCTCTGTCACTTTCTCCAAGGGTGCCATGTGCACACCACTCTGTGCTCTGCCTCTGTTTCCATGGTTGCACGGTGGGAATCCTGGGAAGACCAAGGGCATGCCATTGACCAAGGGGCCAGTTCTGCCCTGCCGAGGTCCCAGAGAGCAGCGTCGCGGGGGACAGACAGCCCTGCTTAGCCGGAGTGTAAGGTCCAGCAGTGAGACCAAGATGACAACCCAGCTAGTCACCAGGAAAGGCCCTGCTGGTGTGTGCTGCCAAGAAGGCAAATCTGAGCAGTTCCAGGGACTACCGCTGGGTGCCACTGCAGACGGGTGTTTAGGAACGAGGGCTCTGAACATGAGTTTGAACAGAGACCTGAATGGCGGGAGAACCAGACGTGCAGAGAGAAGTGGAGGTTCCCAGGCCAGGGAGAGAGTGTCTGCAAAGACCTAAGGCAGAGAAGGAGGTGGTGCGCTGGGGAGGGGCAGGTTGGTAGCTGGGGTGCCGCAGGCCAAGGGAAGAGGGAGGTTAGGCGTGGAAGGCTGGCCAGGCCCAGGGACTTGTGAGCACAGGTACACTCAGCGATGCAGACAGGTTTGTTCCGACCTCATGCCAAGAATCTGGATGGCGAGCTGGTAACCCTGACCAGAAGTCAAAGCCGTCAGAGGCCATCACTGGTGCCATTGCCCTCCCACATCCTTGGTGTTATAGTTTGGATGTGACGTGTCCCCCAAGAGCTCATGTGTGAGACAATGCAAGATGGTTCAAGGGGAAAGACTTGGTTGTCAGAGTCTTAACCCAATCAGTGAATTAACCCCCTGATAGGGATTAACTGAGTGGTAACTGAAGTGGTGGGGTGTGGCTGGGGTGTGGGCATTAGGGTGTGGCTTTGGGTATATATTTGTAACTGGCAAGTGGGGTCTCTCTCTCTACTTCCTGGTCACCGAGATGTGACCTGCTTCCCTTGGCCACCCTCTCCAGCCTCACCTCGAGCTCTGAGGATGGAGCTGGCCTTCTCTGAACTAAGACCTCTGAAACTGAGCCCTCAAATCAACCCTCTCTCCTCTATAATTGTGCTGGTTGGGTCCTTTGTCACAGCAGTGAAAAAGCTGACTGAAACACTTGGCTAAGCTCTCGTGCCCCTGGGCTGAGGTCCTTTTTTTATTGAGTTGCTCTCTCCTGTGGAAGTGGTACAGCTGGACCCTTTCAAGGACATTTACTGATGGTCAAGGGCCACTGCTGCCCACACAGTGTGCAGAATTGGTGGCAGAGGAATGAGATGTGGGCCTGCATCCTGAGAAAACTCTGGTGTCCGGGTCTTCTGAGCTCCCACCAGAACCGCCCATCAAGCTCTGCAGACAACAGGCTGAGGCTCCCCAGCCTGCAGCTCCTGGCTCTCCAACTCCTCCCCCAAAACAGCTCCAAAGGCTTCTGAACCACAGGGTCAGGTTAGTCACTGCAGCGACCCCACTTCTTGTACCAATTTCTGTGTTAGTTAAGTTTGTATTGCTTTGACCAAAATCCCTGACCAGAACAACTCAGAGGAGAAAACTTTTATCTTGGGTTTACTGTTATAGAGGTTCAGTCCACGGTCAGCTGGCTGCATTGCTCCAGGCCCCAGGTGGGTGGAGCCTCGTGGAAGAGGGTGGGGCAGAGGAACACTGATAAGCTCATGGCAGCCAGGAAAGAGAGAAAGGGAGAGGGAGGAGATACAATCTCCAGGGGTATGTCCCCAGTGACCCGCTTCCTCTGGTCCCATGGTACCTGTCTACAGTTACAACCCAGTTAGCCCATTCAAATTATTAATCCCTCAAATGACTTTAACCCACTGATTAGCTTACAGCTCTCAGAATTTAATTATTCACCTCTTTCATGAACGCAGGAACTTTTAGGGGACACCTTATATCCAAAACATGACAGTGCTTATTTAAGCTGTGACAGTGGTTTAAATCTGAGCCAGAACACTGGGTACTGTTTTTCAAGGAGATTTATACTCATCCCTTAGAGTTTTTGCTTGCTTAACATTTATTCTACCTTTTCCTCACCTTTTCTTTGAGGAAACCTCAACTCTATCATCTATAGTTTTGGGGTTCACATCGATGTCAATCCACACTGTCATACTGGCCTGGATGACGAAGTATCCTTTTCCTGATGGGTATGTGACCAAACACAAGTCACTAAGAGCCATCCTAGGATTTTGCCTGGAGCCACTGGAAAACAGTGTCTCTTCTTAGTGTGCGCACTGTGAGTTCTGAGTAGATATTACCCACATGCCACATGGTACGACTGGAGAAGCTGGGGGGACAAATTTGCCATGACATGTGGAGAGTCCACCTATAAATTTATAAATCCAACACAGAAACAAGGGCTTCTGTGGACTTAGATTGGATGCCTAGGGCAAGCTACACCTGAAACCAATATTTTGAATTCTTACCTTCAGGATCCAATAAATTCCACTTCCTTCAGTGACTGAGTGGAGTTTCCCACACTTGCAACCCTTCTTCCTTTCTTCAGTTAGCAAGCACCAAGTTCTGCCATGGCAGCTGGGCCCTGCCTTCTCGTGAGGAGGTGGGTGCTTCTGGTCACTCTCTGGATGTTAGGAGGAGGCAGCCACCAGCTTTTGGGTTGAGCCATAATCAAGACAGTGTCCCTCAAACTGCTGTCATTTCATGGCTTGCTGCCTGCCAGTGTCTTTGCATTGCTCGGCTGCCTGCCTCCTCCTCCCTCCCTTCTTTCCTCCCTTTCTCTTCCCCTTTCTCTCTCCTCTCCCACCCCATCTCTCTCTTTTCTCACTCTCTCCTTTCTTTGTCTCTCAATCTCTCTCTTACTCATTCTTATTCTTTCAAAATAGCAAAGGAGAAGAAGGGAGGTTTGATTCTTAATGCGTTCAGCGCACCCGAGGTTCTCATTACTACGTTTTGCTTTTCCTTTCCCATCAAAAATTTTTTTAAAATCCTGAATTAGATATCCCCAAGACTTCTCAAAGAAAGGAGGTGCTTTCTAGTGAATCTGCGGCCCTGGTCCTCCAGGGGATCCCCTTTCCTGGCAACTGCGAGGAGCTCAGATGCAAAGCCTCACTTAGGCGATGAGTGACGGTCCAGCTCCTCTCCTCTCCTTAAGTGCCTCCCTTTCTCACAGGGGACAGTGCCCTCTGCCACTTTTCTCCAGCTTCTTCTCCATAGGGGGTTGTTTGTAGTGTGGAAATAAGTGGATCATTTTAATTTATCTTCAAGGACTCTGGCCAGCCTTTGGTCACCTAGAAGTACTTAGGGGGCCTGGCTGATGTTTTATGTACTTTAGGAAATGTCTTTTGATTCTCTAAGTGGTAAAGTCTCCCTCTAGAATTTCTTTGGAATTTTGATCCATGTTCCAATTGGATTTCAGTTGGTATTTTGGATTCTGCTGAAGTTTTTGAATTTCATTTTCTGATTGTACATTTTCTGATGGCAGAGTCGTGGGCTCAATTTGGAAATTTTAATTTGAACTCACATTGCTTTGATGAAGTGTTTATCTTCAGATGTCTTCTTGTGCATCTCCTGTCCTCCTCCTCCTGGGGTATTTACAGAAGTGGGCAGCTTAGCAGCAGCATTCAGTGGTTGCAAAATGCTTTATGCCGTCGGTTGTGTGTTCCTACCTTGCGACTCACTCTGTACTCATTTCCCAGTCACCACCACTCCCCTCACCCTCTGGAGGGACAGTGTGACACCCACTATTTTCTGCACATTTCCACCAGAGGATTGAATGACCTCACCTTCATCATCAAGGACTTGAACTGTGCCTTTGTTGGAGACACCAAGGATGGTTCATTCACGTCCCTCTCTCTTTCCTTCCACCCTTCAGCTTCTAGGGAGAGCAGATTTGGTCAGACCTTCCCTGGATATCAGCATTCTCATCCATATTATGCATTAGCTTCGCTGAGTTTCTCTTTCTTCTTCTGGAGAGGATTTTAAGCATTTTCATTTAAGAGCTTGGTGTCTGAGGGCTTTGAACTTTTCTTCTTGTTTTCACATTCATCTTTAAAGGTGAGCCGACAACCATGTTCCAAAAGAAAGCTCAGACCCTCTTTCTGGTTGTGCTTTGAGATGGCCTCTTATAGCCTCACATAAAGAGGTGGGCCTGGCCAGATGTTAACTCCTGCTGCTAAACTTACAGCTTAGGACACGTTCAAAGAGCCGGCTTCCGTGGATGCCTGTGGGCTTTGGGCATCAGGCTGAGCTGGCCATGAGTTTGATCATTTTCTTTCACTCAAGTAGAAAACCTCTGGCAAGTGCTCTTCCTGGCCTCTGCTGGGTGGACCATATACTGACCAAGTCATTGCCTGCCTCTCTCTCCCATGTCACCAGAGTGACCTGGGCCTTGGCTGCTGTCTCCAGGCAAAGTCACCAAAGACCTGCTCAGTTTCTCAGGAAAGGTTGGAAGGGATGGGATTGGTGGTCAGCACTGAGGGATCCTGCAGCTTGGCCTCTGGCTGCGGGTTGCTTGCTGGGACCTCCACAGGTCACCGCTAACCTAGTAGAGGGTTCTGCCTGGAACAAAAGAAGCACCTGGCAGCCAGAGGTGGGTGGAATAAGGTGGAATAAGCCTGGCCAGATGAGCAGGTGCTGCCCAGCCTTCTGTGGTCAAGGTGGATGTAGATGGTGGGGACATGCAGCACATGGAGAGGACTGGATGAGGACACTGAAGTCAGGGGTGGCCGGCCAGGAGTCCAGCTGACACAGTTTCCCCTTGGCAAGTTGAGAGGAGCCAAGCCAGTCCTTCCCCACTGCCCATCCTCATCTCTCGCCTGGCCAAGTCCAGGTGGGTGCTCTGCAGGAGGGGGCACATGCCTGCAGCAGGGAGGGCTTTGCCCTCCTCTCCTGGCCCAGATTCTCATTCCTGCCTGCAAAGGCTGTGTAAGTAAGTGCTCCTTCCCCAAGAGCCTCCCCTGGTTTTATTAGGGAGGAAGGATGGGGGGGAAGTCTGGTCACAGTCAAGGATTTTTAACAAGGGTGTTTGTTTTGTTTTTTGTTGATAAACTATTTTCCCACCCAACCTACAGCCATGCACCACACAGCCTACCCCCAGGCACCCCCTATCCTGGTCAAGATGGGGAACACTTCCAGAAGTGCATCCCTGAGCGGGGCACTCACATGATTGGTGTGGGACTGTACATTCACCTCTGGCTTCAGAGACTCATCCCACTCAACCCTCTTGGGACAACAGTAGAACCCAGCTCTAGGGCCACAGAGATTTTTCTCCAGCGGAACTCCCCAAGCACATATACAACACGTCACAGGCAAAGAGCTCCTCCCAAGGTCATCTGGACCCTGGGATCCTTTTCTATCTCCCAAGCCACCGAGCTCCTGGACAACTATCTCAACCATCTCTTACCAAGGGAGTTGAGGATCAAGAAAATTCAAGAGCGCCATAGTTACTTAGCAGCAGCCACGAGGGAAGAGTAGGGGATGCACATGGTCAGATCTTGTCCGACTACTTGCTTTTTCAAGATCGCGTGGCATTGTACGTGGGCACACACATAACGTAGCTTATGGAAATCCATCTGATGTATGGTGAAGGATCCAGCTTTGATAGATGGAGGGAAGCATCTTTCATTAATCAAAGATCTACTAAAAGAAACAGACATCAATTTTGGACAGCACCTGCTCAGTGTCCACAGATGAGGCTGTGGTGGGCAGGGTGAGGGCATTAGCATTCTTCTTGCTGACGCGTCTTTCCAGATAAGCCGTAATTACTGTCTTTGGCTGTCCTCGGTCTGGAGAAACTGAACACACCAAGTTCAGGAACCAGGAGGATGAGACAGACAGAGTTAGCATGCCAGGCGCCCTTCCACGCCTGTGATTCCCCACATTTAAGTCAAGTGAAGGGAAGGACGTGCTGGCTGAAAAGGACAGGCCCAGCTGACCCTCCTTCCCGGGGCATTGCTGCCGTTGGGTGGGTCCTCACTCCTCACACTCTGTTGGCAGCTGTGATCATGGCTTGCAGGTGAACAGAAACCGAGCCCTCTGAAGCAGCTGGGTACGCTGACTACAGGCTGCCCATCTGGGAGGAATATGAATCTGATGCCTAGCATTGCCCCATGGCCAAATGGTTCTGAAGTCACTCAGACAACTTCCCCCCACAATTGCAACTTTTATTCTAGAGAAGTAACTATTAGAAGAAAATCTTTAGGTGGGCTATATTTAGCAGAGTTTATTTGAGCAAGGGTGGTCAGGCTGCATTATGGACCCACAACAGAAGAGAGGCATGGATGGTTTAACTGGCATCAGCTGTGCTCTCCCTCGCTCTGACCAGTGGCTGCTGGGACCCACCAGCTCCTGCTGCTGCGATTGGGTGAGATGCCAGTGTTTGAAGAGTCAAGTTCTAGGGAGACTTCAACTGGTCGGCCCCCAAGTCAGGTTGCAGTTTGTTCTTTAAAGACTCAAGTGTGGAAGCATCCTCAGGCCAAATTTAGTTTAATACACAGAAAACAGAGTCCTAAAGCTGACTCAGTTCTGTGCCTTACATCATGCCCTGAACTGTCACACTGTGGTGAGGACACAGCCATTTATTAATGACTCGATAGAGATTTAGGAGACCAAAGCGAGCATCAAAGGGGGCCCACACCAGAGCCGTGCAGCTGCTGAGGTCAAACTCAGACCCTTTCTAGGGAGATGAGTTATTTTTTTTTCTTCATGGTGCTGGGACTGAACCCAGGGCCTTGCACATGATAGGCAAGTGCTCAGTCACCAAGGCACATCCCCAGCTCCCTTTATACTATAATAATATTGTTTGTGTTATTCTATATATATCTTAAATATTTACATACATAATTCACAAAAATAATGGAAAAACCACACTACGTTGTAACACCCACATCCGCATCACCCGCGCTCACTGTGTGGCACAGAAGAGCAAGTGTTGCGAGGTCAGCTTCTGGCCTCCAGCTGGAGTCCCCTCCTCCGGCCAAGGGCGCCCTCGCCTGTTTTATTGTCATTATCATTCCTTTTACTGCTCTTCGCCCCTGGTGCAGAGCACCCTGGTAATTACTAACCTGTCTGTCACATTTTTCTGTCCATAGAAATGCCAACCTCATCCAACTGCTTTGAAGTTCAATTTTAATTTAGATGCAAACTACTCCCACAGTACCCATGGTCTAAAAGGAACCTGGACAGACTGTAATTAGAAAGGGCCCAGGTTTTCCATCTGATTAGAATATCATTGTCTTTCCTCCCGCAGACAGCCACGGAGCCTCATGGACGTCCGACATTTCCATCTCTTCCTCCCTGTCGCCTGTCCCTGGAGACACCTGTCCATCACACAGGGTTCCTCACATTTCTTTGTGTGTGTTTTATACTTAAATGTTGGTGAGCAACAGCGCCCAAACAAAGCCAAAGCACTTAAAGGCATACTTAGAGAAATAAATAGATATGCATATGTGTTTATAATTGTGTGTGTGCACCGAGAATAGATGAATCACATCTCCACATGTGTTTAAGTCCCAAGACAACCTACTCTCTTGTAAGGGACTGAGTGACTGGAACTTTCTTAGTTCTGTAGAAACCCAGGCAGGTAGCGCTGGACTTGCCATTGAGGCTGACAAGCAACAGGTGTTAACTTTAATTGAAAAGGATGTGGAACAGGCTTGGTCAAGCAGGAATCAACACTTACTCCTTTTTTTGTGAGTCAAGCCTGGCCTCCTGCAGGTGCTAGTCACTGAGAACCCATGGCCCAGAGTCCTGTGGGTTCCACGTGGGATGCCCAGCAATCATGGGGATGAGCCACAAGCCACAGGGGCACTTCATTCTGATGGAAATTCGAGATTTGAGGAAAATGCTCTCCTGGCTGAAAATCAAGTTGGGAGGCAACAAGTGTCAACCTCCTTTTCAGAGCCCTGAGGAAGAGGGCAGTTAGCAGAGCGACATGACGTCACAGGCGATTTCTGTCTTAGGGGCTTGTTCCAAGTGAATTCCCTCGAGACACAGGTGCCCAAGGCTTCCTTTAGGTGCTGAGCTTTTCCTGTGTTTCTGTCCTTGTGTCTGAGAAGTCCTGAGACATGGCACAGAGTTCCACCAACACCTCAGTGGGGGCAGTTTTCAGGGCAGCATTGGAGCCGGTTTTGACAACGAGGGTGGGCAGGAGCCTCCGAGCCCCCACCCCTCCTGAAGGGTTCCTGCCTTCGCAGCTGCCTTCCAACCCCTTCTAGGGCCTGCGCTGGGTGAAGCCCCCAATGGCTGTTGACAGACGGGAGGGACCTGCAGGGGCTGTGCTCCAGGCCCACATGGCTTCAAAGGCAGATGCTTTAAGAAAACACGAAAGGGAGCTGGAGATGGGAGCTCTGCAAGGAGCGCACAGCTGCCGTTCCCCTGCGCCCCGCGCATCTCCAGGAAAGGGATCCCCGTGTTCAGCCTCAAGGAGGACATTTGTATTCAAAGGAAAAATCAGAAAGAATAAACGAGAACATTTGGGCACCGCTTTGAACTTTAAAAGAAGGGTGCAACTCAGTGGAGGCTCTCTTTCCTCCACGGAGCCGACTGGCTCAGATAGGAAGCCCTCTGAAAGGAGCGGGTATGGGCGAGGAAGGAGCACTGGAGTGGTCCCCATGAGAACATCTGGGGATGCAGTCGGAATGCGCTCAGGGGGCACCCTCCCCTTCCTTGCTCTGCAACTTGACTAGCTCAGCACTTGCCACCGTGAGATTGCCCAAAGCCAGGATCCTGCCAAAGTTAAAATGCCCCATCGGTCCAGGCCATATCAGATGCCTATAGGCAGGAGCATCGACTCCGACCTTTGGCTTCTCTCTCTGCACCTCCCCAGCCCTGGTCTGGCAGCCAGGGCATCCCAGGGGGGCTGCCAGGGAGATGGGCAGGAAGGACAGGCCAGGGCGGGCACTGCACGCAGCTCAGGCTGGCTCCCTTTCCTGGCCGGGCTTCCTTCCTTTGCCTGGGGGCCCTGCCAGGTTTCCGGCTCCCGTTTCTCTGCAGGCTGCTCAACTGACCAATGAGACCTGCTCGGACCAGTGAGTTCACCCAGGGATCTGACTTGGGACTAGGAGGAAACAAAGGCCTGTGTGTAGGGAGGTCCCAAGCCGCTGTGAGTGCAGAGGGCTGGATGTTTGCACCCCTGGGTGCCCGTGTTGGAGGCCCCACCCCAGGGGCGGGGCCATGGTGGGGATGCAGAACCACAGAAACGGGATGGGTGCCCTTCTGAAAGGGACCTCAGAGAACTCTCTCGCCACCTTCCTACAGTGTGGGGACTCAGAAGAGGGCCCTCATCAGACCCCAACCATGCTGGCACCTGACCTTAGACCTCTGGCCGCCAGGACTGTGAGGAATAAACTGATGTCTGTTGTTTATAAGCCACACAGTCTACCAAACGTTGTCCTGGCCACCCAAGACAACTATAATAGTGAGTTTCCTGAATATTGGGGGCTTTTGTCCACATCTGACTTAATAATAATGTCACTGCACACTAGCTTGGGACTACTCTGTGCATTTTTATTATAGAATCACGTGAATTCTGAACCTTCATTTACTGGCTAATGTAAAGAGAATAATAATAGCAAACGTGTCTTTGGATTTCAGTTTCAAGGAGGCTCCCTGTCTAGCCAAGGGATGGTGGATAGGACCTGGGTGTTTCACAACTCTATTAAAGTCTTTTCACACACGTTTCCGTGCAAATCATGGGTGTGGGGATGAGCTGGCAGGTTCCCTTCTTCATTCCTGAGAAAGTAGGCTCACTGGCTGTGAGCGAGAACCTGGAGCAGGAAGGGTGTCCTGGAATCCTTTCTGTGGAGACCAGATCTCACACCCCACCATGTCGGCTGGCACACTTGGATTCACTGAGGTTCCACCTGTATCAGGGCCACTGTGCTGGCTTCTGAAAGGCAGTGGAGGTGATCTCTGGACTCAGGAGACTTGGATAAAGCCCACCCAGCTTGTCTCCCAGCTTCTCGTGCTATCTGCTCACTCCTGTGCATCTCCCGCCACCCGTCCCTTCTCCGCAGAGCAGGTGGGTGGCATCTTAAAGCGTAAGTCTTATCCTAATATGTCCCCTCCAAGCCACTCATCACCAGCCCCTGCATGATGGCGTGAACCCACTCAGGAAGTGCACAGGTCTCAGAGGGGCCTGGCTGCCTGCCCCAGTGGCAGAGCTGCTGGGTCCTCTATGGGCAGGGTTCAATGTACGCAGAGTATGTAGAAGCTAAGGAGGCTGCATGTCCCTGTGACCAGGTGTGGGCAGGCTTAGGGCAGCCAGGTAGCTTACTGTTCAACAGGGACACTTTCAGGAGCAGAACTGTTGCTGCTAATCGATAGGCCAAGACTGCACTGGGCAGATGGGCATATGACCAACCTGCCCACGCAGGACAGAGTGCCAGCCTGGAGCCTTTGTAAGGACAGTCTAGGGGAGCCCCTGGGGCACAACAGGACCCCAACAGTGAAAGTCTATGAGAGGTGACCGACAGATGGATGGGAAATGGACAGGGCTTCAGAAGTGGGCAGAAGTGAAATGAACTTCTCCGGATCTGTGCAGGTCTCCTTAATTAACATGGCAGCTTTTGGTGATTTTTGGCGATAAAAACATGAGCCCTTGGCCTTTATGTGTGTGTGTGTGGGGGGGAGAGAGAGAGATAGAGAGAGAGAGACTGACTGACTCTGACTCTACAGCCCTACATCTATCCTGGTGTTAAACCCTCCTGGCATTTCATGTTACAATCTCCTGCTACTATTTCCTTAGAGGTGTTATTCTAGATGTACCTTGTCACCTACTTAAATAGTTCAAATGCAGCCAGCAGAAAATGCATAATTTTGACAGAGGCACAGAGTCGAGCCCTGCAGCGGGCTGTATTCGCTGTGTAATGATTTGAGCTCGTGACTCACCCACACGAGGTGCCGGGACTTGCTGGAATATCAGCACTGCTGAGTGGATATTTAAACCCGCCCCCTCCAAAATACCTAGTAGCTAAGAAGTCTTTTAAATTGACCTCATGGACATATCTCCTGGGGCCTCAGATGTTTCTAAACGGAGGAAATGAGGAGATTGGATGGGAGGGGCGCCCTGGGTTAGGTGGCAGCTCAGGGGACCTGGAGGCCCATCTCTGCACAGAAACAGGTGGGTATCTGAAGATGGAGAGGGCTGGGGTCTGACTTGGATATGGTCTACAGCAGATGGTTTAATGAGGATCTTAGTCGAGGGCTGTGTGGCTGATTCAATGCCTCTTACTAGAGGGGCCCTATAGATTGCTGACCTGATCATTTTGACCCGTGCGGTGACAATGTCACATGGCTAAGCATGGTGTATGGATACGATTTGTGTGCGATGGACTTCCTGCAAGGGCTTTGTGACTTCAGATGACAACTGTTATAAATGTTAGGCTGTTTTCACTTATTACTATTTGCTTATTGCTCTTTCAGTTTAGAGTAAAACTTAGAGTGAATCAAAGCTCTCGTCTAGCAGCCTTTATCCCTTCACAGACCCACATCCCAAGCATTCCATTTGGGAAGGTAAGTCTCACGTAGCACCTTTGCTCATTAGCTGATTCTTTCATTGTAGTGAGACGACTTCAGCCCTGATCTACCCACCTGACACCACCTCAAGGCCACCACACGTACTGCTAACTGCTGTCATAGTGTGGAGCTGGTCCCAGCTTGCTCATCTTGTGTAACTGAAACTCTACACCTGCTGGACAGCAACTGTCTGTCCACCCTGCCCCAGCCCTGGAGCCACAGTCCCACCCTCCTTATCTAGGAACCCTTGAGATGTCCCATGTGTGTGGATGGTATTTGCCCCTTTGTGACTAGCTTATCAGCACAGTGACCTCTAAGTTCATTCATGGTGTTGCCTACAGCGGGATTTCCTTCTTTCGTAGGATGAGTAAAATTCCTTTGTATATATTAGTGTTTTGTTTTTTTTTCAGGGTGGAAAGTGTCATTATTTTAAGAGACAATCTTTCCTTCAACATGTTTTCATTTTTAATTGACCCATAATAATTGTATATACTGTGGGTTCATATACATATACCATATGCCCGGTATGTAATGGTCAGATCAGGGCATTCAGCATGTCCATCTCCTAAAATTTATCATTTATTTCTGTTGGGAAGCTTTGACCTCTCCCCTCCTTTCCCCTGACCTCCAGTATTGGCCTCCTCGATGTCCCTTGCAGAGCATGGTACCACCCCTCAGCCTCAGCAGGAAGGCCATACTTCTTTCTGCATGAATGTATTCTTCTATTTGCATTTACTCAGAAAGTTCTGTTCGTAGTCTGTACTCAATAATTTTAAATATTTATCTGCTGAAATCCTGCTCTGTCTGATATTTTATCTACTTTCCTAGCTCATGCTCAAGGTCTAAAACTCTAAGACACAGGAAAGATGAAGTAGCAGAGTTCACAGGGGGGCTCCTGCCCACTCCTGGGAGCAGCTCGGGGAGCTTCCCTCTCAAACCTGCACATTGTCTGAAGGTGCCGGTCATTGTGGATCCGGAGAACCAAGATAGCAAACTCCCGACTGAAATATCAAATGCTTTACTCAGTGGAAGAACAAGATAGTACATTCCAGAAGATGTGGCATCTGGGGTCATTTTAATCTCCCCTCCCCAGATTGGAGAAAAAGGTTAGTTTTACTGGAGTAAGGGAGTGAGAAGGGCCGTCACTGAGAGCACAGGCTTTTATTATTGTGAGTGCTCCAAGCTCTGTCCAGGTGGGGACCACCCACCATTAGCTGGAGGAAGAGCCGGAGCTAACTGGGCACCTGACAGCCATTTTCCATTCCAGGAGCACCACAGATCACTTGCACCAGTGTCTGCCCTCAACTGCGTGTCCTCCTGCCACCCAGGAGGACTGTCCATCACAGAATGCCACTCAGACCACAGCAATTCTCAACTGCAGAGGGCTTGGCATCCCAGGGAGCACTTATAAATGTGTGGGGACATATCTAGTTGTCACAACAAATGGAAGGTGTCCTGATATTCAGTGTCTGGGAACCAAGGTATGCTGGACATCCTGGACAGGTTGGGCATTTCCATAAAGTGGAGATCCTTCCCTCCACCCCATTAAAGGTGCCCAGGGGAAGCCCACTGACTGAGCCTCTCTGTCCCAGGATGGAGCCCACTAACGTCTGACAGTCACTTCCCATGGCCCCGCGTGGGAAGCCCTTTTCTCTGCCGTGGAGAGCAGAGGCTTGCTCAGGGCATTTGAGTGACCGACCAAGCTGCACAATGGCATGATTCTCTGTGTTTCAGGCTCAGCCTTTGCCCGTCACTCATTTTCCTTCCATAATTCAGAGCTTACTTTCTTCAGTAGCTGATTCTGTGCTTTTCAACAAATGCATTTAATTAGTGTGCTGCCTTGGGTATGGAACTTGCATTCGCTTAACACAATGGTCAGTTAAATTTTGCTCATTTCACTTTGGCTAGTTGCAATGCGGGTGACTGAGCGCGTCTCTTCTTGGCGCTCCTGTTTCATCCTTTGGTTATAGCAAAGTTCTTTATTGATTGATTGATTGCGAGGGATCTGCAGGGCTTCTCCTGTCTCGTGCTGTACCACGTGGGACCCAGTAGCAGTCAGGTAAGCCTGGCATGTGGGCTGTTGTGGGGACATTTATAATCAGTATAGGCCAGCCTGGTTCTTGCTGTTTTTCATCCAGTAATTACTCCTCGTTATTTCTGTGGCTGGTGGGTAAAGCCTCGGCTGGCAGTGAAGAGACCTGAAGCATGTCACCCCCCCGAGCTGTGCTGACTTGGGAACAGCACAAAGCCTCTCCGCCCTCACTTTTCCCAGCCACACAGTAGGGGCACTGCCGCCTGTCACAGCCAGGTGGTGACTGACATCCATTTCTCCCAAGCCAGAGGGGATGTACTCCTTCTCAAACTAAAGTGGAGGCCACTGGCACTGTCATGATCACTGCCTGAAATAGCAACGGGTTCTCCTGGGGAGCCCTGACCTTGCATCTTCAGGACTTTTCCTGGGTGGCTGGGACTCCTGATTTCCAGCTTATGAAGTGGATGGGGTGGTGCAGGTGCCAGATCTCTGGGGCCTGAGCTGCTAGGTGCCCACCCCTCATGGCCTAGGGCTTATGTAGGCTTCTGATGCCAGCAGAACTGGCTCCCATGCCAGGTGTCCAGCAGGTAGGGTCAAGGTCGGGCTGGCGCTCCTGTTTCATCATTTGGTTATAGCAAAGCTCTTGATTGATTGATTGATTGATTGGGTATAGGGGATTGAACTCAGGGACACTTGGCCACTGAGCCATATCCCCAGTCCTATTTCGTAGTTTTTTTAGAGATGGGGTCTCACTGAGTTAGCACCTCGCTGTTGCTGAGGCTGGCTTTTAACTGGAGATCCTCCTGTCTCAGCCTCCTGAGCCACTGGGATTACAAGTGTGTGCCACTGTACCCAGTCTTCATGTTTGATGATAGCAAGGCTCCTTGTTCCCAAAGCTGTATCCACCCTTGCAGCAGCACAGTGTTCTGCTAGGGCTAGATTTCACTGTGACACAGTTGGCTTTTAATACCACAGTGATTAGACTTGAAATCAGGATAGCCATCACCCAGCATAATAGGCTACTGTCCTGAAACAGTGACACTAAAGGCTTCTGGTCACATAGGTCACCCGCAAGTGAGGAGACGGTTCTTATTTCATCACTGGCCTGAGGTGCTGTCATTAAGATGAACACTCTGCTCTGATCCACTGCTGACCCACTTATTTCCTTATCTCATGGATGTTCCCGGAAACCATCTACTGGAGGTGGTGAGCTCTTCACATGAGATCAATGCAGCTCCTGAAAAATAACAGAAATGTTTTGTCTCTGCTGGGTTTCCACTGTGCTTAAAGATATATATTAATGTATTATATATACATTAAGGCAGGAAATTCAGAGATGCTTTTTTCCCACTTGGAAATTTTGTGATTATTGGAGAGAATCATAGTCAATGTAGTTTATTTTATTTTGGTGGGGGGACAAGTTCAAATCATCTCTAATTTTTTCACCAATGCTTTTCTATCTGGTAAGTTCCGAGGAGGTGTCGGTGTTTATATTTTTATTTTTTGCTATGCACAAACCGTGTTGAGACAATCTGGGTTCTAGACAAGTTCGGGTGGATAGACGTTTTCTGTGACTTTCTAGACTCCTGGGGTTGCGTGCAGCAGGAGCCAGCTGGACCCGAAGAGGAGGCTGGACCTGAAGCTGGAGCCCAGGACGTGGCCTGAAGAACCCACTGTCATTTGTTGACAGGGCCAAGGAGCTTCAGGGCTCAAACTCTCTCGAAAAACATTGTGCAGAGTGAGAATCAAGCCCGGGTGCCCTTCCAGCCTCCTTGGTTCCTGCCGGGTCTTTCTGGGTCTGTACCACCTGGCCTCATGCTTGTTCTGGTCCAGAAACTGCCCGAGAGCACCTTCCTCCGAGGGTCCCGCTCCATCCCCCTGGGGTTCTAAGGGGGAATCTTGGTTATCATGCCACATACAGGGGGGAGAGCTGAGGCAGAGGCGGAGCCACTGGCCCCCAAGCCCTCGCAGTTAGGGGGGGTGCGGGGCGGGTAGAGCTGGGCGCAAGCCTGGAGTCATGGATGTCACCACCTCTGGTGCTGCCTCTGGATGCAGCTGCCAGATCCCAGAACAGCTTCTGTGTGGCCCCTTGGAGTCACAGGCTCTGGCTTAGAGCTCCACCAGGAAAGCTCTGACTGCTCTGCTGAGGGCACAGGTCTGTGTCCTGAGGGAGTGACAAGCAAGAGTGGGCGGGGCCCAGGCAGAGCCAGAGCTCCCACTGGGAGGACCATGGGCTCTTCATTCCAGGGGCAGTTTGCAAAGTATTCCACCTGGCCAAAGGCGACCGCCTGAACTCACTGAATTTTGCTTCTTCAGAAAGGTGGAAAATGATAACAGTCAGAGATACATCTTAGAAAATAGATACAATGTTCCAGACATACTTGTACCCCCCCACACACACTAGAAAAGTTTTTAGATGTATTTCACATGTAACATGTATGTAGCGTCCTCCCACACAAGTGAAATGTGTAAGTCACGCTTGCAGACATGTAGAGAGTCCACACCTGCAGTCCTCCACGCACCCACCCTGTGAGTGTTGCTCTCATCCCCCTCTCAGAGGTCACTTAGACACAGAGGGTGGAGCAACTTGCAGGTTCCTGGTAGTCCCTTGCAGGTGGAGTCAGATTCAAATCCAGGACATCCAGCTACAGAGCTGGCCCCTGTGTGACCACCTGCAGCACTGCCTCCCTTCCCAGGCTCTGAGCCCCTTTGTCATTCGGAGGTGCTCAGAGAGTAAAATCTCCCCATTAGCCTCTTGGACACCCCTTCCCATGTATTTGCACCCCCTCTACTTTTTAAATTTTCTGGTTAGTACATTCAGAAATCTCCTTTTAATTTCTCTGCCCGTGGGTATTAATATCCTCCATTGTGTTTGGTAAATGACATTCATCCAGCCTACAAAAGACCCACTGCATCTAGCTTGCGGTTCATTAAAACTTCCGTAAAGATGTCTAACAGCCCCCTTTCACTTTTCATAACGTGGATGAAGAGCACTGAAACTCCCGGAAGAGAGGGAGTGAGGACTCCGTGATCGCACCACATTTACACAAAAGGTAGCCTGAGAGCGAATACCCCCATTTCCCCAGTGAAGCCGCCTGCCAGTGTGAGGAGTCACCTGGTGACATGGGCACCAAGCCCCCTTCTGGCTGCTCTGAGTCCTGTCCCTGCTGTGGCCAGGGATCCTGCACTGTCCCTGCTGGACTGCAGACCTGTGGGGGCGTGGCCACATCTCTGCCCCTTTCTGTGCTCTCCCAGGACAGTGTTTGGAACCTCAGAGGCATCAGGAAGGCTTGCTGAAGTAATAAGACCTGTGGATACATAGATGGAGATGTGGTCAGAGTGGTTGTTTTGAACACCACTCATAAAGGCACCCACAGATGTGCTTTAGCTCCAGGCCTATGTTAGGACCGTGGGTATTGGGACTCAGTCTGAACACTGAGACTTTTCCCTTCTAGCCCCTGTCCCAAAGAGGGGCATCACTGAGGCAGGACCAGGCCTCAAAACCCCTGTAAACTGCTCAGCCCACATAGACACCCTGGTCTGTCAGAGTCAAGGGGGCAGAGGGGCGCTGCTCCAGCCCTCTGCAGAGACTCCATGCAGAGATGAAGCTTTAGGAACGTGATTATTAGGCAAACAGGAAGAAGAGAGCAGGGTTCTGGGCCTCTTTGTTGTGCTTCAAAAATTGGAAGGGTCTTGCAAGTTGATTTTGTCATTGCTCCAACCACATAGCAGTTCCCTAGCGAGACCCACACTTCTGGGGCTGCGGCACGCAGGTGGCTGAGCATTGTGAATGTCAGACTGTTTCTGTAACTAGAATGGAGGAGAATACAGCTCGTCTCCAGCATTACCTCTTTATTGACTCAAATAAAAAACACCCAGAAAATAATTGCCTTCCGTTAAACATAAGTATTTGGAACTCATAATCTAAGCAAAGTGACACAATGTGGCTTGTTGGTGGAAGCAATCAGAAGTGAGAGGCCATAAGTATCCAGGCACAGGTGTCCTGGTGGGAGAGGGAAACACTGGACAGAACAGCACCCCTGATGGGTTCCCGCGTCAGTGCGGCCACTGTGCCTTGGGAGGGAAATTGCCCCTCTCGTGGGTACCAAGGGCCTCGCCTACAGAGGCCCTTGCACTCTGCAGGGGATACAGACTTATCTGCATTTTCTTATGTAAAATGAGAAGAAACCAGCAGCAGGGGTCTGACTGCAGCAGAGTCTAGGGACTCCGTGCTCAGATCTCCAGCAAGATCAGAGCCAAAGGTGGAATTTCTCCTGCTCAGATGTGGACATATTCAAAAACTGTGGCACACTGCGAGGCTGGGTGGGTGCCGGTGCACTGCGGCAAGACAGCGGCTAATGAATAGATGTCATCTCTGACATTATGAGAGTGTCCCTTCCCAGTGTGAGATGGCCGCTGCTCCTCAGCCCCCTCCGGGAGTCTCTTCTGCTTCTTCTGCACTGAGCATGTGGCTCCGTGTCTGCCGCCTTGCTAGAACCCCAGGTTCACTCACAGAACTTGGCACACTGTCCCTAGTTGGCGATCCTTTCCCCTATGTGCACGTGAGCCATGACAGCTGCAGATGTTCTCTCTCAGTGGATCTCCAGGGTCCTGCAAATTGTGATCTACCTAACGTCAGAAAAGTCAGGTATTCATATGTGTGTGCGCTCCACATGTCTGTGTGTGCACATGCACATACTTTTCTTTTGGTTGAAACGTTTTAATTAGAAAAAGTGTGCTTTTTCGGGAAGGGCCTAAGGTAATCCAGCTTGCTGTATTCCCAGGAACGAGTGTGCACAGTCTCCGATTCCTAACTGTGCTCTTCTGTTCGCTGCACGTGGGGAAGATGGGCACCTGGTTTCCACTCCCCGGGTCCACCTGGGCTCTCAGGGCTGCAGGGGCTCTGCTGCCGCCTCTCGTGGGTTTCTGTGGTTCAGGGTTCTCTGCAGCAGAGGCTCAGGCCCTGGAAGGGAGGGTCAGATTGGGAGCCACAGAGAATGGATTTGGAATTGCAGGAGCTACAGCCACTGTCCTACCTGCCCAAGTGACTTCCAGAGGATGCCTCTCTCCCAAATTGCCTCAGGATCCTTTGCGGGAGTCTCCAAGATTGAATCTCCAGGAACGTTATCTGCCTTGTCTGTTTTAATCCTTTTTTTAGACCTTGACTAGTGCTCCTGTTATACTGATAGCTTACCTTTATGCAGCACCCACTCTGTTCCAGGGACAGAATAGTGCATGAGGTAGACATAGTTATTCCCCTTGTTCTCTCAGTAGCTGTGAGTAAATAAGCACAGAGAGGTTAAGTAACTTGCCCAGGTTCTTACAGCATGTAAGGGGCAGGTTAAAACTGGGAGACCAAGGCCTGCATCCCTAACTCTCCCAACCTTGCTGCCTCCTCTGGGATGGTTGCCTGTGCCTTGGATGTGGCTGTCCCCCTGACATTGTGCTATTCCTTCATGATACGTCAGCTTCTGGTGGAAGCCCATGCAGGTACATCAACGTAGAGCTGGGTAGAATGGAAGGAGTCAGCTTTGGGGCCCCAAATGTGCAGCTTTAGAGGAGGGCTTCTACCCACTGTGCCATGGGGAAGCTCCCCACTTCCCCACGACCTTCCCTTGCCTTGAGAGAAAACAGCCTTACCCTTGGCCTCTTCCACATGCAAACCAAAAGAGCAGTTTTCTCTTCCAGCTCTCTATTTGCTGTTTGCAGGAGTTTCCCTTTGACTTACTGTGTCAGGATGTTATTAACATCATCAATCGCAGGTGGGGGTTCATCGTGTCCCTAGCCAGAAAGAACCACATCGCAGCCATTAGCTCCTCATTAAAAATTCCCTAATGAAGTTTATAAACACTTTTACATATTTATATCCAGGATAAAAATGCATCATAAATTCAACAGAAGTCGTGATGGATAGATCACATTCATATGAAAAGTCAGATTAAACTGAAGGCTAGAAATAAATGAGCTTAGAGCATCAGCTCAAACCAAAACCCATGTTGTAAGGGGTGGATTGGCATAAGCTTCCTTGTGGATTCAGGGCCCCCGGATCCCCTCCTTCCCTGCACTTCCCATGGCCATAGATCAGCAGACGCTGTGCTCTTTCCTGTGGCAGGTGGAATTGTGAACTTCCACTGTGTAGCTGCCCAGATGTCCACCTTCTGTCCCCCAGAACCTGTGACAATGTGGGAGCTTGCAGGTAAGAGCAAGTGAAGGACTGTGAGATGGGAGAGATGGCCCCAGAGAGTCCAGGTAGGAAGAGCATAACCACAGAGGGATTCCTGCCAAGAGAGGTCAGGTGAGAGGACACTGCAGTAACAGAATCGGAGGTTGACTGATTTGACCAAGGAACTAAGCTACCTCCAAAACCTGCACAAAGCAAGGGAGGTAATTCTCACTCCAGAGGGAACCAGCCTGTCCACACCCTGACCCGTTTCAATGCTGACTCTCAGAGCTATGAAATAATAAATCCGTGTTGTAAGCCATTGCACTTCTGTTAATTTGTTATAGCACCTACTAGATACTCATACATTCCTCTTTATTCTATGTTCCCTGAGGGCTGGTTTCAGCCTTTCTCATTAACTTCTGCAAACTGATGGCCAAGGACAGAGTTTGAACCCACATAGGCATCATACCTATGAATTGAATGAACAAACAAAGGACAAAATGAATGCATTTTGGCTGAAAATGTGTCAAGCAGTCATAACTTTAGGTCTTACTAACCAATTAACAAAAAAGACCTGTTCTTTCTGTGTGTAGCTGATGCTGAGAGCAGAGACTGCATCCACCCAGCTCTGGGGGTGCTGCCCTCTCCATGTAGTTCTGGAAGATTCCATGTGGTTTCCCACTGATGGAGAGAGCACGCATGACTGACCTCTTATGACATGCACATGGAGACTGTGTAAGGTTTCAGGATTCACCCTGTGCAGAATGGATAGGGCAGCTAGAGATGACATGCCTATGGTCTGGAGCAGGAGAGGCGTAACTGGATCCCTGGGAAGGTGAGCATTAGGCATCGAAGGGGAAGAGGAAAGGGCCCTCAAGCTTGGATTATGCAGCAGATGTCAGCAGGTGAGGAATTTCCGCAAAGGCAGTTCTCTTGCACTCCAAACAACTTGGTGTGTATGGATGGAACCACATCCCTCAATCTAATGAGTGAGTGGCAGAAGGTGCCTCTAGTCAGCCGTCACAGACTTCCCTCACCCCACAGAGCAAAGCACCTTTTCTCCCCTGCCCTGCCAGATTACTACTCGATTAATTCAGACAGAAACCAGCCCAGAAAAATAAACATCCCCTTTAAATCATACATTAGAATGCTGTACATGTAGAGTAAGCCAGGCATTGAAACATAGCATGTTGATCAAGGCAATCAAAAATGCAAAATAGGAAATAAATCTGCAGGAGCAGCTATCAGGAGAACAAATCCCAGGCAGCAGAGGCCATAAGGCAGCTGAAGCCAGGAAACCCCGAATGGAGCGCAGCAAGCTCCAGGCAACAATGGCCTGGCAGGCGAGATGCACCAGCTCAGTCCGGGATAATTCTGCAGAATCATCTTTTGGGAAAAGTACCTTTATAAATCATCCTCAAAGCAGAGGCTTCTTAGGAATGCACCCTGATAGACTAAGTGTCTTGGTTGTCATTTTCATTTTTTTTTTGTTCTGTTTCTAAAACTAAATGAAGACAGCAAAAGTTTGGTCTGATCAAGGGTAAGCGCCTTTGCTCTCAAAGTACTTTAGAAGGAGAGGGACCTTGAGTGTGACCTGCAATCCTGAGCCCACTCTGAGCCATAGGAGGGGAAGGCAGGGTGTGGACGAGTCCAGCAAGCCTCGCTCAGGAAGGCAGGGATTAGTGCTGTGACCTTGGCTGTAGATTAAAGCCCTGCTCCCCCAACATGCTAAACTTTATTGATTTTATTTTTGTTTGTGCAGTTAATCATTTGTTTGCAACCAGGGTTTCAGGTGAGGACACACAGATGAATCAGAAACCCAATCTGCAGGAGTCATGACCCCTTCTTTCATGTCCGTGACCGCTGCTGGAGCACACAATCAAATCCAGGTTCTGTCGTGTTTGTCTCTGCCTGGTCCTGAGCCCACGGTAGCCTTCAAGTTTGTTTACTAGTTATTTTTCTGTTTTCTTTCTTGAGAATTCAGTGATGTCGAAAATAGTAGGTTTAATTTCTCATGTTCTTCCTTAAAAAATGGATTTTGCTGTGAGGATAGATGATCATCTTGTAACTACTCGCCAACATTGTATTACAGTGAACTTCAGGAAGGAAGACCCTGCTGGCTGGGAGATGAAGAATTTGCTGCTGTGTTCTGGCTCAGGGTGTCCCAGGGCTTTCATCACCCAGCAGGAGCACCAGGTCCCCAGGATGCAGCTGGGGTGAGGCCCACTTCTGTCCAGTGCCCACGGGGGCCTCCTCCTCGCAGGTCATCCAGATTCGGGGATTCTGGCGTGTGGATTTTCAGTTGCTGTTCGGCTGCAAGCAGGAGGCCCCTGGGGAGGGAAACTTCTGTTGGGGCAGTTCTGGGCCAAGAGGAGGAGCTGACCACTAAATGCTCCTGGAGAGGAAGCCCTGCAGCCTCCGGAGAGGGAAATGGTAAATATCCCAGAAATCATATGCATCAGGCAAAAATTTGAGCCAGAAATTCTGCTTCTAGGAAATTATCCTGAACAATAATTAGAAAAGTCATCAATCTTTGTATCCTATAAGGAGGCTTATCACAGTAGTATGGACAGGAACGCGGATGAGAGAGCTGAATGTCCAGTGATAGGGTAGGAGAGAAATAAGCCTACCAGCATGAGGGAAAACGAACTTTAAGGAATAACACAAAAATGCATGTAGTGACTTGGGAAAATGACAGTTGCAGAGTGAATATTAAGCCAAGTTGCAAAGCAAGCACTCTGCACGTGCGCCTTAAGAATCTACAGCCATGTTCATGTTTCTGAGTGAAATAGAGATGGCCCTTCAAACACCACGTTCTTACCTTGACCTTAAGGTTCTTGAGCGGCATGATGGTTTTAGGAAAAGGGATTCTTAAAGGCATGTGCTGTGTCTTAGCAGAGGAAGGAGACTTCCTTTTTAAAACATTTTAAATTCATTACAGATTGCAAAGAAGGAAGGAAGGGGTCCGTAACTCTTCAGTCCACTTGTCCTGATAACTAGACCTTGCATAACTCAAGAGAGCATCAAAATCAGGAAGATGACATCGTGCATCTTATATTCATGTTCTGCCAGGTCCCGTGTGCTCGTGTGTGTCTCTGTGTATTTGCAGGTGTCTGCACTTTATCATGTATGTGCTTTGGAGTAGCCAGCAGCACAGTCAAGGCAGGCAACTGTACCTAGACACAAAACTCCTCACCCTTCCTTTTCCTCCCTCCATTCATGACCTTTTCCAGCCATGGTTGCCATCTTTATCACCTGTCCACATCTTTGCAATGTTATCTCACAAATGCTGTATCACATGCAGTCTGGAACCTCTGGAGATTGCCTTTTCCACTCAGGATAATTTCTTTGATAGTTAAACAACTGTTGAATGTGTCAAGACTTCATTTCTTTTTATGACTGACTAGTATTCTGCCCTGTGGCTACAACACAGTTTAACTCTTCACCCAATAAAGTTTGTCTGGGTAGTTTTCAGTTTAGAGCCATTAGGACTAAAGCTGCTAAGAACATTATCAGACAAGTTTTTGCAGATAAATCAGCTTCCATTTATTTGGAATTAATGCCCAAGAATGCAGTGGCTATGTTGTATGGTAAGTTTATTTTTAGTTTTAAAAGAACTTTTTTTCCAGAGTGGCTGTACCCTTTGACATTGTCATGTTTGAGTGATCCAGGTTTTTAGCATCTTCATCAATATTTGTGTTCAATGAGAGGGGGAGGGAGTGAGAGAGAGAGAGAGAGAGAAGCTAGAACAACATACATTGAAATGTGCAGTCTTGAGCAATAATTTCCATGTTGGTAGCATCATAATACCTGATCTCAAGTTATACTACAAAGCTACAGGAACAAGACCTGCATACCGGGCATCAAAACAGACATGAAAACACATGGAGCAGCAGAGACACAGAGGCAAACCCATATGGAGTCTTATTATCCTTGACAAAGATGCCAAAAACATTCACTGGAGAAAAGACAGCCTTTTAACAAACAGTGCTGGGAAAACTGGGTATCCATATGTAGAAGAATGAGACTAGGTCCCTATCTCTCACCCTGCCCAGAAGTCAATGCAGGGTGCATCAGAGACCAGGAAATTAGACCAGAAACTTCACAACTTCTAGAAACTCAACACTTCAACATCTTGAGGCAGGTACCGGCTTCCTTAATAAGACTCCTAAAACTCAAGAGACAAAACCAAGAACAAATAAGCAGGACAACATCAAATGAAAAAGCTTCTGCACATCAAAGCAAACAAGAGCGTCAGAGAGAGCCTACAGAATGGGAGATCTCTGCCACCTGCTCCTCTGACAGGGGATTAATATCCAGATATATAAAGAACTCAAACTTAACACCAGAGCACACAACCAAGGAACCCAATGAATAAGTAGGCAAATGAGCCAAACAGACATTTCTCAAAAGAAGAAATGCAAATGGCCTACAGATACACGAAAAAAATATTCAACATCCTTTGCAATCAGGGACATGCAAATCAAAATTGCACTGAGATTTCATCTCACTCCGCTTAGATTGTCAGGCATGGAGAATACAAATAGTGGTAAGTACTGGAGAGGTTGTGGGAATAAAGGTGCACTCATTCATTGTGGCTGGGACTGCAAATTAGCAACCTCTCTGGAAAGCAGTACGGAGATTCCTCAATAGACTAGGAATGGAACCACCATAGGACCCAGCTATCCCACTCCTCAGTATTAATCTAAAAGAACTAAAACCAGTATACTATAGTGATACAGCTACATCAATGTTTATAGCAGCATAATAGCCAAGTGATGGAACTAGCCCAGATGTCTGTCAACAGATGAATGGATAAAGAAAATGTGGTAGATACACACAACAGAGTTTTACTCAGCCATAAAGAAGAATGAAATTGTGTCATTTGCTGGTAAATGGATGGAACTGGAGAACATTATCTTAAGTGAAATAAGCCAGACCCAGAAAATCAAGGGTTGAATGGTTTATCTCATATGTGGAAGCTAAAGAGAGAAAAGGAATTAATATTAAAAGGATCTCATATAAATAGAAGGGAGAATAACGGAGTGTATGGAGGGAATTGGAAGAAAGGAGGAGTGGGAAAGGAGAGAAACTGCAGAATGAAATTGTCCAGGTTATGCTACGTGCATGTGTGGATATATCATTATAAATTCTACCTCTATGTATAGCTATAGTTCATGATTAGAAACAATGAAGAAATAGAAGGAAGACCAATAGGTAGAGGAAGGAGGTCTGGGGAAGGAGGAGGGGAGGGAAGGAAAAGTCCTGGGGATTGAAATAGAACGAATTATGTTACATGCCTTTATAAATACATCAAAATGAACTCATTATCATGTAGACCTAAATGCACTAATAATCCATCAATAAGTCTTCCTTAAAAATGGTTGCCCACGTTTTTACCACATGCATATCAGAGCACTAATCTCCAGGATATATAAAGAGCTCAAAAAGCTTACACCAAAAAAAAAAACAAATAACCCAATCAATAAATGGTCCAAGAAGCTGAAGATGAAATACAATCTTCTCAAAAGACGAAATACAATCAATCAACAAATATACGAAAACATTTTCACCATCTCTAGCAATTAGAGAAATGCAAATCAAAACTACTCTAAGATTTCATCTCACTGCAGTCAGAATGGCAGCTATTAAGAATACAAGCAACAATAAGTGTTGGTGAGGATGTGGGGGAAAAGGCACACTCTTACATTGCTGTTGGGACTGCAAATTGGTGCAGCCCCTCTGGAAAGCAGTATGGAGATTCCTTGGAAAACTTGGAATGGAACCACCATTTGACCCAGTTATCCTATTCCTCAGTTTTATACCCAAAGGACGTTAAAACAGGGACACAGCCACATCAATGTTTATAACAGTACAATTCATAATAGCTAAAGTGTGGAACCAACCTAGATATCCTCCAATAGATAAATGGATAAAGAAACTGTGGTATATATACACAATGGAATGTTACTCAGCATTAAAAGAGAATGAAATCATGGCATTTGCAGGCAAATGGATGGAGCTAGAGAATATCATGCTAAGTGAAGTTAGCCAATCCCCCAAAACTAAAAGCCCAATGTTTTCTCTGATAAATGATGGGGGGAGGCATGGGAGGAATGGAGGAACTGTGGGTAGAGCAAAGGGGAGGGAGGGCATGGGGGTAGGGAAGATGGTGGAATGAGATGGACATCCTTACCCTAGGTTCGTGAATGGTGTGACACACAAATGGTGTGACTCTACTTTGTGTACAATCAGAGAAATAAAAAATTGTGCTCCATTTGTGTACTATGAATCAAAATGCATTCTGTCATATATAATGAATTAGAACAAATACATAAATAGATAAATAAATAAGAAAAAAATGGTTGCCCAGAGTGGGTGGTAGGATGACTGAAAATGATTTTTCCATTTCTGCCTCCTCTACTATAAATATATATTGCTTTTATCTTGAGCAAAAACATAAAAAGTTATGTTATTAGTGAGGGAAGAATTGGCCGTGGCAATGAAAGAGCTCTATGGATTGAAACAAGGGTGATTCTGTGGGTTTATGCAGCAGGAATCTTTCCCCACCTCATCTACTTGAAAAAAATAATCTTGATTTGCTTCCTACTATTTTATATCCACGTTTTACTGTTGTGGTGGACAACAGTGATGCTAACTTCACTAGTATTTAAATTAAACACAGTGCAGGTCAGATTGGCATTCCTCGGTAGGTAAAATTAAGTAAAAATAAGAGATGATTTGAAAATCACTTTTAGTTAGTAGATGAAGGAAAAGTCGTCAGCTGGCCACATTCCTTCCTTAGGAATCTCTTCATTTTCATCCTGGAATTCAGTCCATCTGGAGTAATTGTTCCTTCTGACAGGGACAGGTACAGAGAGTAGGTTTGTTGTGGTTTGGCCGGAAAAGCCTGGCCAAACATCGTTTGAAATGAAGTCATTTATTTCTTGTTTGTTAGGCTAAAGCTCATTGGAGTGGTGGGTAGATTGTACTGTTAATGTTTGTTTCTGGAACTCTTGAGAAGCTGCTTGTTACTGGATATGGCGTTAAACAGCCAGCTCCACTGTGAGCACGTTTCCTGGGACCCTTGTCTGCTGTCTGCAGAGGAAAGGGTCCGTCTGGCATCACCTGTGAATTTTGGGTTTCCTTCCTGTTTTTTTTCCTGAGTCACTTTTCCTTATTCTGGAACCTCAGCGAAACCCCCTGGGCCAGGTGCTTCAGGCTGGAGCTTCTGGCTGGCACAGCAGGGCCAGTGCACAATGAATGAACAGGAAACCCCCATTTCCCATCTCTGGCATCAGAAGGCAGGGGGTGGGAGTGCCAAGCATCTAATTGCACTTTGAAATTTTCTTCCCAAAGTTTAACTGGTCTGTCCTCTCTCTGCAGAGCAATTTGGATGAAAGATGCATGAACATTTCAGCCGCTTTGGGATTTCTCTGCAAAAGACCATGCCATCCGTGGGAGTCAGGGAGCAGGGCAGGCACTCCCTCTGGCCCCACACCTCCTGCTGCTGATTAAGACTGAATCACCTTTTTTCCCTTGTGAAATTCAAGCCCCAGAAATACCCAGAGAGAAAATGTATCCCTACAGCTGCGGCTGATTCTCCCTCCTCTGGCCTCCTGACCTGTTTTGCTGTGTGGATAGGAGCAGAATGGTGAATGGCTATTTGTTCCCAGAAATGCCAAGCCCTTGGCCTGGTCAGAGAGTCAGCAATAGAGGTATCTGGAAGGTTCTTTTGTTGAGTCAGAGAAAAATCCCTTGAGAAGAGTGGGGCTAGGGCTTCCTGGGTCACAACCTACCATGAATCTGGCTGGCTTTTCTCAAGTGTAATAGGAATAAATCTAAAGAGGGTGAAGGTGCACACAAAGGGACCTTCTCTCCCTCTTGGCTTCCAGTAAAAATAGTCCATTATGTGTATTTTCCATTGTTAATCAAGAATATTGAGGAACCCAAGGCCTTGTTCCCAGTGTCCTGGGATGTGGGGGGATGCCTGTGCCTGGGGCAGGGGCGGGGACTGGCCTCAGGGCCCTTCACCTCTGAACCTGCTCCTGTCCTTGCCTGTGGAAAGGGGATGGTTTCAGTAGCCACTGCGCCAGCTCAGGGAGGATGAAAGGAAATAATACATGCAATGTTCAGCACAGGACTGGGGACCTATGAGAGAGCACTAGTGGTACTCTCAGATACTCCAGAAGTACTCTGGGAGTACTCCTAGATACTTACCAGGTAGTACCATTGCTAAGTAAACCCTAGACTTCAATGTCATTTTTGCGGCAACATCTGTCTCTAATACAGTAGAAATCGAAATAATCCACTTTTATTTTCACCTGTTTGCACTTACCTTCTGTGTTAGGGACATGTCAGAATATGCTCCCATGGGAGCAGGCTGTCACTGTGGAATTCTTCTAGTGTATTCTAATCTCCTAGGAAACCTGCAGATGAGCCCCTGTGTCCCCCAGGACCATGGATCCCCTGGCACATTGTGGCCTCTCAACCAGTGTTTGTGGATGATCGATTAAGTCTTCAGTTTGCATCTTCTCTCCCCCACTGTCAACCTACCAGAACCTTCCAGGCAGCAGAGACGGTACAAAACAACTGCCTGCAGTTTTACATTTTGAGGATGGAGGACAAGCCCGTTGAATATTAAGAAGAGTAAGAAATTTTAGAGAATGGGGATCAATCCAGGAAGGGAGGTTCGCACTGACTTATGAGGACCTTTCTCATAAACAAAGCTACCGGAAACCTCAGTGGATCCTGGATGATCTTTAAATCCTTTGAAGCATGTGTGAGCTGCGTGTGGTGGCTAGAGTGTGTTAGTGTGCATGTGTGTTTGTGTGTTATTGAGCTGGGGAAAGGAGTACAGAGCACAGGAGGCAGAGGACTTTGTATGAGCTCACTACGGTCATTTCACCTGTGCTCTCTTCCCTGTGACCCGTCCTGGTCCCTGAGAGGCTCCCTGTCTTCCAGGAGTAGCTGCTGGTTGTGAGACCCTGAGAGCGAGCACCTGCCGCTTCCAGTCACCACTGAGTCCACAGTTCCCACAATAGCACCAGGATTCAGTATGTGCCCAGTAAATATTTGTGGATCTAATATTTGTTGGTTTGTTGAAGAAACAGACCCATTACTTCAACCGTTTTCTCAATTCCTCCATATGGATGAATTCCACATGGAACTTTTTTATGCATGCCCATCAATTTCTCATGACTCCAGCCCAATCTTTCACAGCCACACTACTCTACAGCAGCCACCATGGTCTTAGAAAGGTACTGAAGGGTGTGTCTGGGTCAGGGTGGCATTCGAGCATTGGGGAGGGCAGGCCAGCCCAAGCGCACTTAGTAGGTCCTGTGCAGGGATGGTGGAGGGGCATCTCCTTAGAAGTCTGTAAAGAGGTGAGTGGCTTCCCAGGCCTGGAGTGAGCCCAGATACTATCTTGAGAATAACAAGAGTGAATAACAAGTTCTTTCTTGAAAGATACATTTGTGTTTTTTTTTTCTTTAGTGTGTGAAATTTGAATACAAGAGATAGGGATTATCTATTCCCGCTTACTAGTGTATGCGAATTAAAGTTTCTAAGGATCTAAAGTCCATTTTCTTTTCCTTCCTCTTTCATCTCCTGCTTATTCCCCTTGGCATTTCTAATATGATGGAAAAGGGCCACACACTTTGGTGAGTTGACAGGTGTAAGCTGAGAGAATGTAGAGACTCTGGTTGCTGTAGCTGATTGTGTGTGCTCAGGTTCAGCGATACTCCAATGGCTGGTGGAACACTCCTCCTGGTGGGCTTCTGAAGAGGCCAGCATTTGACTGTAGATCACGTAAAAGTGTTTTTACTTTATTAAATTCCGCAACACAGCAAAAAAGAGAAAGAAGGGTAAATTCTCTCCCTCTTTCTGTCTCTCTCTGACCACCTGCCTTCTTGAGCTGGGATGTGCATATTATCCTGCCCTTGGACATTGGAGCTCCTAGTTCTTGGATCTTTGACCTCCAGGACTAACATGGGTGACCCTTCCATGTGCCCCCAGAACCTGCCCAGCTCTACCTGCTGTTCTCAGATTTTTGGATTCAGACTGAATTACACCACAGGCCTTCCTGATTATGCAGCTTGTAGATGGCATCCCGTGGGACTCCTCAGCCACCATGTGAGCCAGTCCCCATCATAAATCCCCTATCTATCTATCTCTCTATCCATCTCCTCTTAGTTCTGTTTCTCTGGAGAACCTCGACTAATACGCTACTGAGATAGGATATTGGGCGCTCTCTGAGTGTTGTCCTAGTAAACATTTATGGAGTCTACTTTGCCATAATAATTTCCCCATAGTATGAGGATTATGGCAGCTCACATTTTATCCTAATATGCTACATGGTGTTTATGCTGCATAATCTATAGCAAATATTGATTTTGGTGTAGTGCCGTGGCTTGTTTGTGCCTCCTTAACACAGATTTCCATTGGCAATTTGAAGTGCAACTAAGAAACAGGTAGGAGCTCTTTCAACCATTTGCAAAGAATAATACTTGTGCTAAGAGAGAATCTGAATGAAGTGCATTTTTATGGACTAACAGGCTCACTTTATGCAGGGGGTGGAATGCAGGAGAGATTACTCCTGTGGACTCTGCAGTCAGAAAGATCTACATTCAAATCCCACCACTGCTACTAGACATTTGAGTGACCACAGACAACTTGGGTAATCTCTTCAGACCCCAGTTTTGCCATATGTGAGTGGGAAAACGGCTGTATAAGCACTTTTTAAGGTTCTCTAAGGGCTTTGGAAGCTCATAGCAATGGTGACTGGCCTATTTTAATACACACTATTGATAGTGTTATTTGTTGCTATTAAGGGCTCTGGTGTAGGGATATTTTGCTTGTGATTTGAGGCAGACATCACTTCTGTATGAAGATGTTCTCATCAAGAATACTGTCTGAGGGGCTGGGTTTGGGGCTCAGTAGCAGAGCACTTGCCTTGCATGTGGGAGGCACTGGGTTCCATCCTCAGCACCACGTTAAAAAATAAATAAAATAAAGGTAGTGTGTCCACCTATAACTGAAAGTATTTTTTTTTAAAAAGAATACAGTCTGATACTTGTATCAAAAACAGACTGCTACAGGCCAGTACTTGTTAATAATTTCACTAGTTTGCTGAAGTCCGTAATGAGTTTCTGATCACACTTCCATCTGGGTGGTTGAATCTACAATGTGCGATTGAGTGATTGAGTATCAGATTGGTGCATGTTTTCAATGGGGCCTCCATGGGAGTGTTGCATTTGAAGTTTTTTGAAGGTGAAATCTCTGCAACGCACATGAAGGGATTCTCAAAAAACATCTATAGTGAAGGGCTTGCTTTTAGCAAAAAATGGAGTTATAGGGGTCAGTTTTAGCCTCTTGCTTGAAACAATAATAATGACAAAAACAACCTAAAGCAGATAAAAATATATAAAATGACCATTTGTGAGACTCCAAAAATAAATCAACCAAGGATGGAAAGGTAGGATAAATGAGGGGAGCCCTACACCAGCTCTGGCTCACTGCCTGAAGATTTCCAACTGTAGAGTCTAGCAGGGGCCTGGTGGATGCCCGCACTGGGGAGACAGAGCTGAGAGTGGAAAAGATCAGAGCAAAGGGAGTGTGGGGGCCCAAGGACCAGCAGAGAGAGCTGTGCAGACAGAGCTCCAGAGCGGGCTGAGGGTCCCCTCAGTGTTCAGCTGAGTATCCATTAATTCACACTGTGAGAAAACTACCCAGACCTGGAGAAGAACCCCACAAAGCATGAAGCAAGACAGCTGGGTGCACACACAGACTGGGAATAGCGCCTGCTTCTGTCACCCGCATCGGCTACCATGAGAGGTGTGGGGCACCGGGTAAGGTCCTCAGAAAGGCCGCCCCTTGTCAGCAGGAAATAATGAATTCTAATCTGAGTGCTGTTCCTGTGCAGCCTGACAATCTTAAAAGCATCATTTCAAAGGGTCCAACTGCAGCCAGATGTGGTGGTGCACACCTGTAATCCCAGCAGCTCTGGAGGATGAGGTAGGAGTATCAAGGGTTCAAAGCTGACCTCAGCAAGTTAGCGAGGCTCTAAGCAACTCAGTGAGACTCTGTATGTAAATAATATATATATAAAAGTGCTGGGGATGTGGCTCAGTGGCTAAGTGCCCCTGGGTTCAATCCCTGGTACCAAAAATAAAACCACAATGAGAAACCAAAAAAAAAAAATGGGATCCAACTGCTTCTAAGTAACTTAATTGAATCCCAGAACAAAGCCTGAGTGTCTTTCAGAATACACAAATGTCTACCAGTTAACAAGGTAAGATTCACAGTGTCTCACATCCAATAAAGAATGATTAGGTCAAGAGCTTTGTAATGTTTTGAACAACTAATAATAATAAAAAATAAATAAATAAAGAATTTGGGTGAAAGGTAAAATTAAAAAAAAAAGAATGATCAGGCATGTGAAAAACCAGGTCTCCGTGACCTGCATGAAACAATCACCCATCAATTAAACCAACCGAGAATCGACATAGCTACTGTCATTAGCAAATGAAGACAGTAAAAGGGTTAATATCATTGTAGTTTCTATGCTTAAAAAATAAAGTTAAATTTCTTATTTTTGCGAACAACATTAATTAGGACTGTGAATCCATCCATTTTAAAAATAGTACTTTTCAGAAATCCTGGGAGGTTTGTGTTGCCGGGTGTGGCTTTAGGGATCGAGCTGAGCTATTAAGCCACAGCTCTCAGGCTCTCTGTACCACTGCTCCCCACCCACAGTCCAGGAGGCCGGTGTTCACTTCTTCCTGGGTATTTTGGCATTTCTGAAATTGCAGCTCTCCAAAATGCTGTCCTGCTGATGTGAAGTCAGCATCCTGCTCCAGATAAATTACTCTTCACTGGAAATCACACCTGAAACAATTGCTTCCAGCCGCTGTGTCACATAAAACTCAAAGGAGATCCAGGGGAGAAACAACCGGCAGAGAAAAGGCATTTGTATTTTAAAACCACAGGGCAGTTAATTACCCAGATATTCCTGAGGGTCAAAACCAGGAGCAAATAGTGTCAGGCAGCAGAGGCTGCAAGAGAAAACATTTCCGTGACTTCTGTCACATTCCACAGGACACCCTGATGAGTGTCCACCTAGGTCCAGTCTCTGACCAGCGTGAATGTGCTCTGTTACCTAATAAGTTGCTGGTTTATCTGGTAATCTTTATTTTTTTATTTCTAATATTATTGCTGATATTTCAGGACTACAATGAATTAAATTCAGAGAAATCATAAAATACAAAACTTGACTAATGTTTTATTATAATATTAAGACTTATTCTACACTGACACAGGATAGATGTGTAGTACTTATTGTTTTTGGCAAACGTGTTTGCACTCAGCAAAAGAGGGTGCTAAATCAAATATAATTATTTGTAGGTAGTCTCTATTTCAAGCTAGAATAAAAATTCTCTGAAAGCAAGAAATAGGATATGGTTCCATTTACATTCTCTTTCCTCCTTGAACTTGAAGCCCTGGCCTAAGCCCAGATAATTCCTGAATTTAATGGATTCAATATATTTGTCTTGGAAAAGGACACAGAGAGGTGAAGGTGGTAACGTGACTCCTATCAATTTATTTCAACAATAGAGAGTGCGGCTCTCCTATTTGGGGATATTAACAGCACAAACATGGGATTTATGCTTTTGTCCGCAATAAATTGACCCTTGGCTGATAAATATGAGAATACACATGAAGACAAGAACAAAAAATAATAAGGTTTACAGATCAATAGATCAGCATTACATGTAGTTGGTTCTTACGCCTATTTTCCTATTTATAGCGCTTTAGATATTCACTATAGGCTGATAGATTCCCAAAGAAAATTCACAGTGTGTTAAAAATGGTCCTGTTTTATTGGGGAGGAAACAAGCAAATATATCAAGGAAACGAGCAGGACTTGAGAAATGAATTTCATTTCAGTCTGTATTTTCAGAAAATTTCAGACGGCTTTCTCACTCCATCTAAATGCGGTTACCTGCACCCTCCAAGGACGCTCATTTACCTAGGGCCTGACATGTTTGGGATTTGTTGTTGTGGTAATTTAAAATTATACCCTGCGACTTTCTCCTCTTGAGTGAAGCCAGCCGGGCTGTCCCCAACTTTCATCTTCCCTTTGTTTGTGTCTCCCCACTTTCCAGGTCCTGAGCCACTAGGTATGGAAGGAAAATAGCACTTCCTTCCCCAGAAAATGTCACGCAGTGCCAGAGGGTGGCTGTTGAGGGCCTTGGGAGCTAAATATAGCACGCAGCCTCCGTTTGGGAAGGCTTCAGGCCACAGCTCCTCATTGCTAACCAAGGGCTCACACAAGAACCCCCAGCACCTTCCACAGGTCATCTTGGAAGAGCTGACCCCAATGGTCCTGGACCCAGATTCACAGTGCTGCTTGGTGGTATCACTGGAAATCTTCCTGGGCCATGCTCTTATCCTAAAGGAACCAACTGTCATCTCCATGGAGGAAACTGAAAATCAGCCACGGCTACAGATGGTGTTCAGGGAGCTGTGTGAGGACAACATTGGCTCCTGCCCTTGGTCATGACCCCTGGATGGAGAAATATTTAATAGTGAACTAACAAATGATTAATCTTGAAAATGTGTTTATTTATTTTACGGTAGTTTTGAATTCACAGAAAAGTTGCCCAGATGATTCAGAATCCTCCTGGACCCCAGACTCGGTCTCCCCTTACCCACAGCTTCTGTTCCTATGGACCTTGTCCTCACTAAGAACCAAAGTGAGTGTGTTACCATGAGCTGGGGGCCATGCTCTACTCAGACTTCCTTGGTTTTACCCAAGGTTCCTTTTCTGCCCCGGGGCTCAGGAAACTACATGCACATGTTAGACTGTCTCTGGACACGCTCTTAGCTGGGACTGACTCTCCAGCTTTCTATCAAACTAGATCCACTATTGAACTCCGGATCCTGACAGTTCTGAGGAATACTGGTCAGGTGTTCTACACAATCCCCTCTGACATGGGTTTGTTTGTTATTTTTCTTAGGGATAGCCAGGAATGATTTTCTGTGTGTGTGTGTGTGTGTGTGTGCGCGTGTGCGTGTGTGTGTGTGTGTGTCACAGTGTCCTCATCCGGGAAGGCGCCTGGTGCCATGTCAAGCTCTGTGTCTGTCTTTTGCCTGTTCGGCACCTCTCTCCCACCATCCCCATTGCTCTTGCCTTGCCCAGTTCCTCTCAGCCATTCAGTATCGGATTTTTTAAGTTAGAATACATTATATATATGGAATCACAACATATATGGCTACTTGGGGTTGGAGTTTTCACTCCATAAAATTCCCTGGAGATTCCAAGCTGTTTGCAGCAACATTCCAGGTCTTTCTAATCCCCAGGTGCATTCCGTGGTGTGGAAATACTACCATCTGTGTAGCCATCCACCTGTTGGGAGATACCCAGACAAGTTTCCATTGTGGGCAAATAAGTTGCTATGACCATGAATTTATAATTGGTGAATCTTTTCTAGGCCGGTTCTTCCTTTAAAAAGTTCCAAGTTGAACAAAACTCCTTTCTATGATGGATGCTTTTCCTTTCTATTTTCAGGAAATGAATAATTTTCTGATGAACATCATCTTGGTTGAAAGCACTTATGTTTCCTCCAAATCTTTCCATAGACACAGTTCCTTATTATTGGTTTTTGGGGTTTGGAATTTAACAGCTACTTCCATTTTTTTTCCTGAGAACCACTTATTTACTCCACCACAAGCACAGAACTGTCAGGAAGATGAGGACCCTGCTCCTCACGCAGCTGTGGAGAGCTCAGAGAGGAAGAGAGGGGATCGATACCTATGGGTCCCGTCCCTCGTCCACTGCGACAGGGCCTCTAGGCCTGTCACTCTCCTCTGCTGCTGGGACAAGAATCCTCAGTGTGGGGACAGGGAGAATGCTGGAGGAGGGCGCCCGGCTGCCTTCACAGCTGGGGAATGGAGACTGCATTTGTCTAGTTTCAGGGCCCAGGGCAATTCCAAGCTGGACTCTCACATCTGTTTGTTCTGAGTATTGAATTGTTTTAAATGGTCTTAATTTTCGTTGAAACAACACTCTGTTCCCTTTCCCACCTTTGGGCCTCCTGAGCTGAACGTCCCCCCACCCTGCCATGCAGCTTGGAGTTGGCACATGGGGAGGGGTGTTCAGGGAGCCCCTCGCCCCTTAACAAAGCTCAAGGAGCCCAGGTGGGTACCCGTGACTCTGTCTTGCCCCACACTCTCAACCTGCAGCTGAGAGATGAGTGACTCCCCTGGTCCCATGGTTAAGTCACCAGCCTTGGGGACAACCTAAAGAACTGAAACTAGAAGCAGCATGGGGGACAACAGATCTGTACTAGCACGGGGGCATTGTGACAATGCGTCCAGGTGGGAAGGGCACCCAGGAGAGGTAGCCACGCTGAGCATGTCCGAACCACACTCTGTGGCTTCACTGTGTACCCAACTCTGGGACAGGCGTGACAAATACCAGGGAAGCAATTGTGGAAAATCCACTAGGTCCTCTGGAGAGCCTGAAGATTGGTTGAGAAGATAAGACTTTTCTCAAGGAAGGTGCAGACAGGACACAAGGCATGCTGTCCACTGTGACGTCCACTATGCCAGCGTAGCTTCAAGCCAGCGGGTGCACAGGCATGGTGGGTTCTGCTGGCCCTCTGGTAAGGGGCACTGCAGGTGGAAGGACAGAAGGAAGAGGCGTTGCCTGTACAAGGTCATAGTGGAGAGGCAGTGGAGAAGCTCCTCTGACTTGGCAGTGAGCTGGTGGAGAGAGAGGGGCAGAGAGCCAGAGTGGCAGGTGTGGGCAGAGACAGGGAGACGTGAGCCAATGGCTGGCCTCTGGTGCTCAGGATGTGGCAACGCATAGCCTCCCCCTTACAGTCTAATCTCCTCGATGCCCATAAGCTATCCCACCTAATGTAGGGTCACTACGATGTCCAGTCACCTGGGAACTAGAAAACCAAGCAGGAACCTGAGCAGAGCCCAGGACGAGCTCAGCTCCACAGTCAGAGGGCAGGTCTGAGCCTAAGCGCTGGCCCTCACCAGTTGGGGGAGTGTCAGCAGCACCCAGCTCTCTGTGCCTCAGTTTCCTGCTCTGTGAAAGGGGGGTGGTATTAGCTCCTACAGCAGGGAGTTTTCTATAGAAAACCTAGAATTTTGCCTTAAAAATAATTGCAAACTTCTGAATGGAGTGTGTTAAAGATGCTCTAGATGTTAGCAGGCTGTTCTTCTTGCAGAGACATTTATTAGTTACCGTAGATGATGCCTAGTAAGGCCATTATACATACACACACACACACACACACACACTCACACACATACACTCACATACACCCTTCCATCTCTGGCTTTTCAGATAACATGATTCCCACTGTCTGTACTTGGTTAATGTCTCCTATTAACTTGGGTGGGGCATCCTCGGGATGAGGTTTGATCTTGCTGTGGCTGCAGGTGTGCCTGATTAAACACAGCTCCTGTAAGACCCCTGACAAGGCCCACAAACCTCAGAGACGCTGCAGCCATGAAGAAAACACACAAGGGAAATCCCAAGTGGTTCCATCATTGGGCACAGACAGTGCCAGCGTGCACTTGGGTTTAAGAGGCTCTTGTGTTCCCTGAAGTGGGCACACAGGCCCTGATTTCCATGTAATGAGCATATGCTGGGATTAATCAGTGTGATCAGTGCAGAGTTTATTAATTCGTGCATTAGCGTCTGTGCTGGGTGAGGCTCAGCCAGAGTGAGGCAGCGCTGGTCTCAACCCAGCCCCTCACAGTGAGTCAAGTCCAGGACGGTGGAGCCTTTGGGGCCTGGAGCGTCATGTGCAGGTACAGCTGCGTCAATGCATCTCTGTCCTGGTTTAGCAGACCAGGGCTGTTCCCTGGCAGCAGAAGCCTCAGGTGCCCTGGAGACTCAGCATCTCAGGTCCTGTGGTTGGTCATTTCCACCCCAGATGGCTGAGGGCAGCTGCTCCTGACGCAGCACCAGCCTGGGTCCTGCAGGTGCAGAGGAGTCCAGGAGGAGAGGACAGGACACCAGGTGCTGTCACACCAGTGTCACAGGACCTCTGGGTGAATGGAGAGCAACGGGAATGTCTCTGTGGCCAGTGACATCCAGCCACCTCCTGCTGGACAGGGAGCTGGACCCAGGGCTGAGTGCGGGGCACACCACCTCCTTAGAGCAGGGGTGGGTTACGGGTTCTGTCTCCACACATGGTACAGAGGACGTGTCTATGTGCACCTGGGGAGAGTGACACCTGTGCCCCGTGCAGTGATGTGAGTGGCCCTTGGTGACAGTGGGATGAAGTGTGACGAAGGTAACATCAGGGGTGATGAGATGGAGAGACAGGGTGGGGGACGGGGCTGCCTGAGACAGCAGGGGCAGGGCAGGCTCCCCTGGGAGGGCGTGGGGACACTGTCCTCTGAGGAGGAAGAGGCCAAGGGGAGGGGGCCCTGAGGCAGGAGCGTGCATGGCCAGCTTCAGGAACAGAGGCACCTGGGTCACCCTGGTGAGTGCTGACCGGCTTGTCTTGTGCCAGCAGGGCCCCAGGAGGCGGCTTTGCAGCACTAATCTAAACCAGCTGAGCTGCAGGGCAGTCCCGGGAGATACGGGGTTTGCTCTTCTCTCACAGCAGATGGAGGCCGATGGGTCCTGCAGCTGCCCCCACTGATATCAAGGAAGCAGGGAAGGCGCTGTGTCCAGCTGGGACTCGTCTGAGCCCCCCTGGGTGCAGAGCAGAGCTGGGCTCTCTGGAGGGGCTGCTCCTGTGAAGTGCTGTGGGCCCGCATTGGGGCTGTCCATGTGGCCCAGGGAACTGTGCACCCAGGCAATCCCACGGTGATTGTTGAGCCCCTGTTTGCCACTCTTACCCATTCTCAGGGCAGCTAGAAGCTTTGTGCCCATTTATATTATAATGAAAGGTGATTTTGCTTCTTTCAGACTGTGCTTCAGTTTTCCACTGGATTGTAACTGAATCCAGCTTTTAGAACAAACTGAGGCTCGTTTAGTCTGTTGAACGGTTTTGGCTTAAACCCTGCAGGAAACCAGGCTCCAGGAGAAGTGGCAGCTTTGGAGGCTTGGAGAAGGCGAATCTAATTACAGATTGTGCTGAGTTCCATGTGGAATGCCAGGCTGACGTGACACTCTGTGGACATACAACACCCTCACACCTGTATATGTGAGACCAGGCTCACACATATGGGAAAACCTGAGTGCTTACATATCTTATGGATGATTTATTATCCTTTTAGATACAATATGATAATATGATCATGTATAAAAATGGCTCTTTTCAGATGAATGCACCAAAATATTTACAAACATAATGTAAAAGACCCTAACTCCAAACATATGTTGACATCTGGCCAAAACTTTAGTGATTGTTTCTTTCCAAGGTTTTGCTTCTAAGGAGTCTTGTGCTGACTGGCCACTTTGGCCTCATGAGCCACAGGCAGTCCCCACTGCCTATGAACTTTTGAGCATCTCTTCTCAGGTACTGACCCATCTCAGGCTCCTGGGCCACATTTTTCCTTCTGAAACTGCAGTGACAGGTCCCTGCCTGAGCTTCCATGGATCTTGGCCATGGGCAGAAGCCTTGCTGAAAAGCCCTCTGAATGCAATAATTGAATAGACATAATTACAAGGCTCCGTGCCATGTGGAATTGTAAATAGCACTGACAATGTAATTTGTACTCATTTATGATACAGTAGCTCACTGTGGCTCCGGCTTTCACCCCCTTCATTAGCAAGCTCATCTGCTTCTCTGATAGAGGCCCCCTTTGTGAGTGTGTGGCTCTTTGCCCGTGGAGACGACCAGGAGTGTGACTGGTGATGGGAAGTGGTTGTGATGGGGTGCCGGCAGCAGGGCACGAGGCCAAGTGGTACCCCAGGATATTGACACAGCAGCCAGAGAAGCAGGTGTGAATTGTGTGAAGTCTGCCGAATCTTTTACTTCAACATGTGCATTTTGTCTGCTTGGATGGCAGGGAATTCTTGTATTAAACAGAGGCCCCAGGAAGCTAAGACACCTGTCATAATGGAATTTTTTGCTCTGTGGTTTTGTTGGGAGAATTAGATGAGCAGTATATGTCCATGCTCAGAGCTGGGCACAGGGTGAGGAGATGAATGGAATGCCCCACCTGTGGATAAACCTTCCTTCATGGAGAAGGTATGTTTGCCAAGGGCTGTTGGGTATGAGTGAACAAGGAGAGAGAGAGAGAGAGAGAGAGAGAGAGAGAGAGAGAGAGAGAGAGAGAGAGA
>NW_026000112.1:676170-694770 GCF_001458135.2 Marmota marmota marmota | reverse complement strand
GTGTATAAGAGACAGGAGAGAGAGAGAGAGAGAGAGAGAGAGAGAGAGAGAGAGAGAGAGAGAGAGACCCCATGTAAGTGCAGACTGAGGTGGGGTGGGGTGGGGGGATAAAATGCATGATTTCTTGCTACCTGTTCAGGAATACTGTGCATGTCCCACACTCCTGCTGCCAGGTCCCTACTGCCTTGTCAATCACACTGAGCCACTGACCCCCCCCACCACCCTCTTACCTGCACTGCTCATTACACGTGTTGGATAAAGACGGGCCTTCTGAACGTCCACTGTTGAAGTCAGGGCCAATGAGTGTCAGTTCCTCACCATGTGGCGTTGGGTCTCTCTCATTCAAGGGCTGCATCCTTCTCTGTCCTGCATTTTGTGTGATGGTGTTTTCTTTATGGCTGGATTTTCAGGTCCCAAAACCAGTCCAGGTAACAAGCTTCCTGGAATCCTGGTGGTGGTTACAGAACGCTGACCAATTAGCCTGCACTAAATGGCAACAACACCAAAACCATAGCCAAGTTCATTGCTTGTGCTAAATAAAATACGTCTGAAGTGACGATATAGACAAAGCTTAAGAGATAACAGAAATATAGAGAATAAACAGATTTTCCTTTCCTGGGATGTGGAAATTATACCAGTGTTATTCCTCACTGCTGAGTGGGATCATCCTAGGACCTGTGTTGGAAAACAAGCTTGGAGCCCAGTTCCTGGTGCCAAGAGAGGGGTTAGGAGTGATTGATAGAAGGCCCATTGCCTGCAGTGCAGTTTCCCATCTTGCTCCTTGGACGGAGGTTGGTTAGTGACATAGCCCCCACAGTCCTGTGGGGTTTTTCATGTGGGCCTCTCACGCTCTACATTTGGCAGCGTGGAGGACTCCTGCTGCAGGGTCCAGGGACTGGGAAGCACCCATGGTTGGCAGGTGGCTGGGAGCTCCCACCCCTGCTAGCCCTGTGGGCAGAGGGGGAACATGGGCCTGCTACACCTTCACCCCACAGAACTTGGTCTGTAAGAAAGGGGCTAGATCTCCCCGGTGAGTCTGCTCAGCTCTATCAGCTCAAACCCAGAGAACTAATGTTTGGAATGCGGCTTCCAGTTGGGCCAGCCCATGCAGAAATGGTGATTATTAGGTTTTCACGTAAAAGCCATATTTCAGAAGCAGTCTAGACATGTCTTGTACTTGCAGGTAAGACCTTTAGATTGAGATGACCTTGATTATAACCTGATTTTGATTTTTGTACCATTATTGAGTGACTACATTAAGGTTCAGGTTTTCTGTCTGTGAAACTGGGTGATCATTTCCATCTCATATGGCTGCGTCCCTGGTGCAGGTCCAATCCCAAGCTCTGTGCTCACCAGCCACCCCCAGGAGCTAGGCACCCAAAGCTCTGATCCTCCTGTTCCACAGCTTCAGCCGGAGCTTTCCTTCCAGCTCCAGGGATTACAGGGCTGGGCCTTCTGGGAGATGGAGGCAGCATGATGGCCCCCTTCAAACCCTGATTCTCGTGATGAAGTCAGAAAGATCGCAGATATGTCCCTCAGAGTAAAATGCAAGAGTTCATTAGATGGAACAGGAAAAGGGAAAAGGGACACTCTCAAGGGGGACAGTGGGTCCCCTCTGAGAGGAGAGGGACAGCATGCCTCTGCGGCCCTCTAGCTTTACTGGGGGCCAGGGACGTTTCCAGAGGGTCCTACTGAGGTTGAGCTCTTGACTTTTGATTGACAGCAGGATGACATCAGACTTTCAAGTCCCCACTGCTGTAAAACTTCTAGGTCACTTGGAATCTTGCAGATTTTATGGTTAAAGGAAATTTTCCTTATCTTCCTGAGTTCCAGGATCTGGATGGTGTGAGGGTCACAAAAGTTGCTGCCCTCCAGGGCATTTCAGAGCCCCCATTTCTCCTGCAGATAACAGGTGGTTTGGTGAGGAATGGGACACGGCCTGTGGACTTTGGCAGGCAGGGCTGCAGGTAAATTGCTTCTCAACAGTGAAAGCAGGTGAGGGTCAACAGGGTGGGCCAGGTCTACAGAACCATTCCCCAACTTAATGTTCCCACCACCCATGTGCCTGTCCCCTATCCCAGGGAAGGCCTTTGTAAATCTGAGATAGCGCTGCCAATACAGCTACTCTTGGTGGAGAACATGGTCTCATTCATTGCTCAGAAGTGCAAACTCCAGCGTCAAGTAGTCACAAATCCAACTGGTCTGGGATCTTATGTATGTGTGATCGATATTCCTTCTCCATCCCCTGAAGGAAGGTGTATTGTGCAGGTTTACAGGGCTCTCCTCGTTTGTAACTCAATTTGAAATTACCACTGTGGTCTGTGGACTGGTAGCCTCTGTCTCTACTAAGGAGCGAGAGACGCTCCTAGTTTGTTTCTCTAAACTGAGGGCTGGGGCTCTGTCCTCTGCTCTCTCTCCATTAATTTTGCTGATTGGAGCCGAGATGTCACTTGGGCAAAGTCAGTGTCAAAGAGGACGAGGGGTAATTCTTGATATACATTTGTCAGTAGCTGCATGCTACTCATTTTCTTTTTCTGTTTAAAAATGCTGACTGCAAATGATTTGTGCCATGGCTCCTCCCTAAAGCCCTGTTACTTGTATAATGGTGTCATCAAAGTACGTTTATGTAGATATCTTGTCCCTGATTCTTCAGAGTGACCTAGGGGCGACATTGGACTTGCACCTGGGATACTTATCCTTCAGCCCGAGGTCAGGGTTGTGCATATGGCACCTTGCACTAATGACTTCCTCACACTCCTGGGGAAAAATTTCAAAGGCCACAATGTCCCCACGTGGACTGCATTCTTCATCATGTAGATATGGCTAGAAACTACAGTCTTTTTTTCTTTTCAGAATATAAATTCCCTTAATCAATATAAAATGATACTAACCATAGGAACTTTCCCCCAAATGCAGAAAACAACATATAGCAAAATAAAGGAAAATATCCAAATGAAAGTAAAGCTTATGAATATGTCAGTCTATTTTTTCTGCACATTTTTATATTTTCTCTTGAACATATTTTATGTACTACTTTGTATTCTGTTTTTTTTTCACCCAACTAAAAACATAAATATTTACCATATTAGTCCACATTCTTCATAAACATCATCTAATGCCTGCAAAATGTTTACTCTTTATGCGTGGCTTTGATTTCATTAGTGCCCTATTTTGCAAATTTGCATAGCACTGAATGTGCTTTTTGTAGTATTGATAGCAGAACCAGCTGTGTTGGCTGGACTAATGGAGCGATCACCTGGGCCAGAGCTGGCCAGGTGTGGTGCAGTCTTTATCTCTGGGAACTCGAAAGCATGGGAGGGAGGGTCTGTTATGGTCACCCCCAACTCAGGAGCACACAGAGGCTAACCAGACTCAGTCCTGCTGGAGTGCATTTCATGGCCACTGTGACCGGGAATGGGGTCCAGGATGTGCTCTGTGTCTGGATTCGCCCCTGGAGGGAGGAAGTAGAGTACCTTCTGCTCCGGCGTCACCATCAGGACCCTCTGTGGGCAGTGCACACTGGTGACTGCAGCTCAGTGCTGACCCGCTGGCCCCTGGGGACAAGGGCCCAAGCCCCCCTGACCTCCCTGCTGCCACCTGTGGTCCTGCGGTGCCCATTATCACCTTCCCTGAGTGCTTCCTTTCGTCTTCACCTCTGGGTGCCCCGGGGCCACTGGTTGCTCTGCATCTATTCTGAGCCCTTCCAGGGTCTGTTGAAGGGAGCTCTTGGCTGGTGGTGTGTTTAGTTCAACTTTCTGGATTTCTTGATCCTGGCACAACAATCCTGAGAGCAGCTAGCTCTGTTTCATTAATCCTTTGCCACCCACCGCTGGCTCCGCGACACACTTCACACCGGAGTCCTCCTTGGCCCCACACCATCAAGGCCTCTATGCTCCCCTGCTCCTCCAGGGGAACTGAGGCTTGGAGATGTGAAGTAAGAAGCCATTGGTTACACAGCCAGCGAGGGGCAGGGCTGGGTTCCAGCCCAGATCCATCTGAACCCACAGCCAGGACCCTGGATCCTCCATTACATTGTTTGTTTATCTACGTCCGTGTTCACTTGGCTTTTTCTGGGGAAGTTTGAAGTTCTGGATTCTTAGTATTTAAGCTATTGTCTGTTCCTGTGGGGCTGATAGCTCCATTTTAAATTCATCTTTCAGTTGAAACCGACTTTGCACTGTGAGCTTTCATAAGAAACACAGAAAAGCCAGAAAGTAAAGGGCGTGCAGAGAGCACCCGCTAGGAGAGTGGGGACCGTGGCCAGAAGCACAGGCTCGGGTGTTGGATGGCTGCCGACGCCCCTCTCAGTGCTGCCTCTCTCACCAGTAATTTATTAAGATCCGTTAGCTCTTGCTCTTTGTCCAATAGGGACAATCTGTTCACAAGACAGACATGGAAAGTAGAAAAAACGATGGGTGCAGACCCTGAGCCCCACGTTGGTGTGGGTGAGTGTCTGGGCACACGGATGGACGGTGATAGCCGCAGACCAGCCTTTTACCACCTGAGGGTGTTTCCACTAAGTGGGGTCCAGGGGGCTTCCCAGAAGTGTGGTCAGGAGATGCAAAGGAATGAAAGGTGCATCACTGATGACTCAGGAGTGAGAACAAATGACAGCTCTGGGGACACAAGAAGTCAGGAAGGGAAACAAGGGAGGACGCACAAACACGTCGTCTGCACAAAGCCACTCGCTGCGTGAGCAGATGCCAGGGCCCATGGGTGGGTGGCCCTGGATGTCTCACTCTGAAATGTGCATCCACGCAGGGAAGCTTGTCTTGCAGGTTTGGGGGACTCACCGACGGGGGGAGATGGTGGCATCTCCTGCTGACCTGATCCAAGGACCTAGATCCAAGCTCCAGAATTCCTACAGAATTCCAGCCAGTGACTCTTTTATAGCTCTAAAAAGTCATCGTCCCACTCCTCACACTGACACAAGACCCACAGGGAAAGATGGTCCTATGGGCCAACACCCGCCCAGCATTTGAAAAAAGCCTACTACATGGTTGACTCCCAAGAATATGTATCCAGTGGACTGCTGGGAAGTAGGGGACTGAGGTTGGTCTGAGTTCTCTGAGAATACGGGGGAGCTGGGCCAAGGATAAACACCACGTCCTGATTGGACAAAGCTGGGAACATTCATGAACCTGATAATTGAACTTTTCTTTAAAGAGCTCAAACTTGCAATGTCTCTGACTCCCTTCCTCCAGTGTCCCCTCTCTCTTGTCTTCCTTCATGTGGTGCTCAGCAATCAACACCTCCTGGCCACGCCGAATCTAGAACTCCAGTGTCCTCAGGATGTGGCTGTCTTAGTGGGGCTCCCCAGAAGCAGGGCAAGGACTGGGGTGCAGGTGTTGATCTGGGAGAAGGACAGACCTGTCAGACAGCAGACTCGTGGAACAAGGTGAGAAGGGGAGGCAGACAAACCTCCTGCCACCTCAGACCTGGTGCTTAGACCCACTGGGAAGCAGACATCAGGATGCTGAGTCCTCGAGGCTCGGAGGCTGTGGACAGTGACTCTCTCTCATGGCTCCCCTGGTCATTTGGTCTCCAGCATGCCCAGCCAGCCACACGGACAGAGAAACTGTGAGTGGGCAGCTCTCAGGTGAAGCTGTAGAGGCGGCAGGTGCTGGGGGTTGTCAGGGCCCTGAGAGGGTGGACACAGGGCAGCTGAGCAGGAGCGGCAGCACTGTCTATGGGTCTGGGACTTTGAAATTAGATTTTGGTTCCTGGTCCAGGGCAGGCAGCTCACAAGTGCTCCCTTCCCTTCCCAGAGCAAAGCCCTCGAACATACCCCAGAGAGCTGGGGAGGGCAGATCACCCTGGAATTCTCTGAAGGACACCTGCTTCTGTAATCTGACCCAAGATAACCACAACCCAGTGAAGACGGCTTTACTCACAATTCATGTGAGGCCATGTTATACATCGCATTCTTTATAGAATGAGATACCAAGACCCAGACTAACTGAAGATGGCACTAATTTTAAAAGCAACAGAGAAAAGTTGTGTTCTGTCCATCAGGACACATGAGAAAGTAATTATGGCCAAAAAAAAAAAGCTGTCCTGATTGCATAATAACTACTCATCCCAACAGTAAAAGTAAAAGGTCACATAAAATATTGTAGTGATTTGTTCAGTTCCTATTCTCCCTCCCTCTCCCTCTCTCTCTTGGGCCTTCTCCCTTTCTCTGTGTTCCTCTCTCCACTAAATTGTATACCATCTCCTGCTGTTGACCTGGCTTGTAGCAGAGGGTTGGAGATGCATGGCTGGTCGTGGACTCTTGAGCTGGTTGATTCCTGTCCCTTAGGAATGGGATCCCTTTTGTTAATTGGTGTGTCTGTGAGCGTCTAGGTTCTCCTGCTGGGGTACACACCAATGTTGTTTGTTGGGCTACAGTGGTAAACAATGGGTGTTCTGAGATTGCTGTACCCCCATGTTTATATATCCCAGTAGAGCCAAGTGTTCCTGGTCCTGAGAAGGGCACTGTGCTTAGCAACTCTGGGGAGAGGAAGAGCAGCTGGGGAACCCCAAATCCCCAGGCCCCTTCAATTGCCAATCACATCTCCTTTCTGTTGCTGCTGTGACCCATTCTGGCAAATCCTCAGAGCCTCAGAAATTGTGGGGCCCTGCTATATGAATCCTTGGGATTGATAAATGTTACAGCTGGGATGAGTCACCAGGGGTCTCTGTAATCCCATGATTTCTGCCAACTACCCAGACCTCCAACCAATCCAGTGCTCTGAGCGTGCACTAAACATAACAGGCAGGAGGATTTGAGCTCTAATCTTTGCAGAAACCTGTCCCATGTTCTGGCTACTGGGCTGGAACACAGGAAGAAGCATTACCCCATTGGTATGGCCTGGGGGCACAGAGCGAGAAATAAGGGAGAGTCTCAGAGAGTTGGGGTTGGCCCCTAAATCACCTTGTTCCTCCCAACTATTCTTATTCCATCTGCTCAGGACGTCCACTTTCCTTGATAGCCATGGATTTTAGAAGTTGATGAATGGGGTGAATTGAGCCACTGCAGTGGCTTGGGGCATGGTGACAGGAGACTCCAGGTGGCCCACACTCCAGGTGCAGCTCAGTGTGACTTCCAGAGTTACTGATGGACATTCGTGCACCTCCTGTGCCCAGACAAGAACCTTGGGCCATGCCCATGTCTGCAGTGTGTGGCCCATTGTTAAAGCTGCAAGAGGGACTGGGAATGTGCATATCCGGATGGTTAAATATCATGCCCTTCAAGCTTAACCACCAAGGGCTTGTGGACCACGTTCTCAAAGGCAGCAGCTAGCATTTTAACCAGTAGCTCTGTTGTTCCATGGAATGAAGACTCCCAAATCCCCATCCCCAGATGGGAAGCCTCCTTTGTGATTCCATATGCAATAACTTCCTTCCTTCTTTTCCTTCCTTCCTTCCTTCCTTCCTTCCTTTGTTTTTGCTGAGGTCTTTTATTTACAACTTTTCCCTTTCCCTAACTTATGAATTAAAGGTTTGGGTTGTAATTAAAATTATTTTAGACACTTATATCTGTAAAGAGTGAGTACTTTAAGAGGGAATAGACAACTTCCACTTGAGAGTGCTAGAGTAGATATACTTCCTTATTCCTCTTAGTTAGAAAAGTGAATGTAGAAAAACACAAAGAGAAGAAAACAGAAGATAAAGGAGACCAGCTAGGGACTGGGAGACCCAAGGAATAGCATGAGGTGAGTTCATGGGGATTTCTCTCTGCCTTCTGTATGCTGAACTGGGTGCTGGAGAGACTGGCCGCATGGAAACACCAACAGACGTAAAGAAAGAGAACTCCCCCATAGCCTGCTCCATCCCTCCAAAGGACAGGAAGGGGAGGCTTAACAAGACAAAACTTTTCAACTCTGGTCACTATACAGAAAACTGTGGGCTTACCAGCAAAATCTGAGTGGGAAGCCTAGATTTCTACTCTCACCAGTCCATGATGAAGTAGCCCAATTGTGTTGTCCATGGGTAAGTCAGAGGGAAGCTGGGGCTCTCATCCTACTTAGTGGTAACAAGAGCCTGCAATTCCACAGTGTCGATGGAGACCATCTGGGTGTCTGACTTTCCCCCTGTCTGGAGGTAACAAGGCACCTTTCCCTTCCCAGTGAGTTGGTGCCTGACCCAGCTGGTGGGGTGGGAGCAATATACCCCTGCTCAGAAATGACAACACCATCCCACAGCACAGCACCACTGGGGGCTTGTAAAGTTATTAGAGGCACCTCTGCCCCTCAGTTGAGGGTGTTCCTAGTGGAAGTGCAGTGGGCAGCTTGAACTCCAACAAGTCTATCAGTGATGAGCTTACAACGAGAAGGCTGGACTTCCTCCTCCATCAGGTGGAAATGGGCTGTGCCTCTCATCTCCCAGAGGAGTGATACCAATGCAACCAATGGAAATAGAGGAATTAAGAATGTCTTTAGCACAATAACAAACATGTCCAGGTTTCAGCTGAAAATCACGTGTCACATCAGAATCAGGAAAGTCTCCACTTGAATGAGAAGTGTTGGAACCTTTTACCTCCTTTGGGACCGCGGCCATTATTGGTGAGGTGGCCTCATGGGCTCTTCTAGAGCATTTCCGTATAGGTGACCTGGCTGGATTGGCGTGCGGGCTTTTGACCTTAGCCCCACCTAATGGTTTAACCTGAAATCTACCTAGGCCCTTAGTGATAGTAACATAACTGCCCCCTATTGGTTCTCGCTAATTTCTCTTCTTACTCCCTCCTTATATCACTATATAACCTTGTCCCTGACACAATAAAGCTGAGATCTGCTGCGCCTTCATGGCTGACACAACTCCTGGCTCAGTGTGGTTTCTTCCCAATCTTGGGGGGGGGGGACTGGGCCATCTACCCTTACCCTCTCGCTCAGCCCCTTGGAGACAACAGGCTGGTCCTGCCTGTCTCCCACGTACCATTGTTGCAAGGAGCAACAGAGAAGAGGCAATCCATAGATATCAATGGCAAGATGGCACAGATGTGAGAATTCTCTGATCAGGATCTTAAAGTAGGCATGATGAAAACACTTCAGAGACCAGTTATGAATGTGCTTAAAACAAGCAAAAGGTGGAAGATATAAAGAAGAACCAAATAAACTTTAGGACCAAAAAATAAAATAAAAATTGGCAGAAGTAAAGTAAGAGATGCATTCAGTAGCAGAATAGAGGGGACAGGGAAAGGATCATTGAAACTGAGGCTAGAACAGTAGAAATGACCCAATCTGAACAGAGCTCAGAGAGGATAAAACAGACTGAAAAATAAGATCCAGATTCAGGAACCAGTAATAGAATATATAACATCCCATATCAGAGAGAAATCAGAAAGAGGATGGAGTTTTGAAAGCATTCAAATAAATAATGGCTGAAATTCCCCCAAATTTGGAAAAATAAAACATAAAAGTATAGACTCAAGAGGAAGAGAAATCCCCAAGGAGGAAAAAAATCAAATAAACATACTGCAAGATAACCATACTCAAATTTCTGAGAACTCAATGAAGAGAAAGAAAATCTGGAAAAGGGTGAGAGAGAAAAAGCACTTTACCTCTGGGAAGGACCATTTGAATGGTGGCAGATTTGTCTTCAGAAGCCACCAAACCAGAAGTGGCACAGCATTTTTACTCCTGAAGAAAAGTAACTACCCAGTCAGAACTCTTTACCAGAGAAAATAACCTTCATGGTCGAAGGGAAAGTCCAGACATTCTCAGATAAGGACAGCGAGATGCATTTTTCACCAGTGGAACTATCCTGAGACAAGAGCTAAAGGAAGTTCTCTAAGCAGAAAAGAAATGGCAAAAGAAGGAATCTTGCAGAAACAGAGGGGGAAAAAGAACAACAGAATGGGTAAAATTATAGCAGACACAGTGCACATCCCTTCTCTTGAGCTTTCTAAATTACATTTGAACATTGAAGCAAAAATTACTGCACTGTCTCATGTGGTTCTCAAGGTATACAGAGGAAGTATGCTAGACAATGAGTACAGGGACGTAAGAATTCTACATTCCATTCAAACTAGTAAAATACGGCAAAATATACTATGGTAAGTGTGTGTGTGTGTGTGTGTGTGTGTGTCTATACTTGCTTGTATAGATACAGGCACACAAAGTAACTAAAATCCTATACTTTCAAAAACACTATAGATAAAAGGGAATTGTAAAAAAATCTATAGGAAAGAAAAAACATGTAAACAGAATTAAAAACTAAAAAGAATATATAGAGAGAACAATAAAATAAGGTAAAATGGCAGATATAAGCATAAATGTTAACAATTACATTAAATGTAAATGGTCTAAATACATCAATTCAAAGGAGAAGTTGGTATAGTAGACTTTTTTTTTTTAAAGACCTGATTCTGTGCTATTTAAAACAAACTCACTTTAACTATAGTTGAAGTAACTTTCACATTAAAGGAAGGTAGAAGGTAAAAGGTTTTATTTGAAATAGCCTAATGTCCACCAGTGGGTGAACAGATAAATGCTTCGTGGAGTACCTTCATAATTAAACACTGCTCTGACTGTCTACACACCCAACAATGTGGATGCATCTCAAAGTTACTATGCCAAGAGAAAGAAGCTAGAAAAAAAGGAAAACCTCCAATACATTTCCATTTATTTTAGCTTATGTGCTTCCTTAGGGATATATATGGAGGGACAGACGGATCATGAGCGGTCATGTGGAATGGAGAAGGATGTGATAATTTTGATGTGGTTATGGATGTATATGCACATCACATTTTGTCAAACTGTACACTTTAGTGGGTAAAATATATGCAGCTTATTGCCTATCAACTGTCTCTTAATAGCTCCTTTAAAACTTAGTGGGTATAAAATACGAATATATACAGATTCCAGAGGGGGATATGGACTTGAGATTAGACACCTCTAACCTGTGCAGGCTAGATACATCTACTTCAATTTTACTACATTAAAAAGTAAAACCTGTAATTCAGTCTGTATACAGTTACAAGTTATGGGTATTTTTAAATATCACATTCCTGAACTGTCTTTTTGAGTACTAAGTTAAGGCAGAATTTTCCTATTTGCAAGTTAGTTGAAATGTAGCTCTGTCTCCTTTTATTAATTTGTTTTTCTGTTAGATGAGAATACTTATTTTTCTACTTCATTATCTGGTTTAATACCATCTCCGTGAAATCCAGTGAAGAGCTTAGAAGCACCTGGTGCACTTTGGGACCTAGAACTCCCTGGGGCCCTCTCCTTGGTGCCTGTCTCCCGGGTTCGCAGGACAGCCTCATGGTGGGTATCCATGGGATGCACTGCAAACAGCCGGGACCAGGGATCTGTGTCTATCAGCCTGTAATCATTTTACCTGTGGCACCAAAACAGAGACCAACGTAGGTGGAGTCTTACAGATTGGTGGCTTCCGTTCCTATAAGAAGGTGCTAGAAGGCCCTAGAACCCTTGCTTGGACTGCGCCTTACACAGTGGCTCCACCAGCCAGGATGTCCCCTCTCCCACCTCCTCTCTTCCTCCTGCCTCTTTCATTCAGAGCAAAACCACTGCCTGCCATTTCAGTCCGGGTCCATTTACGATTTCTGATCAGACTTTTCACACTGAAGTCTGAGCACCGTGAGGGGGACTTGGTCTCTTCTGGCTGCTGAGGACCCCCAGCCCTGAAGACTGCCAGCCCCAGGAGCTCCGGTCCCTCTGTGGGCTAGGTGCCCCATGCTGGCCTGCTGGCTCCTGATCTGCTGCTGTCACCCACGGTGGCAGGGTGCAGGCTGCTCTCAGCAGGTCTTCTCCCCATGAGGAACATTGGGGTGCAAGACAAGGACAGCAGCCGCCACAATGCACTAGAGCCACCATGCTGGCCGTCGGCGTGAAGGCGCTGAGTCACCTGCTCTGAGATCCGGTGCCTTTTCCTGGGGAACCATGGAACCAGGGAACAAATGAAATTATGCCAATGAGGACGATGAAAGAAATTCCTACTCCCTGTTCTTTCTTTCAAAAGCAGCGTCACTGTCAATCTTCGTGAGGTCAAGTGTGACTCCACAGAGTGGATAGCTTTATGTCCTGTATGTTTGAGAGGCAGACAGAGGCAGAGGCTGCAGCTGAATCCTTCCACCTCCCACAACTGACCAGGTTCCTCGGGCTCCAGGTCCCTCAGTTATGAGCTGAGGATGGCAACAGTCCCTACTCCACAGAATCACTGTGTCATCCTAGTATTGAGGTGTATAAGGTGCGTGACACACTGAGACCTAGTGAACTGGTGTTGCGTGAATACGTTCTATTAATATTGTCATTTAATGCTGAGTCTTAAGGCTCTATGCTAATGAATGGGTTTTCCTCTTTTTCAATATAAATATTAACTATATATGGAATAAGTTTTAGAGGGGTGAATTTCAAATATTTTGACCAGAATTCAGAGAAATAGATTTTATGTGAGCGTGCATTTCAAGTGAAATCCACAAAGCTACATTCCTCTCATCACCTGCAGCGGGCTCGGAAGCATTCTGTTCTACTCCATTGGTTCTTATCTATTCGTTCTATTCTGTTCTATTCTACCTGCCCCATCTCAGTGCCTTTCCTGGCATTTAATATTTTTAAACATTGGTTCGGATCTCATTCTTGCCACAAAAGCACCTTGCTGCTTGTTAAACACTCCAGGAGGCAATGCCTGCCCTGGTGCCTCACGGCCAGCACAGTGCCTGTGGCAGGTGCTCCTGCCTGAGGAGTCCAGAAAGAGCCTGGCCTGGCATCTGGCACACCACCACCTTCCTCTGATCCCTTCCCTCCAGTGAACTGCGTGATGAAATCGTCTCTAGAAAAACGCGGCCCAGGGAGCTCGCCTTCTGGAGCCTTGGAAGAGGGTCCTGTCTCATTAATAATGCAACAGCAAGAAGAGCTCCAGAATTACACAGCACAAAGGAGGCAGGAGCTCTCACACAGATCTTCACTTAGATTTATGATAAACCACAGATGAGCAAAAGACCTGAATGAGATTCAGTGGGACCAATAAGAGTTCGTTAACTAATGAGCTGATGTTTCCTGATCCTAATGCCACTCATCCCTACCATGACCTCACTCTGGAAAAAGTAAAGACAGAAAGAAAGGGAGCCCCACTTGGGGTGTGGTATGCAAGGACTCCCAGGAGCCCGCAGTGGGGAGGTCACAGCCACCCCGTCATCCCTCGCCTATAGTGTTCCAAGGGACAGTTACACCGATCTTCTCCCTCCTGTGAGGTCCCCATTTGACTCCTCTACTGCAGTGACATGGTAAGCAGCACTGTGCTGGTCAATGAGAGTGAGCTATAAAATCCTTGAACTCCTTATCTTTTTTTCTCATCTGCTACAAACTTTCCTATAAACACTGTCCCAGGTGGCTGGGCAAATACTTGAGCCTAGAAATGAAATCTTGGTGTATTCGGTAACTTATAGACCAAATCATCAAAAACCGTGTAATAAACTTTAGCCTTTGGCATTTCACGATTGCCAGACTTTTATTGTACACTTTGTTTTCACAGTTTATCTTCTAAGTTATTTGTGTAAAATTTTTGAAAATTAAAGAAACCTCTCAATCAGGCAATAGGACTGAGGTGTTATGCTACATATTGCATGTAACATGTTATATGTACATATGTAAAAATTTTTTTGCCTCCTTTATTTTCCAAATTATTTTCTTTTAAAACTATTTCTGCCAGAGAATACACTATTTGATTATCCTTTAGAAAACACCATTGCTAAGTGGGAAACCCATCACACAAACATCATTCTTGCAAAATTATTAAAAATAAAATTCACCATGATGTTCATTCAATGGTCATCAATGTGTGGGCCAAGGACACAAAATGAAAAATGAAGAAATGATAATAATATAGAGGCCCAAATTAGTCTCGTGGAGTTTCTCTGGGTTCTTGCCCCCAATGTCTGTCCCTGCCTCTGTCCCCACCCTCCAACATGGACATGCATGTCAGATGGACGTGCCCAACAGAAAACGTGGACCATCTGCATGCTGGTCTGCACAGGTGCACACACATGTGTTTCTATCTAGATGTTCAGGTGGCTTTCCTCACAGGTTGTGGGGAACTCCTTAATTTCCATTTGCTTTTAAACATACTTCAAACCAAGGTGTCATGAGATCAAGGCTACGACTTATTCCTGAAAATACACTTTTATTCATTTAGTGATTCCCAAAGCATCCTGAAAGACTTATCCTTCTGTTTACCTGTCATTTTGTTCCTCTTATTTTAAGTAATGCCTGCCCATAAAGGAGGATGGGTGGGACGTGTAAATCAGAACCTGGTTCGCATCTGCCATGTGTCCAGGTCAGCCATGAGGAGTACAAGGCAGCCGAGACGCCGGTGACCACACTTGAGAGCTGCCCTGGAGCCTGTCGCCCACTGAGCCCCGTGAGGTGACCGGTGGTGACAGGCCAGAGCCTCTCCCCAGCCATCAGCCAGTGGGGTCTGAGGATGGCCAGGCAGGAGGAGCACAGGAGGAGCTGCGTCCAGTCACCCTGGCAGATGCAGTCCTGGGCCTGGCTGACAGGGAGAGGACCCGGCTGAGCCTGAGGCTTTGCTAACCTGACGACACCTGCTTTGAGTTCTTTCTCCTCTACGCAAATTTGCGCAGTTGGATGTTCTGCTTTCAGCACCCCTTTATTTGGCATTTTTCTTACTTTAGATAAATCAAGTCTTTTTTGGTATTTTGTTATTTTTTGGTATTTTACTTCTTATCCACGGAAACCGAAAGGTCTAGATATTTTCAGAAGTATTGTTGATTCTTTCCAGCGTGAGCACACAGAGGAGCTGAGGATCGCTATCTGGCCAGGCGGACTGGAAAGCTAAATCCTCTGCAAAGTGGCCCATGATTCTCCTTTTTAGTAAAGAATAAACAAATAAGAAAAAAAAAAAAAACTCTGACCAAATTTCCTTTTAGACATGATTGAACTTGAAGGACAGTGTCAAACTAATGCAAATAGTATTTATTCACATTAATCACTGATAATATTATAATCATATTTTAAATGATTATAATACCAATTATTAGTATATGATATTTCATTATTATTAATAATATTTAACAATTAAATGCTGTCCAGTTATAATAATTAAATATTATCCATTCTCCTGGCCACCATAACCGGATTGGGGAGGGGAATGTGCCCAGCCTCATCCTCTGTCAGGCATGTTCAGAGTCTGTGTGGGGACAAAATAGACTCTTTTTTTCAGAGAGACATAGCCTGGCATTTCTTGAAACCATCTTGTGGAGAAGACTTTACTTAAGACAGCTAGGCACAGTGGTGCATGCCTGTAATCCCAGTGGCTCAGGAGGCTGAGGCAGGAGGTTCGCAAGTTTGAGGCCAGCCTTAGCAACTTAGCCAGGCCCTAGCATCTTAGTGAGACTAGCCTCAAAAAAAAAAAAAATATGGGGCTGTAGATCATTGGCTAAGTGCTCCTGGGTTCAATCTCTAGGTTATTTTATTTTATTTTTTTTTTAAGTTAAGCCAACAGGGAGAACAGCAAATGGAAAATCTCAGCCCCACTCTGGCCCAGTGGGAACATCAGCTCCCTGATGAAGGGCTGGCTGCTCATTGCCATGTGCCCACTCCCCAGAACAGTTCTCATCCAGCAAGAAATGAGAAAAAGGAATGGAGGAGTGTTGGGTGACATTGCCTGAGTGCCTGGCCACAATCGTACTGAGTTCCAGAACTTCCTTAAATTTTTAATTTCATGAGTTAATAATCATTTTCCTGCCTAAGCCAATTGGAACTGGTTTTATACCCATCTAAAGTTTTTAATGCAAGCACAGGTTTTGCAGGTGGGGTTCATTGCAGAATCTTTTCTGAAATTCATGCACTTTTGGCTTCATTAGCTGGCAAGGGCAGATGTGCTCAGAACTACAGAGACAGCCTGGAGGTGAAGGTGTAATCAGTAAGGCGTCGCCTTCCTAGAGTGGCCACCTCCCTTCTCTCTCAGAACCCCAGTGGGCCTGGTGGGTGCGCCTGACACTTCCTGAGCTGCGGTGAGATTTTAGGTCTCAGGGCCACCTTGTCCCAGGGCTAACGGCTTCCCTCAGCCATGTTGCATAGTTTTGAACTTTTTTCTTTTTTTGTGCCTCTTCCTGAGTCACTAACGTGAGTGGGGTGCACTCCCCAAGTCTATGTGATGATCTGTCAGACTATCAGCATGAATCAAGACAAAATATATTTTAATAGGTGGAAACGAGAGTTAACATAAAAATAATACCAAACGTGAAATAACTTGGAAAGGAAGAACTTACATCCAACAGAGTTTTATGTAGTCACTCGGAGTATTTGGAGTATTTTTTTTCCCACTAACTGACTCATTCAACAAATATTTCTTAAGCACAGACACGCGTCCTTGATGAGGGAGGCAGTAGTGACAGAGGCTTATGTTCTGGAACCCAGGGCTGCTGCAGTCTGGCTGGGCACAAATAACCGAGCTGCCATGAAGCACTTGTAGGTTCAAAACAGCAACTCTTTATTGCCGAACTCCACCAGCACTCCACACACGCTCCCCAGGAACACTCACCACCGGAACTTCACCAACCAAGCGAACTCCCCAGGAATCCCCTCGAGAACTCCAAAGTAGTGGGCGCCCCGAGGCGGATAGCAGGGGCCTATATACAATTGAATACAAAACCTGTTTCAATCCAGCATCATCTTAATGGCTCGCCTTTCAATCATTACTTCTGGCAAAATGCCAGGGGCCATTCCGACTCAGCTGTGGCTCTCAACACCTCCCCCCTTCTGTTTAATTAAACAACAAACATGTGGCTTAGGGACTGTGCCTGTCTTAGGTTGTCCAATACTACATTTGGTCCTTACCCGTCACCGGATGAGCTGACCTCAAGGCATCAGCCTCCTGTCTTAGGTTGGTACAAATGCAATTGATCTTACCAGTCATTGATTACTGGTCCAGCATACAGCCATACTTGTGGATAGGTCTTTGCACTAGTGTGTGTGGGGGGTGAGGTTCTTTGCCTCACCTCTGTTGGCCCCCAAATTTGGCCTTGGTGCCAGTGCGGGGGGTAAGGATCTTTGCCTCAACTCAGTTGGCCCCCAAATTTTAGACCATCACAAGCAGAAGGGAGGAGGATGCAAAATGCCACGACACCAAGCCAAATGACGGTTCCTTTTGGAAAAATTGTACCACTGATGGCACCATCAGCAAAGATACCCAGCACTACCACAATTAGCTGCACCAACAGATAGTTCACAATGCATACAAGTGATACATAGTCCAGGCAAGTTCTGCAAGCAGTTCAAAGCAGAGGAATCCATCAATATGTCCATTTCCTCCCAAAGTAAATAGACTCCTTGATTGAGCATCACTTGTTGAGTTACATTATTCATTGATGCATCAGTTTATACAGTTTGTTGTGATAGCTATCGTAGAAGCTGTAGTTTGGTTTTATCTTTGTCTTCACTAGTACTGGGATGAAGATAGGAATTCTGGCAATGATGGCTAAAAAAAATTATGTATCATTCCTGCAGGCACTAGGAAAACAATTTTCTCAACAATTTACATTATCCTGAACAGAATTATTAAATATAATGAAAAGGAAAGGTGAAAGTAAACAAACAGATCTGTTAACTACCTTTAAAAACAATCCTCAACAGCTGTTTACCTAATTTAAATTAAACCATTTATTTATTTTATTTTATTTTTTTTTTTTGGCTTAATACAATATAAATTTATTCTCTTGCAGTTTTGAAGTTCAGAAGTCTAATGTGGGCCAACAGGGCTGAATTTTTTCAGCAGGTTCCATGCCGTTTTGGTTAGTGTGGCTCTGAGGTATCATTTAAGATCAGGTGTTGTGATGCCTCCAGCATCATTCTTATTGCTCAGTATTGCTTTGACTATTCGGGATTTTTTATTCTTTCACATGAATTTTAGGACAGGTTTTTTTTTTTCTAGTTCTGTGAAGAATGTCATTGGTATTTTCATGGGGATTGCATTGAATCTGTGCATTACTTTTGCAACATAGCCATTTTGACAACATTAATTCTGCTTATCCAAAAACATAGGAAAAGATCTTTCCATCTTCTAAAGTCTTCTTCAATTTCTTTCTTTGGTGTTCTATAATTTTTATCGTAGAGGTCTGTCAACTCCTTTGTTAGATATATTCCAAGGGTTTTTGTTCATTTTTTTGTTGTTTTTTTTTTGTTCATATGGGTTTTTGTTTTGTTTTGTTTGTTTTGATTTTTTTTGAGGCTGCAGTAAATGGAATTCTTCTCCTGATTTCTTTCTCAGTGGATTCATTATTGGAGTATAGAAAAGTTATTGACTTTTATATGTTTTTTTTATTTTTATTGTTGGTTGTTCAAAACATTACATAGTTCTTGATATATCATATTTCACACTTTGATTCAAGTGGGTTATGAACTCCCATTTTTACCCTGTGTACAGATTGCAGAATCACATCAGTTACACATCCATTGATTTACATATTGCCATACTAGTGTCTGTTGTATTCTGCTGCCTTTCCTATCCTCTACTATCCCCCCTCCCCTCCCCTCCACTCCCATCTTCTCTCTCTACCCCATCTACTGTAATTCATTTCTCCCCCTTGTATTATTTTTCCCTTTCCCCTCACTTCCTTTTGTATGTAATTTTGTATAA